>NC_058093.1:76625454-76928484 GCF_020171115.1 Neogale vison
CAGCTCAGATAACAGTACTGTATCAATATGAAATTCTTAACTTTGATAAATGTCTGAGCTTACATGGAAATGTTCTGGATTTTTAGGATATATAGAATATTTAAATGTTTAAATTAAACACAATGAAATATTTAAGAGTAAAGGAGTGCTCTGTACAACTCACAAACACTGCAGAAAAAGTTGTGTAAGGCTGTGTGGAGAGAGGAAAAAGAGAAGGAGAAGAAAGCAAATGTAATGAATGTTAATACTTGGCAATTTGGGGTTTATCTTCTTTGGTTATTCTTGTAATTTTTCTATAAATCTCAGATTATGCCAAGAGTCAATTTTGTAAACAGTCCTCGAGTGAACAACATCAGCGTTTATAACTATTTGTATCATTCTAAAAGAGTTAGTGTAGAAAAAATTTCAATGGAATTGATAAATCAAGGAATATACACATTCTGGATTTTCAAAGAAACTGAAAAAATTCTATCTTACTCCTGTGTGCCATTTGATAATCCACAAATGATACAGAAGATAATCCATTTTTGACACTTTGATATCAACAAACATTGTCCCTCTTTTGAATTCAAGTTTGATAAGCAAGAAATGAGATCTCTTCACTACTAGGGTTTGCAGTCCTTTGAGGAGGAGATAGGTTGAATATCTCTTCAGAGATTCAGTAATCATTTGAATTTCATTCTGTTTAAAATGCCTGTTCATATGCTTTGCCATTTCAGGTGTCATTTTTTTTTCCTTAATCATTTATAAATTTTATTATGTTAAAAAGAGTAACAAATGTGATATTGATTGTAATTGTGGATTCTTTCAACCTTTTAATTGTGCTTTATAATTTTAGGTACTCAAGTGAGTCTTTTCCATAAGGATCAGGATTTCATACCATGTTTAGAAACTAAGTCTACATAAAACTTTTTTTAAAGTTTAAAACTTTTTTTTTTACAGTTTTATCTTGATAGAAGGGAAGTTAATAACAATCTGTAAACCAAATGCTCCACATGTTCTACACTGAAAACAATTGTTACAGAATAGTTCGATTTTCCTAGCTTGCCCAAGATTTATGATGGATTTGAATCCCAAGGACAGATTGGGTAGATTTCCCTCATCTTCCCCCATCCCAGTCTCACTCTAGCAGATGACAGTAGATAGTAGATGTAGGGAAAGTGCTATCATCCTTCCCAAATCGGCTATCTTTTCCCAGAAATAGTATCTTAGTGTAAATATCCACCTGGAGAGAATCTAGTTGTTTTCTGCTCAGATGGGGCCGGCAGGCAGTGTCAGTCCCTTTGATCCCTTGAAAGCACATGGGCCTGTGGGCTGCCATCCTCTTGAAGGATCCTGTCATTCCCTGTCAATCCATATTAGACAAGCATAGTGTTTTGTAACAATTTATCTCCTTCAAGGTGATTTAGTTATTTTCTGCCGAGATTATGCTAGAGGATGTCATTACTTTTGTCCTGTCTGTCTCGTTCTTTTTATTGCCAGAAAATGTTGTCATTTACTTTCACTGATAATCTCTCTCTCTGAGAAAAGATTGTATTAATATTTTTCTGCTGGCTAAAATCTTCATTTTCACATCGAAGAACGTAGAAATAAGATTGCTGTGCCTGTTCTTTGAAGATGTTGTCACAAACAAACAATAAAGGACCCTAAGGAAAAGGGAACTCTAAAAGTAGCAACATGTTATGCGTAGAATATTTTTAAAAGAGCAGAGCATATGTATAAGCATTCGTTTACATGCAAATTGACCTCTTTGAATCATAGTATGTTGAATCATAGTATGTTGGTTAAGAGGAAAGATTTGGGTTTTACCTTTGCTAGCTAAGTAGCACTGAATGTGTGTCATATGCTGTTATAGCTTACTCTTCTCATCTGTAAAATAGAAATAATTACTGTACTATGTCTTAGTGTTGTTGCAAAGATTTACTTAGATAAATTCACAGGAAGTATTTTAATAGTACTTAGTACATATTAAGAACTCGGGGAACATTAGCTGTCATCATCAACACTATAAATAATCTTTATACATTGTAGTAATAACTATCCAAAATAATTAGATTCTGAAATAACGTATTTAATACTTAATAGTATTTTCTGTAATACACAAATGCCCTTTAACTGGACATTGACAGATATTGACTAAACCAAATCTTCTCATTAACTCATGAACTACTACTACAACAACAAATATCTGTGCAGCAGTTACAGAGAGGAATATTTCTAAAAATATGGCTTTAGTTATGTCAGGCCTCTACAAAGAATATTTTTCAGTTTTGGATAAGAATATTTTACCATAATTGCCTCTTGAGCTAAAGAGGTTTGTAATGGACTTGCTGTAAATAAATGAAGGCTTCGGGCGCCGGGGTGGCTCAGTGGGTTGAGCCGCTGCCTTTGGCTCAGGTCATGATCTCAGGGTCCTGGGATCGAGTCCCGCATCGGGCTCTCTGCTCGGCGGGGAGCCTGCTTCCTCCCCTCTCTCTGCCTGCCTCTCTGCCTACTTGTGACCTCTCTCTGTCAAATAAATAAATAAAATCTTTAAAAAATAAAATAAAATAAAATAAAATAAATGAAGGCTTCTTCCTCCTGGAGTCTTCTGCCATTTTTTTAGAGCATTCTGGAAAAGGAAAGGTGACTTTCATTCAGACCTCGGACAGCTCCTGACACATCCCAACCCCCGACTCTAACATTCCTCCTCCAGGCACCCCCCACCATTTAATTTAGAAGGATTTTATGTTTCCTCCTATTTTATTAGTCTTTCTTTATATATATATATACATACATACATACTCTGTGTATTTCACATTTTGAAAGAAAAAACAAGTTGCCAGGCAATAATCACTGTATGATGTCTTAAAGGAGTTCCCTATCAAAATAAAACAAATACGGCACAAATATAAGAAACAGAAAATTAGTGCAAAATGCACACTTTAAAATTATGAAACTTAAAATTGGCTTCTGTGTCTAATCTCATCAGTAGTTTGAATTGCTGGATCTATTAACATATTGGGGATAATCACAAACATAGCATAGCTTTATTTAACCTGATGAAGTAACTCATTATATCCTTGGATACAATGGACACTGACTACATAAAGATAGATTGATTCACTGGCAATTGAATTGCCCTGCCCAATATGTGCTAATTAATGGAATAATAAAGGGAAGGTTGCAACGGAGAACAACAATTAAAATGTTGTGTGTTCTTTTAAATTTTACTGATCTATGCTTAAGACACATGAAATGCAGAGTTTAGGGGTACTTTCAGTTTTAACAAATGCAGACACCCATGTATTCCATACATTTCTCAAGATAACAGTGTACTTCTCTCTTTAGGAAGTTCTTGTGCCCTTTTCCCAGTCAATCTCTTCTACCTAGAAAGCAGCACTTTTCAGAATCCTATCACAAGAGATTAATTGCGTTTGGTCTAGAACTTCATGTAAGTAGAATCATGCAACTTGTACTTTTTGGACTCTGGCTTCTTTTGCTGCGTGGTCTTATTTGAGATACAGCCACATTACAGAGTGTGACACTAATTTAATCCTTTTTTTCTGAATAGTATTCCATTGTATGAATATACTAGTTTGTTTATCCATTCTTCTTTTGATGGACACCTGGACAGTTTCCAGATTTAACTATTATGAATAGAGCTGCTATAAACATTCTTCTACTGTGCTTTATATTGTTATATATTTTCATTTCTGCCAGATAAATAGCAGGAAGCACAATACTCTGTAAATATATAATTTTTAACTTTATAAGAAACTGCCACACTCTTTCCCAAAGTGGTTTACCAGTATTACTCCTACTAGCATTATGAGAAATCTGAAAGTTCCATATCCTGGACAGCATTTGGTATTGTGAATATTTTTGTGGTTATTCTCATTTTAACCCTTCTAATAAGGGGTATCTCCTTGTGATTTTAATTTGCTTCCCTGTGCTTGATAATGCTGAGCAATAGGTTCTTTATCAGATATATATGTTGCAAATATTTTCTCCTGAGTCTATGAATTGACTATTCATTACTTAGTGGTGTCTTTGGAAGAACCAAAGTCTTTGATTATTATGAACTTCAATTAACATTCTCTTTCTTTTATGATTAGAGCTTTCCAGGTCATTGCTAAGAAATTTTCATCTTACCCAAGGTAGCAAAGCTATTTTGCATGGAGTGCTTCTTGAAGTTTTATTAATTTAGCCTTTATGTGTAAGTCTACAAGCCCTCTTGAATTAATTTTAGTGTATAATATGGAGTAGTAGTGTAGGTATGTTCAGTTTTCTACATATAGATATCCAAATGTTCCTAAAACATTGGTGGAAAATGTTCTTTCAGCACAGAACCACTTTGGGACTTTTGTATCAAGTCATCGGACCATCTACACATAGATCTCTTTGAGGGTCCTTTATTCTCTGCCATTGATCTATTTGTCTATATTTTGACCAACCTCACACTGTATTACTATACTTTTAAATAGTAATTTGCTTACGATAGCTTTATGTAAGTTTTAAAATCAAGTAATGTAAGCCCTCCAACTTTTAAGATTATTTTGGTCATTTTAGGTTCTTTACATCTTTCACATAGTTTTTAGAGCCAGCTTGACAATTTATCAAAAAGTCTTATAGTCATTTCTATTAAGATTTCATTGGATGTACTGGTCAATTTGGTGAGAATTTATATCTTAAAAATATTGAATCTTCCTGTCCAAGAATATGGTATATCTTTATTTATTTATGTTTGTTTTAGTTTCTATCGGCAGTGGTTTGTAGTTTTCGGTGTAAAGGTTCTATAAGTTTTTTGTTAAATTTATTCCTAAGTATTTTATAATTTTAGATCCTATTACTGACCATTTTTTAAACCCTTTTTTAAGTTGTTCAGTGCTATTATAGAGAAAAATAATTGAGTTCTGTATACTAATTTTGGATTCTCAATATATTAAATTCACTCACTTTTAGTTGGTATTTAGTTGGAGATTTTTATAAGTTTTTTTGTTTATAATAATATCATCGGAAAATAATTTTACATTTTCCTTCCTTTAAATCTTGTCTGTTTTCTTTTCTCATGGCATTAGCTAGAATGAGAATGTCTAAATAGTACAATGTTGAACAGAATTAGGGAAAGTTTTAATATTGCAACACAGGGCAGTAGACTTTTCAAAAATGTATGATATCGGATGAGTGAAGTTTCTATCTCTAGTGTTTTGTGAATTTTTATTATGAATAGGTTCCTAAATTTTGCCAAATACTACTTAAGCATTTCTTGCAGTATTGTGGGTTTTTTTTTCCTACTTTAAACTATTATTTTGAATTACATCAATTTTTTAATCTTTAAAGAACCTCACACTTATGTCTAAACCCCACATGGTCATGATTTATTATAGCTTTATATCTATTACTTAATTTGATATGCTAGTATTTTGTTAAGATTTTCTGCATCCATGGTTATAAGCACTATGAGTTCATTTTTTTTCTTGTGATATTATCTGGTTTTGTTAATACAATTATGGTGCCTTATAAAATAAATTGGGAATTTTTTTTCTTTTCTAGTTTCTGAATTTGTATATGTCTAATGTTATTTATTAGTTAAGTGTTTGGTAGAACTCACCAGTGAAGGAGTTTTCTTTGTGGAAAGATTTCTTTGTGAAAAGTTCAATCTCTGTAGCAGTATAGGGTATATTAGCTTTTTATTGCTGTGTTAATGAATTATCCCTAAAACTTAACAGCTTTAAAGAACAAACATTGATTATCTCACAGTTTCTGTGGGTCAGTGATCAGGGAGCAGCTTAAATGGGTGCTTCTGACTTAGAATCTCTAGAGATTTCATTCAAGCTGTCAGCCTAGGCTGCCATCGTCTGAAGACTCAGCTGGTAGAGAATTCGCCTCAAGTTCATTCATGTGGCTTTTGGCAAGCCTTAGTACTTACTGTTAATTGACCACTAATGCCTTCCTTGGTGGGCTTCTCGAAGGCTACCTAACTGCTGTGCTCACAAAATGGCAGCTGGCTTACCAGAGAGTGAGTGATGGAAGACAGAGATAAAGATAGATACAGATATAGATAAGGTATATAGAGAGAGACCTGTAATGTCTTTTATAGTGGAATCTCGGGACTGAACATGCCATAATTTCTATTGTATTCTGTTGATCACACAGGCCAGTTCAGATAAAACATGGGAGGGGATAGCACAGAGGTTTGAATACCAGTATTGTGATATATACAGATTAATACGATCATAAGTGGTGGAAAAAATAAAGGTATACTTTTCAGAAAAAATAAGTATTCATCCCAGTATATGTACATATATTGGGAGTTTTATGTTTCTTTCTGACACTAATATAGAGAGGCATTGACAAACTGGATGAGTTAGGCAAGATAAAAGACCACAAATATTGCAGTGTTTCTCAAATGCCAAATGAAGAATGGTACTTACACATGGTTGAAAATCTTGAAAAGCAGCATATTCTATGATAGTCCTCCCTTAAAAGATTTATCCTGAGAAAATACTCTGGATAAGTACACAAAGTTGTGTGTGGAGTCTTCACTGTGCTGGGGCACCTGGCTGGCTTAGTCAGTTGAGTGTGTGACTCTTGATCTCAGGGTCATGAGTTCAAGCCCCACATTGTGCATGGAGCCTTCTGTAAATTAAAAAAAAAAAAAAAAAAAGTCTTCACAGTGTTATTTAGCAAAGAAAAATATGCAAGGAACTTATTTGTTCGAAAGTAAAGCATTTTACAGGAAATTGGTATTTTGTAGCCATCAAAATGATTTTCTAAACATATTCACTGACATGAAAATGTTTTTATCTTTGGTTCTAAGTAGAATAGAAACAAGTCGCAAAAAATAGAATTTCCACAGAATGGTTCCATTACAAGAAAAATATACGTATAAAAAAGTTTAGATATTATTTTTTTTAACGATTTTATTTAAGAAAGAGAGCACCCATGCGAGAAGGGGGAAGTGCAAAGGAGAGGAAGAAACAGCCTCCCTTCTGAGCAGGGAACCCAATCCAGATGCGGACTCCACCCCAGGACCCTGGAATCATGACCTGAGCTGAAGGCAGATCTTAACCGACTGAGCCACTCAGGTGGCCAATAGGATAGATATTATTACTGAAAATATTAACAGTTATACCACAGTGGACATCTGTTGTTTTAGCTAACCCAATATCTATTTCTCACAAAGGGGTTGGCATGGAACCTACTCTCAAGCAACAGTTGTATTCCCAGCCAGCCACAGACACTGATTCAGGCTTAAGATTGAGAGAGTCAAATCCCAGACTTTTGTTTGAATAAATCTGGAGGTAGAGTGGCTCTGTTGCTCCTCTGTGGAAACCAAGAGCTGGTGGGCTACCTGGGGAGATCATTTGTGCATTTCCAGTCAAGCCCTAGGGTTCTCTCTCTTGGGCTCCACTCCCCTATGTTACATCATCATGTTTCGCCTCACCACAGACTCCTCTACTTGCCTTTGCTGCATCTCTTGGCTTTTGGACTGAATTAGGAAAAAAGGAAGGAAGGAAAGATGGAAGGGAAGGAGGAATGAATAGAGAGAGAGGAAGAAAGCTTGATGTTCATTGATTTATGAAAAAACAACTAGGTACGAAATTAGGAAAATTTATTTGAGACAAAGGAAAACACAAGGGGAACCAAGATCATTGTGTTCTTCATGATTAAAGACTCACATATAGAAACAAAAAGAACTATTTTGAATTCAATGGTATAAGTTACAGGGAGGCACATTTGCTTCAGTATAAGCAACATAGTGATCTAACAATGAGAGCTGTCTAAAGGTAAAATGGGATGTCTTGTAAAGTTATGAACCCTTTGTAACTGGAAGCATTGAAGCAGAGACTGGATGCCAATCATCCAAGTTTTGTACAGGAGATTCATTCCTGCCTTAAAGGAAGGATAGCTCCAAATGACAACTAAATTAGTTAACCTGGGTGGGTAACTAACTTGGGAACCCTGGGCTTTCATTTCATCTTTTTATTTCCTAATATGACAAATGAGTCTTTGCACAGCACGCTTTTTAACATAACTCAAAAAAATGTCTGAAAGAGGATATTTGGGGAAAGCAGTACTCGCAATTCTCTACTAGCAGAAATAATTAGGTCCTGATCTTCTTGTGACTCAGAACAATCAGTAGTCAGTGCATTAAATACAAAGAACCTAACGTGACACAGTGTTCCCTTTTGAAAAATAAAGCTATTTTGAATTATACAGAGAAGAGAAATTTCCCTTAGATAAAATTGAAAACATTACATACCATATCAGGGAAAGAGAAACATTATATTTTTATCAGCGTGGGACTTTAGAGTGTTTTTTATGAAAACATGAGCATGACAAAGTGGAAAAAAACCAAAAAATATTGATAAATTTCTGAACTGTCAGATTTTAGCTAATGGAGTAAAATTGCTCAGGTCCTTATGGAATAAATTTTACACATGAGTGTTCATTCCTTTAAGCAATAAAAGTTTTGTTTTGCTAGAAGTCTTTTTACAATTGTATAGGTACATTTGTCACTCTCCTGCCTTAACAGAGAATATGATAATAATAATAACAACAATAATAATGCCTTAATGACCCACAGAATTATCATTGTATGCTCAACTTACGTGGAGGTCCTCAGAGTCTTCTGAAGCATATTATGTATAATATGTATATACACATATGTATTCCAAACTTAATATGCCATTAATGTGTGTTTTGAGTAGTATTGTCTCCTTTTTAAAGTTTTTCAGTTTTCTTCCTTACTCTCAGACGTCAATGCTGCTAATAAATCTAACTCTGGCAGCCTTTTTCCTGATGTTAAATTTGTTGCTTTTTATCTGCTACCATTTTGAAAAATGGATTACTTAAACAGAATAAGAACACACAAGAAAGATTAGATCAAAACGGTGGGCTGAGCACCTGTGTGTGCCTCGTCTTCATTTCCCAAATCCTTAGAAATGAAGGAAATCAATGTTGTATGTGTGCAATATAAGAATGCATGGCATTTTCAAAATCAGTTTATTTGAGGTGTATAATTCCTGGGAGAGTCAAAACTGTTTGGAGTATCTTGGTTCATAACTCCTCCCTGCAATACTGGAGCTGGGTTGGAGGATTTTTGATGTAGAGACAATCAAAACCATGTGGTTAGTGGGAAAGAGGCTTGACAAAAAGTATAGCATGGTCAATATGGGACACTAGCTAAAAGGAGACGTTCCCCTCCACCATCCTGGCCACTCATCAAATGTTGAAAAGCTTGGATTTTAAAATGAGAAACTGACCCTTTTCAGTTTAACTTGAACAGAATTCACATTTTATTTAAGTCGACATGTAAACAGCTTACAAAAATGATAAATTTTAATTTATATGTAAATTATTTAATCCCTTAATAGTTTTGGAACTAGAGACTGATGACTTTTTTCAGTTCTGGAAGATTCCAAGTTAACAGTGTTTCAATGTTACCTCTCTGCCAGTCCTTCCAGTCTCTTCCTCTAAAATTCTTCTTAGAAGGACATTAGAATTGTGTCATCTACCTTCCGAATCTCTTAATTACCATTTCTTATTTTAATTTCTTTTGTCTCTCCATATGGTGTTTTAGGTGAATTCCTCAGATTAACTTCTCATTCCCTAATTCTCTCTTTTACTATGCCAATGTATCAATTAGGTATTGTCTCACAAATCACTTCAAAATTTAGTGATTTGAAATAAGAACAATGTATTTCTTGTTTCTCATGATTTTGTGGGCTGGCTGGGAGATTTTCTGCTGGCCTTGCCTGGACTCCCTCTTGCAACTACAGCTTCCTGGAACGTCAGCTCGAGCCTGTGCTTCACTGGGCGGTGGGACTGCTGAAGTGACCAAACCACTCACTCCATGTGATCACTCACTGCCCTCACTTTGGCTAGTGATCCACTGGCTAAAACAAGTCACAGAGAAATAGACTCCACCTTTTGATGGCAGGAGCTACAAAAAAATGTATGCCCATTCTTCATACTTTACCAGACCTCGCTAGAACTTACTGATCATCTACATTTTTGTAAGTCTTTCTTCATACACACATATTCTCTTTTCATGCCATTTTGTTGCATGAAATCTTATTCTTATAATGAATATATATTTTTTTAAATTTCTTTCTTTGAAAGAAAACTTATTTTAAGATCTTTGTCATATTGTTCCATGCAACCGATTTCACAGAGGGTGAATTTATGTTCTGCTTGTTAACTTTGTTGGTTGTCTTTTTTATCACTACTTTTTTCATGACGTTCATCTGAGGGGTGGATTTTGTTTTGATTTTATGTTTTGGTTCTCAGTCTCTCTCCTCCACCTATCTTACTTTGACTTACTTTCCCACTCCTTCAGACCTCTGGTCCAGAATTGAGTCTTCTAATGTGTTTTTGGGATCCCACACTATTATGACCTGTGGGTTTAGAATGGATTTGGGCCTGAGGCCAGAAGGCAGCTTGACTCAATTTTCAGTTAAAGTCTTCTTGCTTCTTGCTTCCTGTTTCCTTAGCCTGCACTTTCCTGTGAGTCCCAGACAGAAAGTCAGCAGGAAGAAGGTGGAGGGTAAAATACTGGACCTTCCATTTTTCAGCTTCCTTTCATTAGGGTGGGTAGGAAAGGTCCCACTCCAGCCACTGGCTTTAAGCTGTGAGTCAGGTCAGAGCCCCTATCTCCTGTGGAGGATTTTTAATCTTCCTTACCAGAAGGAGTCATCCATTCCCCACTTCTGTTTCCAGGCTCATCCTCTGGCAGGCCTTTGGCTTTAGTCCCACTTACTCATTCATATTTCTGCTGGTTTATGAGCCACGAAGATGTTTACATGTTTTGGGCTCAGTCTATGGATTTTACATTTTATGTATTATGGCAATGGTTTTCAATGAGATGTAGTACATTACATAGGAATCTATTATCCAACGGACAAAAGTCCCACAATTGTTTCAGCAAAGCACCTTTTATCAACTCAGGAGTATATAACAAGCACAGGAAAAGGTGTTCAATATTGCTAACTATTTGGAAAATAGAAATTCAAATCACAGTCAGGTGTTACCATATAATTATTAGAATAGCTAAAATTAAAATCTGATTGTACCAAGTGTTAACAGGATATAGAACAAGAGGAGCTCTCATGCACTGTTGGTGGGAATGAAAAATTACAAAACAAGTTTGGAAAACAGCCTGGCAGTTTCTTAAAAAGTTAACATACACCTACGTGCCATATGCTTTAAGCATTCTACTAATGTATTTACCCAATTAATGCATTCATCCCCATAAACACTCATATATAAATGTTTATGACAGTTTTATTTGTAATGGCCCAAAATCCAAATTCTATCAACAGCTGAATGGGTGAATAAACTGTGGTATATGCATACAATGGAATGTTACTTGGTAGTTAAAAGGAATGAACTAAAATTATTCTGAACTAAAATGCAGAATAATTAAGCTGAGTGAAAGAAACCAGACAAAAAAGAATGCATACTACACGGTTCCATTTATAAACATCTAGAAAATGCAAACTAATCTACAGTGACAAAAATTAGATCAGTAATCATCCGGAGATAAGAAATAGAAATGGAGAAGGGTGAAAGGTAGAAATCACCGAGTCATAAAGGAGATTTTGTAGGTAATGAACATGGTTATTATGGTGATGGTTTCATAGTACTTACATACCAAGCTTAAATTATAACTTGATATCCAGCTTAGTATATACTAACTATGCCTAATAAAGCATTTTCTTTTTTCTATTTTTTAAGATTTATTTATTTATTTGACAGAGAGAGACCCAGTGAGAGAAGGAACACAAGCAGGGGGGTGGGAGAGGGAGAAGTAGGCTTCTCTCCAAGCAGGGATCCTGATATGGGGCTCGATCCCAGGACTCTGGGATCATGATCTGAGCTGGAGGCAGCCACTTAACAGCTAAGTTACCCAGGTGCCCCAGTAAAGCTTTTTCAAAATAATTTGATGCCTTGTATTTCCGAGCTAGTTTAACTTGGACATACTGGTTTTACTTAAAGTGAAATTGTAATATTGGGGCACCTGGGTGGCTCAGTGGGTTAAGCCTCTGCCTTCGGCTCAGGTCATGCATGGTCTCAGGGTCCTGGGATCGAGCCCCCCATAGGGCTGTCTGCTCAGCGGGGAGCCTGCTTCCCCCTCTCCCTCTGCCTGCCTCTATGTGTACTTGTGATCTCTCTCTCTGTCAAATAAATAAATAAAATCTTTAAAAAGTAAAATAAAATAAAAAGAAATTGTAACATTGACAAGAATATTAACAATGACAACTAACAATTTTTGGGCAACTTGCCAAGCCAGTTATCATGCTAAGCATTCTACTGGGTCATCTCCCTTGACCCATTCAACAAACTTGTCAGTAAAGTATTACTAATAACCCCATTACCTACATAAAGAAGCCTGGGCTTCAAAAGACCAAGTAACTTGCCCAGTAGTTGACATATTGGTAAGTGGTAAAAATGGGATTTGAACCATAAACTGTGGTTCCAGGGCCCAAACTTTTATTTAACATTACCCCTAGTTGGATGGGAAGGAAAATTTGCCTCAATCTTAATCAGTTTCTTATAGTCTTGTCATTTAAAACTGCTCTCCCTCACCCTGATTTTTATCTCCTCCTAGGAAAAGCTAATAAGTTTTTTTTTTTCCCCAAGGATTGGAGGGTGGTTCAAGAAAGAGCATCACCTAGTTATGTCTTACAGGTTACCTATGTATGGAAAAACTAAAATTATGGGGTATCCTTGCTGATTTTTACATCCAGTGATCACCTTCACTTGTCTTTACTGGAGTATTTTATACATTTTAGAGACAGAAATGGATAGTATACCATAATTCCTGTCCATAGAATTACAGATTATCTTGTGAGATACTATATTGATTATTGCCCTATAGACAGTGACTTCTTTTAGCGTTTGTTTTATCCATTTGTATATAAATTTCAGCATTTATCATCTGACTGTAGGTTATCTTTTGAACTGATTGTAGCATCTACTGGTTCCCTCATGAATTAGTAAGTTACATAAACTCTTTAACTTGTGTTCATTTTTGTTTGTATGAGAGACATGATTTTGTCCTTAAAAAAAAAAACTATCCTTTAATAAGTGTATAATTTAAAATAATTCTAAAAATATACTACCTAACAGAGCAAGCAGTTCAATGAATTTAGTGATCTCTTCCTAACCCTGTCCAACCATGAAGTTCCCTCTGTATATATTTTTTAATGACTGTGGGAATTACAATTCTAATGTAAGACAATGATGAGCCCCTTCCATTGTGTCTTATTAGATAAAGTTAGGTTTGGGAATGAGAAATAGAGACCAGACATAAAAAGAGTTGGAGAAGTTTAAATGGGGTTTTCCCTCCTATAAAGGGATATAAAGTTTAAAGACAAGAGAGGAAAAGCAGGTGCAGACTTTAAGACTGCCTTCTTGTGACATCTGTAAGTGGAAAGGAAGGAAGCCAAATACATGTTCTTTGGCTTGAGGCGATCATAGAAGGAGCTGCAACCTTATAAAGCTGAGTATTTGGAAAGAAAGTAAGAAATATCTGCTTTGTGATGATGAGTGTATTAAATACAGATGACTCATGGTTTTTCGAGTTCAAATATCCATGTTCTTCTCTGTCCCTTGGTTAAGGAAATAAGGTGATAAGACAGAGCAGATGAGGAGGCCTGACCAAGATGCAGGCGCCTGGAGCCTAAGATTAAATAACTGTAAGTACAGAGAAATCAGAAAAGCATTGACAGTCCTAGAACTGAACAAAGCCTTGTTATCCAGATTATCTTCCATAAAGGAAAACAAATGTATGGATATCTGGTTCAAACTAAAAGGGAAATTCTGAAAGCTTTCCATAAGAAAAACAGTAAATGGGGGGCACCTGGGTGGCTCAGTGGGTTGAGCCACTGCCTTCGGCTCAGGTCATGATCTCAGGGTCCTGGGATCGAGTCCCGCATCGGTCTTTCTGCTCAGCAGGGAGCCTGCTTCCTCCTCTCTCTCTGCCTGCCTCTCTGCCTACTTGTGACCTCTCTCTGTCAAATAAATAAATAAAATCTAAAAAAAAAAAAAAAAAAGAAAAACAGTAAATGGGAATTGAGCATCTATACTTAAGGCGTGTAAAATAGCAGCGATGCTATCTTTATAAATAAATAGTGTTTTATCTAAGATGACATTTAAAATGCTTAACAAGAAAGACCTATCTGGAAGGATGCAGGAGCAAGGTTTTGGAGGCCCCAGGCTGTGCCTGACTTTGAGCTGGGATCCATGCTGGATGATAGAAAATCCAACAGCCCTCGGGCAAATAACCAAGGTCACTGGGGCAAGTGACTGGCACTTGGAAGGCTGGGGAAGTGGCTGCTTACAAATTACACGGAATTATTTTGCTATTTTAATTAAAACGCTTCTCTCTCTCTCTCTCTCTCTCTCTCGTTCTCATAAGTACTTGGTACTGCTCACCTAAGCAGAAAAAACAAAGAACTTTAAAAGAACTGGTCACTGTATGAGTTAGGAATGGGCAGAGCTACAAACAATAGAAAAGTGTAGCAGAGGGGCTTAACAGAAGTGTTCTTTTTCATTGCGCGCGCGCGCACACACACACACACAGTCTAGATATGAGCAGTCCAAGGTTTGGACATACGATGCATAGAAGACATCATCAGGGACCCAGTCTCCTTACATCATCACACTCCTCTTTCCTTAGCCATCCTCACCATGCTTGTTGCCCCCCACCCTTCACGTCTAGGTTTCAGGAGAGAATGAGATGGAAGAGTGCAGGTGTTGTAGCTGTCTTAGGAGAGCAGACATCTGCTTGCCTTTGGCCAGAAGGGCATCACATTATCTACCCTAGATGCCATGCAGCATCAGTCAGTCAGTATTTTCAGTGATGCACTTTGTTGCCTTGAACAAAACAAGAATTTATTAGTGAGGATAAAGGGGGAAAAGAAATATTGGTTGGATAAAAATACACTACACTCATCTAAAAACTCCATCACAAATTGGATAGAATTGGCTCTACCAATGAATTCTTAACATTTACAAAAAAGTCTTAAAATAGCAAAGTACAGCCAGTCTGCTATGGGTTTTTAAATAATGTATTGTGTCATTCAGTAAATGTTGTTATTTTTAAATTTCACATCTGCAGGGATGTATGTAATCACAACCTCATGTTTAAATGGAAACCGTTGTATTACATATAAGCTGTTTCCAAACATGTATAACTAATCAAATTTTTAAGCCAAATTTCTTCATCCATGCAGAAAAAACACTCCTCATTGATGTTCACATAAAAGCTTTTCATGAATGTAAGATTAATTTTGTAGTGTTTGAGGAGAGAGGAAGGGCATAATTTTAAAATTGTAAAACTATCCTAGTGGAGGCAATCAAGAATAAAGGACTTTTCAACTTAAAAAAAAAAAAACATTTTAATTTCGGAGCTACTCACTCCTTTAAGGTAGTTACGTTTTGCTCTTCCTGGTTTGTCTTCTTTTCTAAGGTGATCTTCATTTTCCATTCTGTCTTTCTCTATTTTTGTTTGACTTTTAATTTTTTTCTCCGTTTCAGAATGGAATTTTTATAAGAGTGGTAGAGAGGTGTTTTTTTTTCTTCCCCAAATTGCCCAACTTTATGTATCTCTATTCTAGAAAATGGTGTTATCATTTGTCTCTGCAGAAGCTTTTCATAGTTTCTAGTGCAGCAAATGAAATGCAGTAAGCTATGTTCCCAGTTTAAAAACATCTATGATGAAATACTGTGTAAGAGTTCATTGGAGAATAACCCTTGCGTAAAGCATTTGAGCATTGCTTTATTTAGTGAGAATCCCAGTTTGGGAAGAAAAATGTTTTCAGAACAGTTTCCTCTTGGTAACTCTTAATACTGCTGGATTCTCGTAGTGCAGCAGAGAGGAGAGGAGTCAGGTAGAGACCAACATACACAGTCAAGATCTTGCTACCCACATACAGTACATATAGTGATATAATGCCTCAATCAAAAACTAAGCAGTTCCCTGAAAAATAAGGATGAAAAGGAACAAGTGGACATTTCCAACATAGATGTTAGTTCTTCGTTTAATCTATACGTATGTTCCATTTGAATTAACTCAAAGTAAGTAGGCTGAAATACTTACTCCATTGCTTGAAGCCCATTTACCCTAAATTTATGTCACTAATGACCAATGTGTGGTGGTGACCTCCTTTCCTCCTTTTCTTTCTCAAGCCCACACAATGCCTGACATTGAATGGACCCCGTGAGTCACCTAGATCTAATCAGAGAGAGCTGTAAACTTGGCCAAGAGTGTGTTGTCACTATAAAGTGTCATATGCTGCTAGTGAGGGTATAAGTTGGCTCAACGATTTGGAAGATCATTTGATAATGCATCAAGAGGCTTTTAAAAACACAGCAATTCTACTTTGTGCTTACATCTCATCATGTCCTTTGAATAAAGCAGATTTAGATACAGATGTTTATCATAGCATGTTTATAAGAGAAAGAATAAAATAACTTCTAATTATTAGGTTATTAAGACATAACCTAATATATGGTTATGATCAAAGGGTGAAAGGAGTGCCTGGGAGGCTCAGTCAGTTAAGCATCTGAATTTTTATTTTTTTTAAGATTTTCTTTATTTATTTGACAGAGAGAGAGAGAGAGAGCAGAGTGCACAAGCAGGGGGAGTGGCATCAGAAGGAGAAGCAGGCCCCCCACTGAGCAAGAACCCTGGGATCATGACCTGAGCCAAAGGCAGACACTTAACTGACTGAGCCAGCCAGGTGACCCAAAGCATCTGATTCTTGATTTCAACTCAGGTCATAATCTCAGGGTTGTGAGATGGACCCCCTGTTGGGCTCTATGCTGTCATGGAGCCTGCTTAAGAGTCTCTCTTCTCTCTCTGCCTCTTTCACTTGTCCTACTCTCAAAAACTAAACAAAACAAAAACAGAAAAAAAAAAAACCCACAGAGATAGAGTGAAGAGATAAAGTTTGAAATAGTATATATTGTGTGACCTGAATTTTTAAAATTATTCGTACAATATGACCTAACATAAAAAAATTACAGAAAGAGGGATGCCTGGGTGGCTCAGTTGGTTAAGCAGCTGCCTTCGGCTCAGGTCATGATCCCAGTGTCCTGGGATCGAGTCCCACATCGGGCTCCTTGCTCGGCGGGGAGCCTGCTTCTCCCTCTGCCTCTGCCTGCCATTCTGTCTGCCTGTGCTCGCTCTCTCCCTCTCTCTCTCTGATAAATAAATAAAATCTTAAAAAAAAAAATTACAGAAAGAAAATCCAACCATGTCATATCTAGATAAAGCAATTTTCTCCCTCTAAGCAAACTTTATACTTTATACATATATCTTATTAATTATTTTGATTAAATTCCTAAACACAGAAATGATCCAGTATACTGTTATGTTTCAATGTTTTACATCACATTTTCAAATGACCATTCAGAAGTGTTATACCATTTTATGTATGTTTATTGTAAGCAAGCTGTATTTCCTTTCTTCTTCGTCTTTTTCTTTTTTTTTAAATGAGGGAGGTGGACAGAGGGAGAAAGAGAGAGAGAATCTTAAGCAGCCTCCACACCCTGCACAGAACCCAATGCAGGGCCTCATCTCACAACCATGAGATCCTGACCTCAGCTAAAATCAAGAGTCCAATGCTTAACCAACTGAGCCAGCCAGGCACCCCACCAAGCCAATTTTCTACTTAGGTGCACCCAGCTTTCCAGGTCTTCTTTATATTTTTCTTTATTGTCCAAATTATCTATATCAAACAAGAATATTTTAATGATAAAAAAATACTTAAACACGCATGAAAAATGGCTGTGAAGATACATATTAGAAAGACAGATCAACTGAGAGGGAATACCTTGTCCTTCAAGAGTGATGGTCAAGAGTTTCTTGGAACCAGCCCAAGACCCATACATCAACCTCAAGTATCTGTCTTATCTTCCTTTCTTTAACTAATTGGTGTTTCTACTTAAGTATGTCATCACCCACCTTGCATTAGAAGTGCCAAAAATGAGACTCCCAACCTAGCTCCCACTAGCCTCATTTTTATTAGTGCCATCATCCTTCTCTCACACTTAAAACCTTTGAGCAATCTTGCACTTCTCCTTTCTTGCCTACCAAGTTACCAAATTATAAACTTTCCTGAACCTGTTCTCTGTCCTTTCTTTTCTATTCCTATGGCTCCCACCTTAGCTCAGGTTTTCATTGCTTTTTTTATGCAACAAATATTCAGCACCTCCTCTGCACAAGACATTCCACTACAGCAATGTTACTAGGACAGATGCTGTCCTACCTACCCTCATGGAAGTTGTAGTCTAGCAGGATGGACAGACAGTTAATGACAAATTATGCAATTAATCACCTGACTACAGCTGTGATAATGCGTCCAGAAGAAGGACTGAGAATTGTAAGAACAAGTAACTAGAGAGACTTAGCTAGTCTGGAGAGCTCAGGTTGAAGATTACTTGAGGAAGTGCCATTTGTTTTGAGCTCTAAAGTGAAGGCATTAACTAAGTGAAGCAAGGAGAGAGGACTCCAGGCATAACGAATGATGTGTTCAGAAAAACTGCAGAGGAAGGGACTTGGGGCATTCAGAATACTGGGGCAAAGCCAAGTTGATTGGAGGACAAAGAGAAGAGGAAAGTGGTCTACCCTGAGGCAGCCAAGGTAGGGTGGCCAGATGATGCTGTCCCTTATAAGCTATGTAGTAGACTGCAGAATTCAAATGCCTAAAAATAGCCTCTGACTCCAGGGTACAGCCTCTTCAATTATTATTGCCTACTGCAACTAGATAGAGCTTTCTAAAAGATCTGCTGGAACACAGCAGTTTCCTAACACACACACACACACACACACACAAACCTGGGGGGAAAAAAGAGATCATCACTAAGTAGCTCGTCACTGCCTAGAAACTCACCCTGGGTTTTGGTGTAAGTTGAAATGTGTCCCCCTCAGAATTCATATGCTGAAGTCTTTACCTCTAGTATCCTAGAGTGTGATCTTATTTGGGAATAGGTGAAATGGGGTCATGGCAGATGTAATTGTTAAGGTTATTCTGGAGTAGCGTGGGCTCCTAATCCAACAGGAGTGGTATCCTTATAAAAGGGAAAATTTGGACCCAGGCATATGCACACAGAGAGAGCGCCATGTAATTGGAGTTATGTTATCACAAGGCAAAAAACTACGAGCAGCTGTGAGACGCCCTGGAACAAATCCTTTGCTAGCACTTGTAAAGGGAACATGTCAGACTCCTGAACTCCTTGGGAGGCAATAAATTTCGGTTGTTTAAGTCATTCAGTTTGTGATACTTTGTTATGGCAGTCCTAGCAAACTAATACCAACATTTCACTTTAAACTTTTCATTTGAGATCAATTGAACTGCTGTCCTTAGATGCACAAGAGGACTACCACCTTTCTTGTTTTCCTTATTTCCTGACAAAAGAGATCTCCACTTCTCTGTTTATGTTTCAGTTCTTTCTTTTAAAACCCACTCATGGGAACCCCCACTTCTCTTCTGAAGATCCCTATAATTACTTTTTAGTGTCATATTCGTGTAACTTTTATAAGCTACCTTGGCTAATTTAGGGGACATGATGGAGTAAAATAAATGGATAAAAAGATGGTGTGGTGCCTCATTGCAATATTGCTCATTGTCTATTATATGATACTGTGTATTGCCATTTTGTTATAAATTTGTCTCAGCTCTCCAACTAGATTGTGTGCTTCATGAACTTTCTTGACTTTTTTGAATCCCCTAGAGTAGTGCACCAAACTCTACTTGACTGTCTAGAATAGGCATTCCTGACTGACCTCTTGTGAAGGGTGATGTAGTTGATTTCCGGGTAATAGCCACCATGATGCTAACTCGACTCTGGGTCAGGGGCTCCACTCCTCATTCTCAGTATTCACCTTCAGCATCCTCTGGGACCATCACAGTGCCTCTTTCCCAGGGGTCTTAGGGCTTTGGAGAACTAAAAATAGATCACTATCAAAAAGGATAAGAAAATTTAGGCCTGAGGTGTACATATATTAAAGTATATGCAATTTAGAAACTATAAGATAAGAAAGAATACAACAAACAATAGATATGTGATTTTCCATTCTAAGGCTACTTCTATTAAATATGAATGAGGAGCATATAGCCAATAACATGAAATTGCTTTTAATCATGACTAGAAAATTTTGTTATGATTCAGACATGGGCGTTAGTTTATTTTTTCTTGCCTTTTCAAGGCATATGAAATTCAATATCTTGTGTTCCTAACTACTTATTTGTTAAAGCACATCAGAAGTAGATGGTGGATAATACTTCATGATAGTATGACCTTAACTGCTAGTTTAGTTTAAGGAATTACACTGAACCACCTAGAGACATATGTTAGTGGGTAAGTAGAATATGGTTAACCTGATCATTAAAAGAACATTAATTCCCCTTCAGTTAAGAGAAAAAGTCAAATGATGTCAATAGTAATTGTTAAATACCATATGCATAGCAAATGATTGTTTTCATTTGTTATATTTTGGTGTTTTGGAACTAAGGCATTAACCTGACTCTAATTCCAAAATAGGCATAAACTATAACAATTTTAATGACTATTAGGTCATTTATATATGTCATATTTATATATGTCAATTATATCACAATAAAACTGGAGGAAATAGTTTAAATATTATTTTAAGGGCTTTCCTCTTTGCTATTTATTTTTACCACTTAAGTTTTTGTGCATTTTAACCTGTAATATGCTGCTATTTTGTTCTGTTTAAAATATATTTGAAATAGAGAATATGTTTTGGTTGGCAGCTTGTAAGATGGCCCCCAGTGACCCCAACTCTTAATATTTATACCTTGTATATCACCTCCCTTTGAATGTGCCCTGGACTTGGTGACTCATTTCTAACAAATACAGTATGATAAAGGTAACTTTATAGCCCTTTTGATATTAGATTATAAAAAGACTATGGCTATTGTCTTGGGTAGTCTTGCTCACTCTCTCATTCTCTCTTGAATCTCGCGCTCTTTTGAGTCACCTCAGAGATGTCAGCTGCCATTATATGAGGCTGTCCTGTGAAAAGGTACATGGGAGTGACCTTGGAAATGGATATTCTGAGGCCTACCAAGAGCCACAAGAATGAACTTTGAAACAGATACACCTTCAGATGAGACTACTGCCCTGACTGACAGCTGGATTGCAACCTTCGGAGTGAACTTGAGCCAGAACCATCCAGCTAAGCTACTTCCAGTATCCTGATCCACAGAAACTGCTTGAAGTGGTAAATGTTTGTTGTTTCCAGCCACTCAGTTTTAGGATAATTTGTTAGATAGCAATAGCAACTAATACAGCATGACATTGTATGCTATGTAGTACATCCATTTTCTTTCTGTCTTGAAATTTGCCCAGCCAAGTTTTGGGTGTTGGAAATGGGGCTGCTGACTATATATAATTTGGTCTTCTGTGGATAAATACATCATTATATAGTCTAATTTTCAGTGATTCCCATAATTAACCTTAGTAGACTACAATACTCTGTTGTGTTCTGTGTTACGTGGGTAAATTTATTTCAAAGATCTTAGTGAAGTCTTAACATGTCAAGAATCTCCGTATGTTTGAAATATTGGAATATATTATATGACCTGTTCACTCCTGCATTCATTCACTTATCAGTAATTCAGTTAGAAAGCATCTATTGAATCCCCATTATAACCAGGCATTATACTAGGCAATTCAGATACCAAGTGGAATAATTCCTATTCCTGCCCTCTAGAAACTTAAGGTCTAGGAACGCCTGGGTGGCTCAGTTGGTTAATCGGCTGCCTTCAGCTCAGGTCATGATCCCAGGGTCTTGGGATCAAGTCCCACATTGGGCTCCTTGCTCAGGACAAGCCTGTTTCTCCCTCTCCCTCTTCCTGCCACGGCCCCTGCTTCTGCCCATGCACTCTGACAAATGAGTAAATAAAATCTTTAAAAATCTTAAAAAAAAAAAAAAGAAAGAAAGAAACTTAAGGTCTAATAGGGTAGTAAACCGATGGCAATGATAATGCAGAGTGATGACTGACAGAAGTAACAGTTGGTCCTGGGTGCTATTAGCACTGAGGAGGGGCATTAGGGGGAATGAGAGAAAACTTCCTGTTACTGAGGAAACAGGAACAACTGATTATTGACAGGTTGGTAGACAACTTGCAATCTGTGATACAAGTCTTTATTTTTTTTTTATCATTAGCCCACAACACAAATACTTATACTATTTTTCATGCATGCTATTATAAACATAAAAATAAACCAGGACGCTTAATAAGGAAATCATTGCGATCATCCAGAATATACATGTTTAAACTATCTTAGATCATCATGAAAGTGAAAATACAAATGTAAAAATATTCTTATTTATGAAATCCATGACATAATGGGACTTAGCTTCCGCAAAACTACCAGTGTTCTGAAAATCATAAACTGGGACATCTGGGTGGCTCAGTAGGTTGAGCCACTGCCTTCAGCTCAGATCATGATCCCAGGAGCCTGGGATCGAGTCCCGTACTGGGCTCCTTGCTTGGCAGGGAGCCTGCTTTTCTCTCTGCCTCTGCCTGGCGATCTGCCTGCTTGTACTCTGTCTGTCTGTCTGTCTGTCTCTCTTTCTCTCTGACAAATAAATAAAGAAATAAAATCTTAAAAAAAAAAAAAAAAGAAAACCATGAACTTAAAAATCAATGCTAGACGTTGTAGAACCATTAAAGAATTTCAAATAAGTTTATGTTAACAACAATATTAGTTCTCAGAATGTGAGAAGCTATGGAGAGCCAAACCCAAATCTTGGAGGATTTGGGAAAAAGAGAGAGAGAGCGAATGTGCACACACACACACACACACACACACACAGCGGAGTTGGGGTGGGACAGACAGAGGGAGAGGGAGAAACAGAATCTGAGAATCTTAAGCAGGCTTCATACCCAGCACAGGGCTTGATCTCACGACCCTGAGATCATGATCTGAGCCTAAATCAAGAGTCAGCCATTTAACTGACTGAGCCACCTAGGTGCCCTGGGGGATTTACTTTTTAAAGCGTATGAATATATCTCCTGTTTTTGTCATACAAACAACAGAAGGTATATTTGATAAGATCTCTGTGGAACTGCACAGAAGGTTAAGGGAGAATATATTTTAGAAGGCATAGGTTGCAAAAGTTGACAAATACTGCTTTGAAAGACCACTCTGATATGAGTGTGAAAAATCATTTGAAGATAAAACCAGTAGGAAGGCATCCAACAAAGAGGCTATCACTGTTATTCGAAGAAAAAATAAAGGACCTGGACTGTCACTGGAGTGGAAATGAAGAAGAGCAAGTGTGTGTTGACTTTACATTTTCTGGCTTGGACCGTATAAATGTGGATGGTCTTGATATTTACCAAGTCACTGAACGCAGGAGGAGATGCAGGTATCATTTACTCTTGTACCAAATGATTTTTGTTTGTTTCAACATCATACATTGTTCTACATACTGGTAATGTGATGTGAACAAAATAAACTTGATCCCTTCCCTTTTGGAACTAACACACTAGTGATGGAGAAAAATGTATAAGCAAACAAATTATTGAATTACAAGATGGGCTAAAAAGAATAGAGGGGAAAACTACTGTGCTAAGAGACAGTGAGGGGATTTATAAAGAATAGTGTTACCAGGGATAATAGCTTTTAGACATTTATTTTTTAGATGTTTATGGGATATCTTCTTTGAAAAGCCCAATGCAATGTATACAGAGAATGTATACATTCCTATTCCTTCTCTTCCTATACTTCCTATACTAGGAAGAGAAGCTGGTCTTAGGGTTAAAGACCTGGGTTTCATCAGTAGACTGACAGTTAAAACCATGGATCTCCCTTATGAACCAAGAGAAAATGTATAGGGTTATCAAACTGTCAAATATTTAAGAAGAGTGCTTTTTGAGGTAAATTTTCAAAGTATCTGATTAATTTCAATCTGAGAATGTTACTTTTTTACATCAGATCAGTACAGGGTTTAAAAATAATTTCAAAGAATTTTCAGTAAATTATAATATTATGCTCCGTTTAAAAATGGTAGCAACTCCAAATAGTATTATTAGTTTTTAAAGATTTATTTGAGCGAGAGAGAGAGAGAGAGAGAGAGCACGAATGGGAGGGGCAGGAAGAGGGAGAGAAAATCCTAAGTAGACTCTGCATTAAACTTGGAGACCGATGCAGGGCTAGATCTCACTACCCTGAGATCATGACCAAAGCTGAAACCAAGAGTCAGATGCTTAGCCAACTGCACCACCCAGGTGCCCCCAAATATTATTCTTAATGCTATAAGTATTACTACTTATGGCAATAGCAGTAGTTAGTAACAGTTGTAGTAAAAATTGTTCTGTGACAGCTTTCTGAAAATCTGTGTGATATTTTGGGCTAAGAATTATCAATATTCTGATATTTTCTGGTTTGCTGTAGTTTTTCATATGACCACAAAGGAGAGATGTGGGTTTTTTCCTGTTTGAGATACAGACAGGGAAAAAAGAAAGAGGACTGTGAAAACACTAGAAAACAAGGTCAAGCAACCGAACACACGCCTTCTGCCATGGAAACTAAAAACCTTAGGATTTTTCAAGATCCCCGTTTGCTCCTGGGACCTCAGATGCTTGGTATTGCTAAGAAATGTGAAGATTTCTCACTCTGAATAAATGTAGAGATTATTTCTTTCTTGCACTGTTGCATTACTTTAAATATGAAAGTGTTACTAAATTTTCTCAATTGTTGACACTGTGAGAGAGCTAAAGATGTGGCAGACAGCCTTAATTTATGTTTATATTTACCCCTTTATTTTCTTTGAGTTCCAAATTCCTTTTCTTTTGGATATATAGCCTGAAGTGGATTTGCTGGATTATATGGTCACGGCTTTGTTTTTAAATTTTTGAGGAACCTCCGTATTGTTTTCCATAATGGCTGTACTAATATACATTCCCACCACCATGTACAAAATTTCTCTGGTGTCCACAACCTCACAACACTTACCTTTTGTCTTTTGGTAATAGCCATTCTAACAGGTGTGAGGTGATATCTCATTGTGGTTTTGATTTCCACTTCCCAGTTGAGGAGGAATATTGAGCCTCTTCTCATGTACCTTTTGGACATTCGCATGTCTTCTTTTAAGACATGTCTATTACATCCTTTCTTCATTTATTAATTGGGTTATTTTCATACATATTTTATAATTCATATTTTGAAATCCTGACCCCCAGTGTGATGTTACCAGGAGGTAAGGCCTTTGAGAAACGATTAGGTCATAAGCATGGAACCTTCATGAATAGGATTTTATTGTTTGTTGTGATGCCAATCTCCCTCCCTCTTTTTAGAGGACTCTAAAACCCTCACACTAAAGTCAACAAAATGCAGCTAACACAGAGTTTCCCAAATGTCTGATCATAGAGTAGTGCTGAAATGGGAATATTTTTATTGGTCCTTGGCTGAAGTGAGGAAAATAATGTTCTTTTCTAAATTAAATTTATTTAAATATTTGCTCCTATATGTTATATTAATATTATTATTCATTTTTAAAACTATGTTATAATATGCTAATGTTATGCTATAATTTAGAATTATAGTAATAGTATAGTATAGTACAGTAAGTTTAGAATAAGGCAGCAAAATTAAAAACTGGCAGTTGGCCCTAACATTTTTTGGAACTTTTACTGGTCTATTAAATTTACAAGCCTAGGAACTATTTACCTAATGCAGATAATCAATCATAGAAATTTTTCTACCTTATAATGCTATTCCTTACTTATTGCTGATGTAATAAATTGCCGCAAATTTAGCAGCTTACACCAACAAACATTTATTATCTTCCTGTTCTGTAGGTTAGAAGTCTGACCTGGGTCTCACTGGGCTTCAACATCAAGGTGTTGTGAGGGCAGTTTCCTCCTCTAGAGGCTCTAGGAGAGAGAGCGTCCCCTCTCCTTTGCTTTTGCCTGACTTGCAGAGGTCTCCTGCATTCCTCGGTTGTGGGTCTTTCCTCCATCCTCAAAGTCACTAACAGTTGAGTAAGTCTCATACCAAGTCAAGTCACTACAAGTTCTTCCTTCTTTACATTTCCTTATCAGAGCCTTTTCTTCTGCCTTGCTCTTTCACTTTTAATGATCCTTATGATTACACTGGGCCCACCTAGATAATCCAGGATAATCTCCCTGCTTTAAGAACCACTAAGATGAGCTACCTTCATTCATCTGCAACCTTCATTTTCCTTTGCCATGTGACCTTACATATTCATGAGTTCCAAAGATTAGGGTATGAGACTCTATTTTTTTCCCCCCCCGGGTTGGGGCATCATTCTGTCTACCACATTAACAAACTTAGTCTACATAGCAACTGAGAGAGAGGGTTTTTGTTTTTTTTTTTAATTTGATTTATTTATGTGACAGACAGAGATTACAAGCAGGCAGAGAGGCAGGCAGAGAGAGGGGAGGAAGCAGGCTCCCCGCTGAGCAGAGAGCCTGATGCGGGGCTCGATCCCGGGACCCTGAGATCATGACCTGAGCCGAAGGCAGCGGCCCAACCCACTGAGCCACCCAGGCGCCCCGTGAGAGGTTTTAATGTGATGTAATTTTGATTATTTCCATAGGATGAATTATAAGCTTTGAAATTGCTGGATATGTGCATATTGCAAAGGATTTTGAAGTACATTGGACATATTGTTTTGCAAAAACCATTGCAAATTATTACACAAAACCTTACATCAAATTAAAGTTTAGATTCTAAAAAGCATTATTATTGTATGTGCCATTAAGGAAGAAAAAGAACTGCCAGTTAAACTGTGACACTATTTTTTATCACTTAGAATTTTTATTTTATAATTATTTAAAGAATTTTCTTTCTTTTTTTTTTTAATATTTTATTTATTTATTTGACAGACTGAGATCATAGGTAGGCAGGGGGAAGCAAGCAGGCTCCCTGCGGAGCAGAGAGCCCGATGCAGGGCTCGATCCCAGGACTCTGGGATCATGACCTGAGCCAAAGGCAGAGGTTTTAACCCACTGAGCCACCCATGCACCCCTATTTAAAGAATTTTCTTAAACTTACTCGGCCTTGGGTATTTATTACACATTGCGACAACATAGAGAGCTATGGCCAAGCTCACAGAGTCACGGGCAATGTCACCGCATCAGAAGTGCTGGCTGGCTGAGAGTGATTTAAGACATCATTGATTGGATGGTATCTTTTGATTTCAGAGATGTTAAAATGTGCACACTGGAATCAATGAAATGCAATATTTATAGAATATCAGGAGATCCTTGTAACATGATGATTTAACATTCTTGGTTCCCAGTTTTCAGTGGTCACTGAGACAGCCCGTGATGGGAGGTGGTTTCACCTTTGCTGAGACATATATTACATGTTTCCTGTTTGGTCACAGACCCAGGACCTCAGTTTGTGAATGAGCGTGGTGAGTTATGCACTAGACTCACATAGCCGTGAATGCACTCATGCAGCAACTCACACTCTCCCTGCTGCTCTGCACCTACATTTAAGAATATGCAAAGGTTTCCTGTAAACTTCAGACTGTCAAGTGTGTGGTGAACTGTTAAGAAAAATAGCATATATTACTCAAGAGCAAAATAGGCCTTCAAAATACCTGCTTGAATAATTAAAAAATAACTACCATTTATTTAGGGCTTATTACGTGCCAGGTACTTTGCTAAGGGCTCTGTCAATATTTCCCCGTTTAATCTCTTAGAACTAATACCCTTGCACAGAAGATATAAATATGCCCCTTTTATAGCTGAAAAAAGTGAGTCTTGGACTAGGTAAATGATACATTTCAGGAAACATGGCCAGGAGGGCAGAGCTGGGTTTTGAACCCTGGTTTATTTGAATCCAATCACTGTACAATTTTGCCTTTGACATTAATTATATTGATTATTTCTAGGGAAATAAATCACTGCTTCCAACTTACTGAAATTACATTAAAGTTGGGGGAATTTTTCTGTCTCTACTGTAATTCATCTTTCTTACAGGATAATGCTTTTAAGATAACTCAGGAAAACATACTTTATGAAAACGAGCAAGCTTCAAGGAGTAACATCACAAAATACAGATTTACTGTTTTTCCCTAAACTGAAAATGACTAAAGTCCACTTCCCAGGGACATCCCTGCTACCTCCAAGTACCATCTGGAAAACATTCATTCTACATCATAACTTACACAGTAGTATGTATATTGTAAAGTTTTTTAATTGAATTTTTGCTAAGCATCTATTCCAAACCACTTTGAAAAACAACTCCACAGATTAGAAATAATTCTTATATATTGATACATTGGAGAAACTGATATCAGTGTTGTATTTCAATCTTAATAAATAAGTGAACATTTCTAAACTCTAGACATTTACCCTTTCATATAATAAACAGAACTGAAGTTACAATTTTCAAAGAAATCTGAAAAAAATAGCCAATAATTTCTTTCTTCATATCACTGGTGTACAGCAATTTAAATAATCACTGACATTTACTCTCTAATTTAGTAGGTAGACCTTCTTTTCCTATTGTTTCTCCTTCTCACCAATTCTCAGCATTCTTGCTACTTAGGAGTTCTCCACCTTGACCGTATCCTGGAATCATGTGGGGGAACTCTAAAAAAAATTACTAATGTCTGGGTCTCACCCCGGGAGCTTATGATTTAAGTAATTGGGAGTGTGACCTGTGCATCAGGATTTTTAACAGCTCCCCAAACACCAAAGAGGATTCTAATGTGCAGCCCAAGTTGAGAACCACTAATAAAAGGGTTAGATAATAGAAAACACATCTGTGAGTGTGTGAAAGAAGACTGATTCTGATGGTTTAATAGTGATACTTTTGAATTAGTTACAGATTTTGACATATATTTTACATCTGTTCATAACACCAGAGATAACTGTGATTTAGTTATGTTGCTAAATACTGTAGGCAGGTCATGGACCAAGAAATATAACCAGATCATTATCTCAGTGTAATTCTGTCCCTAAAACTGCTTATTTGCTTTTGGAATTCTGTAACAAATTTGTGTTTGGATTATAGCACCAAGGAATTCAATGGTACTGCTGTCTTGGGGGAGGGGAGTGGGAGTGTATAGTAATAAGATTTAAAATTCATAATGTACCATCTTGGTCAGAAATCACAGCCAATTTCCTTAAATGGCAATTTGACACACTAATAAAACTTATGCCAAAATAATCTTTTGCAGGGCCAAAGTAACTTTAGGTATGATAAACTGGCCCCAATGCATGAATTTATGAAACAAACAATTGTAATAGGCTATCTGTCCTTCTGATATTGCTGTTTTCCCTAAAAACACACACGGGGGAAAGCAAAATTTCATATAGCAAGTGGTAGAGATGCCGCTAAGCCCCAAATAATAATAATTTCCACTGATACAGAATTTTATAATTTTTTTAAAGCTTCTACCCAATAAAGTTCCTTATTTGGTTTCTATGGTGATTTAAAGTCACCTCACTTCATGGTAATGTTCTTTCTTAAATAAATGTTTTTACAACTCAAGCGGTGTACTAATGAGGTAATTTAAAAGAAAATTCATGATTGGTTGATTAGACACTATCATGATGCTGTCGAGGAGGATAAGGTAAGCACTATGATGTTTATATCTGGTGTTATCGCTGTTTCTAATTAGCATATTTACCTTTGGTTCAGATTCTACATCATTATACATCAATACACCACTTTACATAGCTCCTTAGTGTTATGTCTTCTAAATAGACAATTGGCAACCGCAATAGCAAACACTTCGTAAGAGGAAAATATGACCTCTTAAGAGGAAAGTGTCATCTACTGGGATTTGATGTCAGCGAATGAATATTCATTCAAATAAACATCTGTTACTTCCACAAGCCACTGCAGTAAATCAGTTTTAAGAAGATATACAGAGATGAATATCACATCACCTTCCCTCACCCCAAATCAATCTCTTTAAAATGGGATCTCTTTTGTTTGGAGTTGACATCACACATACCACAGTAAAACACATTGTAGCTACTTAGCTTAGGCAATAGAGAGCCTGTGCATAGGCTCCTGATGTCGGTCCCTGATACTGATTTTTACTTATTCCATATCTGCAGCACCTATGTGGTTTATCAAGTTAGGTGGTTGTGAATGCTGCAGTGTTGATCCTTATGGTTAGTTTTTAACAAACAAGTACTTGCTCTTGTGGCAAACTATCTGGTGCACATGCACAACATATATATGTATGCATATTTTCACTGTTTGGCTAATTACACTATATTCAGATTATATCATCAATCCACATACTGTCTGTATCAGACTAGGCACAAATTGCCTGGTGATGGTGAGAATTTTCTCTAGACAACTCCTTTAATGACTGACTATTATTTCTGTACATGCACATAGTTAAATGCACAAATGTAATTTATCATTGTTTTAGTGCTGTTTTCAGAAACCAAGAAACTTCAGTGTTCCATAAACAATCCCTTCACTGACGTTAGGCACAAGTGAACTCTCTCCTATTCTAAAGTGAAGAGTCTAAATAATGTTAAAATGTTTTAAATCTAAATTTGGAATTTTTTTTAATTTAAAAGAAAATGTTAAATTTCAACATGAAATGCTTCATATTTAAGATTTGGCAATCTCTTCTAATATGAAATTGATGGAGTGCCAAGGTTTATTTCCATAATCTCTTACTTTTTAAGAATTAGTCCACTTTGGGAGAGTCATTGGCCTGCATTTACCACACTAACAAAGCACAATTTTGAAATAACTTCAGTGGGTTCCTTTCATGGAAGTACAGAGAGAGATGGTGTATATAGATTTGATTTAATAAGTACAATAATTTATTTTTTAAGACACTTCTGTTTATTTATTTGAGAGAGAGAGAGCATGAACAGGGTGAGGGGCAGAAGGAGAAGCAGACTCCCCACTGGACTCAAGGGTCATGACCTGAGCCAAAGGCAGATGCTTAACCAACTGAGCCACTCAGGCGCCTCTAAATACAGTAATTTAAAATTTAGGTCAACATCGTAATAGTTTAAAAGGGATAGTAGAAAAAAAGGGACAAAGGAAGAGAATGACATGAAGAAAGAGGATGAACTAGGGAGAGACTGGCAGAAGAAAAATTGCCCAGAAGGACCACAAATAATTTCTGATTGTTACAGGAGCTTCATACATGTCTCTTTCTCACTGGGTGTCTCTGTCGACCCCACTATCTAAAGATTGTCCAAAAGCCACACCCTTGGGATGCCAAAAATCACAGCACTTCCCCATTCTTCATGGACTGTCATCATCTCCAGCCTTTCCCTGAGGTCCCAATTTTTACCCTTCTGACTGTGAGGCCAGTAATGTTACTGGTTCCTTCTTTCCTCCCTCCCATCCGATCACTGGGAATGACAGTTATTTAGAAGTGGCATAGCATAGTGATCAAGAGCATGGGTTTCCTGGCCAGGGTCTATCATTTACTAGTCAGATGACCTCGGCAGGTTACTTTCATCTCTCTGTGCCTCAGTTTTCTCATCTGTAACATTAATAAATAATCATAGTACCTGCCTCCTTGAGGCCATTGAGACTATTAAATGAGTCAGTGTATATCAACTACAGCTTAAAAGACTGTAAGTATTACAGAGGGCTTTTATTCAACAAATATTTATTGAGCTTCAAAACAGTGCTAGGCGGGGTGCCTGCGTGGCTCAGTGGGTTAAAGCCTCTGCCTTCAGCTCGGGTCATGATCCCAGGGTCCTGAGATCGAGCCCCACATCGGGCTCTCTGATCAGCAGGTAGCCTGCTTCTCTCTCTCTTCTCTCTGCCTGTCTCTCTGCCTACTTGTGATCTCTGTCAAATAAATAGAATCTTTGAAAAGAAAAAAAGAGTGGTAGGCACCGAGGCTACATTTGTAACGGCAGGAAGTAAGTGAAAGAAACCGGTATCTTAAGTACCCTCACTGGAAGGTCGAACTCTGAACTTTGTTCTCCTAAAACAAACAAACAAACAAACAAACAAATATAAATAAGAATAACTTGCTGCAATGCAAAAAAAAATTCAATGGCTATTTTTTTAACCATGTAATTACCCTAAGATAGAACTTATTTTCCATCTGTTTGAACAGTACCTACTTCAGCACCTGCTGTGTGTGTGTGTGTGTGTGTGTGTGTGTGTGTGTTGAAGGACTTCCTATCCACGTTCAAAAATACAATTTTCTTATTTGTTGAATAGGTACTTAGTGTTTGTTTGTTGAGTAAGCCTGTAAATCCCTCTCTTACGTTCTCTGGCTTCTCCTCAAATGTATTTGAAGGCAGTAAGAGCACAATTCTAAGACAATGCTTTTTACATGAAGAATAGGTGAATGAAATTTTGTCACTGTCTTTTAGGTAGGAAACTCCTATTCTTGGACTGTGAAAGCCTCCCTCTTAAACATCTTCTTAGATTATAAACCCGACAGCAGAGATGGTATCATATCTTCTTCGGCACATATCTTCTAACGCTGTGCTTTGTCCTTTAAAAAACATTTGTTAGAGTTGTTAAATGACTAAATAAAGTCTCATCTATGAAAATAACTGTATTTCCTAAGTTCTATTTTGTGAGGGTTTTGTGTGTGTGGTCCAAGGTAAGTTATGGACTTTTTAAAAGAAATTATTTTAGGGGCAAGAAAAAAATAAGTTTAGAATTAATCTGACCAGGAAGTGGGAATCTCGTCTGGTATAGGCAACCTTATTAAAAATAACATTGTTTTCTTTACAAAACTTCAAATTTCTGGAATATATTTTCCCACTTAACTTCGTAGCTGGTTGGGATGTATATATATTCTTTCAGCCAAAAATAATTGTGGGGGAGGTGACAGGAGTCAAGTGGATATAGAGCAGAGTAGCTGGTTATGGTAGCCTTCATTTAAGATAGATGATCAAATTTTTAAAGATTTTTATTTATTTATTTATTTATTTGACAGGGGGAGAGATCACAAGTAGGTAGAGAGGCAGGCAGAGAGGGAGAAGCAGGCCCCCCAGCTGAGCAGAGAGCCTGATGTGGGGCTCCATCCCAGGACCCTGAGATCATGACCTGAGCCGAGGGCAGAGGCTTTAACCCACTGAGCCACCCAGGTGCCCCTGATGATCAAATTTTTAAAAGCTAAACAAAGTTTTAAAAGCTAACAGCTAAATTGCATTTTAGCAGTTAATCAACTTGTGTGGACACGTATGGCTTTAAAACATTGCTGGCTTCGGTCTTGACATGAAGCACTGCTAGTGTTTTGACAAGCACTACCAGCCTTGTTAGTTTATTCAGTTTGTTCAACAGCACTTACTTATATGATAGCGTAAATCATACAGATTCCAGAATTGGAAAGAATCTCTGGACTTTCTCATTTTGCTGATGAGGAAACTGGCATCCAGAAGGCTGAAGCAATGTAATCAGAACTAAAACCCCAAGATGGCAGATTTCTGAGGTAATGACCACAATGTTCTGATTAAGAGTTAGAGAAAGTTGAACCAAATATCTAACAGTTTTATTTTTCCATCAGTCCTTTTAAATATCTCTCCCAGTGGGTCTGAGATTGATTGAGGTTGATTGATTTTAATCTTCATTGCTAACATTTAGCTTTTTGGAGCACATAACTAGATCTCTTCTATGTAGACATTGTATAAAGAGGGCAAAAAATTTTTTTTTGCTGCCCTGCTGTATTTTTAGAAAAGAATATAAGGCAATATTCATTCTCTGACCATGGTTTTATTATACGTTTGGAGAGAAAATGTGGTCATTGTTCTTCTGACATGTATTTCAGAAGTTAAGAGTCACATGCCAAACACCCTTGATTTATTTGAATTTATGGTCCTATTGTCCTTTGATTTATCTAAATACTTTGGACTCCTATATTGTCTGCCTATACTGCTTTTTGTAAAAATCAGGTCCACAAGTATATTAGGCAGTGTAAAAGGATTGTTTCTTGTTATTGTTGTTTTTCTATAACATTCCCTTCAATAGACTTTGAGTGTGAAGGGAACTTGGCCATCCATCCATTCATTCATTCATTCATTCATTCAGGAATTATTTACTGAATATTTTATGCTGGCATTGTATACAAACCAGATATAGTCCCTACCCCCATTCTAGTAGGAAGGGGAAAATATTAAAGAAATAATGACACAAGTAAGTATTATTTAGAAACTGTGGTATTTTAGAATATATATAGGGTATTAGGATTGATTCTTATAGGATTACCAGATTTATATGAATGTATCAGAAGATCATTCTCATGCTCTCAAGGGTGAGAAAAGACTGTTAAACTTAAAATAACCTTCTGATGACTTCCTTTGACATCTCTAGAAGAGCTGGTGATTTGGGAAACTGGACTATATGCCCTGGTGGGTAGGACAGTATAGTAGAATGTGGACAAAATTCCAACGTTCTGTTTCCAGTTCTGCCAAGAGCTACTTTTAAGACTTTAAGGAAGTCACTTAGTATCTCTGAGTCCAAATTGGTGATGCTATTTACCTTAACCCCACACTGAGTATATATTCTTACTAAAAATTATTTGAAAAATTATTTGTCACTTCTTTAAATCCACTCATATCACTTTGTGATATTTACTTTATCTGAGTTATTTTGGGACATTATAATACAGAGAAGTTAATATATGGACTCTGACATTTTACTAGGCATATTGAGATCTTTGGTAAACTGTAACAAACTTCTAGCATTTGGACATGGAAAAACTGGAGTATAACTCTCAACATATTTAGATAACATCTCATTTTAAATATATTGTTTTACTTCTCTGGTTATAATCACATTTAACTAAAATGTAAACTTGTTTATCATGTCAAATTAAACCACTTTATTTGCAGCCCCATATTAAAGCATATTATTTCCTATTAAATCTCTTCCAAGTAGATAACCACTTGTATAATAAAAAAAAGGTAGCCAGAATCACAAATTAAACAGGCCTTTAACCTGAAATGATTGTTTGCATATTTCTTTCAAATCTTTTTAATGCTTTTTCCAGAAAGTCATATTGTACATTTTGTTTTCTGAAGCATAAAGCACACTCTTACTCTGATTTTACACTTGAGATACTGTAAAGTGTCTCAGAAAAGATTAAGTGACATAATGTTAAGTAAAAACCTCAGTTAAAAAGATGATGCACATCTTTTGTTAGTCTTGTTAACGAAGCAGGACATGAAGTGATCTCATAGAAAAGGATTATCATGAGAAGAAAATGATGGCTAAAATGATAGTTATAAGATTCACTATTTTATATTCATGTATATATTCCATTGAGTGAATGAACCATAATTTACTAAAGCATAGCCTTATGTTGGACAGTTTGAGTGGTTTCCATTTTTATATAGTATAAATTACACTGGGATAAACATTGTCAGGCATATGGCATTTTTTAATATTTTGGATTATTTCCTTAGGATAGATTCCCAGAAGTAGAATTACTAGGTTAAAGGGTATGAACATTTTTATGACTCTTGAAATACATTGCCAAATTGCTTTCCAAAAAAAGGTTGTATCAATTTACAATGCCAGCAGCAATATAGGAAAGTGCTCTTCTCATAATATTCTCACAGGTATTTGGCTTCATAGAATTTCTAGATTTGCAAATTTTGTGGACAAGAATGTAGTACCTCACTTTAATACATTTCTTAGTGTGCTTTTATTTGTTTGTTTGTTTGCTTTTTGTTTTTTTAAGGCAACCTACTGTTGAATAACTCCAAATTTCTGACGTGTTCTTTGATTTTCTATGCTGATTTGATAATTTTATAAGCTTATACAGAATTATATGTGATTATTTTAAACCATATTCAAGAACAAACTTCTATTTTGTTGCTTCTTTTTTACAAGATTTTATTTATTTAATTATTTATTTGCCAGACAGAGAGACAGCAAGAGAGTGAACGCAAGCGGGGGAAGTGGGAGAAGGAGAAGCAGGCTGCCCACTAAGCCAGGACCCTGATGCAGGGCTCAATCCCAGGACTCTGGGATAAGTAGCTGAAGGCAGATGCTTAAACGACTGAGCCACCGGGGCACCCCTATTTTGTTGTTTCGACTTGGTGCATGTAGGTGCATGTATGTCAGGGAGCATGTTGAGGATTCAGTTTTTGTACCTGATCAAGTATTTGTTTTCTTCTGTGATTTTTTTTTTCTTATTGGTTTTTAGCATAATGTATCATAAGTCCTCTTTATGTACATTAAGTATGTAAGTTATTCTAATTTTTCTAAGGAGTGACTTTTAAAAAGTACATAACTCTTGAATTCATCTGTAATTTATATTGATGTATGGTATAAGGCTTGGATTCCAAGTGATCTTTTTTGAATCGGTAACTAGTTATGTCAGTATCATTTGTTGAATCTGTCTTCATTATTTTGTGTTTTAGGTGAAGTCCCATTTGTTACATATTAATTCATCTAATTCTTACTTACTTCTTCTGTTTCAGTGATCTGTCTATCCTTGAGCCAGTGCTTATTTTTTTTATTTAATGTAGATTTCTCCCAAATGGCTTTCTAAGGATTTTTTAAAAAATGGTCTTTCCTCTTTTTTAAAATATCAACCTGAAAATCTTGACAAATTCTAAAGCAGTCTGCTTGAATTTTCATTTCTTTTCATTTATTAATAACAATTTAAAAAACCCTTTTCATAAACAATTTTTTAATTTAAAAAAAACCTGTTCTCTCAGAACTTTCACCAAATGTACATCTCTGCAGTTATTAACACCTTTTTTTCATTATAAAAGTAGTACCTGCCTATTTAAAAATGATTAGAAAAACACTGAATATAAAATGAAAAAGGTTATTCATTGTTGCTTTAAAATACAAGCGTAGTCAACCTTTTGGAGTATGTTCCTTTCAGATACTTTTGTCTTACTAGTTGTAAAGATGTGGGGGGTACCTATTTGACAGATATTTATTGAACACTTACTTTGTCCCAGATACCTTACCAGCCACTGAGTTAGGCTCTGACCTCATAAAATAGACAAACTCTGTCCTCATTAACATTTTATCATAATCCATTCTTACATTTAGCATATTCCTCATGTATCTTATTTTAATAACTGCAAATTTCATTGTGTCATATGAATCACTTTGAGTCATAATTTTCATAGAATTGGACTTTTTCAATTTTTCAATGTTATTTTTTCCACATTTAGAATGTTTCCTTAAGATATATTTCTTGAAGTGGAGAAAATTGGTTAAAGGACATGAACACTTTTAAGGTTCTTAACACAAACTTCCAAATTGCTTTTTTTTTTTTTTTAAAGATTTTATTTATTTATTTGACAGACAGATCACAAGTAGGCAGAGAGGCAGGCAGAGAGAGAGGAGGAAGCAGGCTCGACGCGGGGTTTGATCCCAGGACCCTGGGATCATGACCCAAGCCGAAGGCAGAGGCTTTAACCCACTGAGCCACCCAGGCGCCCCCCAAATTGCTTTTTAAAAGTACTAACCTTCACTGCTACTGGAAATGGACAAAAAGAAACTTTTTACCATTTTGTCAGTGATTATAATCACTAAAAATTGTTTCTGTTGTTTTAATTAGTTTTAATTTTCCTTTATTGATAACCAGCAAGGTTTGAGGTTTTTTTTTTTTTAATAAGGTTAAACAAATGTAGTTCTTTGAAAATTTTTCTGATCATGCTTTCACTCTAAGATGCTTATGTTTTATTTTCATGCATATGAGCTCTTTATGGAATAAAGACATGAGACTTTTTGGAATTTACCCTCCTTCAGAGTTATCTCAAAGGAGAAAAGCAAAATGATCTCTGAGTTTGGGATCCTAAAGAACTTGAAGTCAAACAGAGGCTTACACACCTTTCCATTTTCAGGGCCCAACCTAGGGTCTGGCAAACAGGAGGCTTTCCATCCATGACTCAAGGTAGGAGCACACAGATGTGAAGTGTAGTGCACTGGATTCTGGGGGTCCAGAGACGCTGAGACTGACAATGGTAAACATGACTTCTTAAACTAAGCCTGGACCAAGAAATGATTTCCTAGTAAACCCTCCATTTTTATCACTGGAAAGAAAAAAAATCTGTAGCCAGAGGGCAAAATGTTACAAGTAACTGGGTGGCATCTAAAATGGCATGAGAAAAAGAAAGGGGGTAAAATGAAGGGCTAGGGAATGGAAAGAAACAAAAGCATTCAGAAATGAACAAAACTAAGTGTTGATTCTATATCCATTATGTTGTGAGGTATGTTATTAGAGTGGATTATTAAAAAATATCAGGAGTCTCACCAAAGTTATGTAATTCATCAATTCAGAAACTTCATAGGCAATTCAAATGATATATTCCTATAAAATTATTGGTTATCACACATATACTTAAGTACACATATAACACTAAGACTCATTGGAAGGTTCAGGAGAGCAATCTCCCAAACTCAAGAATTCTGGGGCCTGCCTTCTCTGCCCTTATAGTGACAGGTCCCTTTTAGTCACAAAGTCTGGGGGGAAAACGGAGAGAAGGTAATTATGGCACTATCTGATGCCATTGGATTTAGAATCTTTCTTTACTCCTGCCTCTCTCAGAGTTGTGAGTGAGAACCTGGCAGGACCCCATACCAACATGAAAAAAACAGAAGACTGAAAGGAAACAACCTTCTTGTGGTAGCTGGTGTCTGCTTTGTGGTACTATTTTGAGGGGTCATATGGGAAAGTTTTTATTACATACTTTATGGTATAATTTGCGTTAGGTCAAATTTATATGCCCTCAGGAGTGCCTATAAAACACGATCCCTAATTTCAAGGGTAGACATTGCAAAAACAAAGAGATAAAATAATTACAAAAAAAGGTTGTCTTGTGAGGAAAAACATCATGTTAAAAAGAATCCATAATTCACAAGTTATTTCCGATGAAGATGGTGATATGATCTTACCTTGGAGATATGTAGGTTGGAAAGAATCACTTGAATGATACCTTTAGTTAGATGAATAAAGGCAGCTGGGTACTTAATATTTTGGGGGCAGGCCACTACTCTCCCTAACCTTAAGGAGCTCTTCATTCTCTTTATGGTGACTTTAACAGTACGGTAAGTACAATTTATTGGACATCTAGTATGTCAGGTACTTTGCCAAGAGTGTTACCTATATTATCACCTATGCATTCCTCCAGGCCTAGTTCACAGTTCTTTTACCCCACCCATGACTTATACCCCAAGTTGAATTAATAATGCCATTACTGATTAACTGATTTTTTTATTAACTGATTATTAATAACATTCTACTCATCCTGTTCACTCCTTTAATGCAACACTTCTTTCCATAGCCTACATTTCTAACTATCCCACTACCTACTGAACTTGGTAAGACCAGTGCCCATGTTTTATTCCAATTTCCCAGCATCTGGTAGTTCCTAAGTGCCATATTCTGTTGAGTGAATGTTAAGTGGAATTTCATGACTTCAAACTCCATTGAAGAATCATGGAATTGCTGAGCAGGAGGGCACTTGGAACTTTTGCTATCTACAACGTTCTTTCACATATGAGAATTACGTTAGAACAAGTAACTTGCCTGAGGTGACGTAAACCTGGTGGAATGACATTAGAATCCAGTTCCCTTGCTTTTCAGCCGAGTACAGATGCTAAGGAAACGCAAGTAAATATCTTTATTTCCCAATCTCCTGGCCCCACCCAAATCCTATCAGCAATTGGCCTTTGGACCTTCAGGCTATTTCTGAGACATATATTTTCTAAAAGAACCCACTTTTAAATACAGCTTTTCTTTCGAAGCTCCCCATTCCAAACAAAGCCCAAATTCCAAATTGGCTGGCTTGCACTGTAGCATCAGTGTAAAAGTTGAAACGGGGAGGCTTCTGTCTATACTTCTACTAACAAGCTCTTCCCACAAGCACCCTTTGATTCACACAAATCAGAATGCTTTTCAACACACACACCATGCTTTCCTCCCATTTCTTGAGACCATGTTCGATGTTCCTTCTGAATAGAGTATCCTTCCTTCTTATCAGCCTGGTGAACTTTAATGATCTGTTCCCCCTCTGGACTGGGAACTTCTGGCACAGAACAGAGAGAACTGGCTTTAGCTTCACACAGCATTTGGGTGGATTTTGTGTCCAGCACCTAGCAGCAGCGCCCTCAATAAAGTTCACTGCGTGATTCTGTTTGGAAAATTACAGAAATGTAACTTACTCTTCAGGGTTGTAAGCAACTGTTAAACAAAACTTTTCTGTTTAGAGGAAAAATAAGTAAATATGTTGGCTCATTCAGTCGTCTTCTCCTTTTTTCCTTTCAGTCTGCTTCATCTGTTAGGGCTGCCATTCTTACTCCCTCTGTGAACTGCACATTCTCCCAGCACCCCTGCCCCTGGACACTTGTGGGAGAGGAATCCACAAATTCCTCTGGGGCTCCATCAGTGGAACAAGTTCTCAGTAGCTGGAGGAGATCTGGGTTGCAAACAGGAAGTTTTCGTACTTCTGGCTACTTTGTGCCTGGGGCAAAAACTGCAGAGTCCACCTGGACACCGTAAAAGAGAATGACAGAACAAAAGTAACCTTCATTATCCTCATCTGAAGTTTTTTCTGTGTGGACATTCTGACCCAGTATCACTCGGGGCTTCCTTTGCCAGAACTGTTGTCTAGCATGCCCATCAGAATAGACCCGCAGGAAAGTCAGGTTTGAGCACCGCCCCCCCAACTCCCTTCCTTCACTTAAAAAAATCTTGAGCAAGACATATAAAATAATGTTTTGGATTTTTAAGTTTTTAAAGCATTCTGAAGGACTTCCCTTTGGAGGCTGAGGGCCAAAGAGAAGCAGAGATTGGTCCCCTCGTCTCTAAATCCCTTTTTCCTCCTTCAGTGCCCTAGACCCCATCTTGGCCCTTTGGCTCCAAGGGGCAAGAGGCACCTTCCCTCCACGGGCGTTCCTGGCCTCGTCCACGACACCCATTAGTTTCCAGCCTTCTAGGGCATTGGGGGACTCCCGACCACGCGTCCACGGTCCTTGCCCAGGCGTAGGGGCCTCGGGGTCCACGCCGTCCCCAAAGCAGACAGAAAGGATGTGGCCAGCCCTAGGGATGACCTCGGCCATCTCGCCCCTAAAGCACCCTGGCCACAGCCTGCGGGGCGGGTAGCCCAATGGGCAGCCTCGCTCCGGAGGCGGGCTCAGGCCGGAAGCCACCCCGCGGCACAGCGGCCCCACGAGACGGCGCCCGCGCCCCCGCCCTCTCCGGCACGGGCTCCACGGCCAAGGGCGGCAGGGGCCAGCCCGCTGGGTCCCCGCCGCGCTCTTTGTCCTGGCCGCGCGCGGGCGGACGCGTGCGCCCCCCGGGTGAAGGGAGGCGCGGAGAGAGCGCGCGAGAGCGCGCAGGGAGAGCTCGCGCCCGCCGGGCGCCGGGGGCGCGCGCCCCTCCGCCAGGCAAGCAGCGAGCACGCGCGCTGCCGCCGCGCCCGCCCCTCCCCCCCGCGCTCGCCTCGGAACTTGCTGACTGCGCGGCCGGGAGGAGCCCAGCCGGGCGGCGGCGGCGGGAGGCCACAGCGCGCGGGGGTCTCCCGCGTCCCCTCCGCCTCGCCGAGAGCTCGCGCCCTCGCCCAGCCGAGCTCCTACCCCCCCTTTTTTCCGAAGGCGCTGGGCGGCGCCACCCTCCGGCCGGAGCCCGGCACTGCACAACCCCCTCCGACTTTCAATGTTCCACACTCCCCGGCCAGAGCCTCCTCGGCTTCTTTTTTTCCCTCCCCCCCCCTTCCCCCCCCCCAGCTGCCTCCATTTCCTTAAGGAAGGGTTTTTTTCTCTCTCCCTCCCCCACACCGTAGCGGCGCGCGAGCGGGCCGGGCGGGCGGCCGAGGTAAGGCGGCGGGGCCGGGGGGCCGCGTGGGGGGCGGCCGGGGCGGCGGCGGCGGCGGCGGCGGTGGGGGAGGGGGCGGGGGCGGGCAGCTTTGTTCGCGCCGGGCGCCCGCGCCGCCGGTGTCCGCGAGCCGCGGCGGGGCCGGCCGGGCTGCTCGCATCACTTGGCGCCCGGCGCGGCGAGCGCTGCCCGCGGCCCCCGCGCGGCCCTCCCCACAAAGGGCCGCGGAGCTGCGTGGCCGCCGCCGCCGGCCGCGGCTCGCCTCCGCGGGCGCGGAAATTTGTTGCACTTCTTGGGGCTTTGTTTGTTTGTTTTGCCTCCGATTTTTTTTTTTTTTCGTTATTTTGGACAAAATGTCGGTCCGTGATGTAAAAATTGAGCGAGGAACCTTGATGGCATTGGGAGCTTTGCAGAAGGTGCAGTTTGGATTCTGCTTTTCCCAGGGTGGCAGCTCGGTCTTGGCCGGATGAATCTTCGCTGCTGGCCGTGGAAACGGCTAGAGCAGCTTGTTAGTTGATTTTTAAATTCCTAAGTGTTGTATTTAAAGGCTTACGTGCACAGAGGAGGAATCGCCACCTTAAATAAGCATATGGGCGATGAACAGGGTATGTTTTCCTCTCGGAAGGGGAATTTGGTAGCTTTGACCAATGTCAGTATGTAAATATTTAGACGTTATTAGTGACTTTTTAACATTTTCAGCGAGATCTGTTATTTACAGTGTGTCATATGTTATTAATGCTCGTTGCCTAAGTTCCCTGGCAAATCTGTTTCATGCCTTCTGAGAAAGTAGACAATTGATAGATTGTCCAAGGGATGGAAAAAAATGTGAGTGGGTTTTCTAACTTGAGTTCGGTAAATCCTTGAACGCTGGCGTTGCGAGACACATCACCTCCCCTGTAACCTTGCTGTGTGCTGAGATAAGTGTGAACACTTTGATGTGTTTTTCATTAAAATACGACTTCAGGTGAATATCGAGAGTAGAAAATGCAATTGGTTTATTTCTTAGACTTAATATTTTCCTCCCTCCCCCTCCTCCTTTTCTCTTTAAAAGTTTTCCAAGAAATAACTTCACCAAGATGTCCAGTGATAGGCAAAGGTCCGATGATGAGAGCCCCAGCACCAGCAGTGGTAGTTCAGATGCGGACCAGCGAGACCCAGCCGCTCCAGAGCCTGAAGAACAGGAAGAAAGAAAACCTTCTGCCACCCAGCAGAAGAAAAACACCAAACTCTCTAGCAAAACCACTGCTAAGTTATCCACTAGTGCTAAAAGGTAATGTGTCAAAGGATAAAGCACATTATCAGGTTGTCTTCCAAATGGTTGAACACTTTTGTTGGTTTTACAGAGCAGTGGCATTGGTTCAGAAATACTTCGTGATCACTTTTATTTGCACTTGAATGAGTTGTCATTCTTTAGGTGGTATATAAGCCACCTCCCTGGAATTGTACTTTTAAGTGAACTTATTCTGTACTTTGGTAACTTCAATAAGAGTGTCCTTGAGTAGAGCCTGGACTAACATTCTGACAGATTGTTTTAGGAGTTGGCAAGGAAAATTTGGTGAGCCCAAATTAGCTGGTACATTGAGGATGTTCCTTTTTATGAGTCATACTCTTCTTCATTGAAATTGACACTTCTAGAGATCAGCAGTGCTTCTCCATGAAACTTAATGATTAGAACTGATTATGTTTGCTAGAAAAATTGTAAATTCAAGGCCTTGGCTATATTTGAAAGCACGTTTAAAATTGTGCTCCAAATTTGCTTTCAGTTTTATAAACATGACTTGAAGTCATGCATCCCAGGTACTACTTTTTTGTAGTTAACTTATGGTTATGGCTTGTATTCTTGTGAATGCAAATAAAACAAAAAAGTAGCCATTTATGATTTTGGATGGTACTTGGCTATTGAAAACTTCATTATATTTGTGACTCTTTACTCTGAAACTTGTGGATACGCTTGACATGTTAACACTCAACAGCAGAAGAAACATATTTTGTTGGGTATATATGAAAGGTCATTTGTTTTCTGTTGATTTCTATTATTTTTGATGGCAAAAAAAAGAAAAAAAAAAAGATTTTGTCAAGGGTCTCCACTGTAGTAGTAGGGGAATATCCATGAAATCTATTTAATTATATATCAAATGTGTCTATAGCATTCGCCAATATTGACATTTTGTTGATTTTTATTGATCACAACTAAAGGAAAAAGAAAATACAAAAACTGTTCAAATATTGCATTCTGTAGTGATTTAGAAGTAATCTTATTTTTCTATGAACTTTCACCTCTATCAATAACCAAGTATTAATAATTTGAGAATGTTTTATTAAATCGCAGCAGTCTTTTAAATAATTTAGAGTCGTCCTCAATTTGCTGTAATCTTGCTGAGGAACATGTTAAACACATCTTAAGTTTTGAAAGCATTTTAAATTTGAATAAAATCGGAGAACTGCTTTTTCCCCCCTTAAATAGGCTGTCTATCTTATTATTTCTTTCCTCCCAGATTTATTCAATTTTAGGGCTGTAGTTAAGATTAAGGAAACAGAATTGTTTAAATAAGAATGTCAGAGTCCTTTAGAAGTTTTTCACTGATAAAGATGTTTGTAAATTTTAAACTTTTTTTGACATAAAATATTGTCAAAACTGTTAACGTACTCATGTAATAACTTGTTAATTCTTACCTCTGTAAAAGTGACTTGAAGTCATTGTCAAATATTCTACTGCTTTCCCTCCTCCCTTTTTATCTCATTTGCATATAAGCTTGAAAAGAGAATTTCTTTGGTAAAAAGTGTTTTAAAATAGATTTTATATCCTTTATTGAGTACTAATAGAGGACTATTTCTCAGATCAGGTGTGAATGTCATACTTATTTACAGTAGCAAGTGAGAAAAAAGCTGCAAAGTTTCTGTTAAGGGATTTGGGTTATGCCTCTGAGAACAAAGAGGAAGCAGCCATGTTAGCATTACTGAAGGCAAAGCCAGCCTTGCATTTAACTGCATGGTGGTAGAGGGCAGTGTAATTCCCCGGTTATTCTGTAGACTATCTCAAATCCTTTTTGTCTGTTCTCATTTCACTAACAGAATTCAGAAGGAGCTAGCTGAAATAACTCTTGATCCTCCTCCTAACTGCAGGTAAGAAACAAATTTTGTTGTTTTGATGACAAAATGTGGGAAAATATCAAAAGATGAATGTATCGGCTTTGGATATGTGTGCTGCAGAAGAAGCTGCGTTTGCTTCTCTTCAGCTTTGCAAGTGGATTAAATAAAAATTGTCTAAGGTGACTTAAACAAGTTTGGGGGAAGATACTCCTTAGCATGTATCATACATTTTAGATTTTTGAATATACTGATTTTGTGCTTCTTACTGAGATTAGTGTGAATGGTGCTGATTTTTGTTCTGTTGTAACATTTCTGTAGAGTGTTTTCTCAGAAGTACATTGCAGAAACTTCTAAAATTTTCTAAGCTTTAAAGTTACTGCTTGTGTGCAATCTGAACTGACCTTCCAAATTTAGAAATTGCTGAATGTGGTGTTACAAAATGTAAATGCAGTAAACAAGAGTATAGTTTCTGTTTGATATATTCAGTAATGTGCCTTAAGGACAAATTTTTAGGTGCTAAGCTAATGCTTTTAGTTGTTTTCTAGAGAATGCATTGTTGAAATTATTTACATTTTAATCAAATGTCTTAATTACTTGGGAAAATTCTTAATAATTTTGGTTCTTGAAATATGTCTATGAAAAGGAGTAAATGAATTGGAATTTGTAGGAGCAGTTCATTTCAATGAAACTCATGTAGAATAATTTAAAATTGTTGGTTGGTGTAAGGTGCATTAAAAAGTAACTGGTTGACAATTTTGTTTGTAAACGTTTTTTCAGTTGTCATACTTAGTGCTTTATTTTCAATAGTGACTTTATGGCTTCCAAAATTCATCAAACTCAGAAAAATAGTTTTGTAGATAATTTACATACAGATATGTGCTCAAGAGCGATAATGCTGGCTAGAAATAAGGCAGTGTTAAGGTTTGATATGAAGATGTTTTCTTGTCTTACCTGTGTTTTTGCTCTGTGTTGTGTTCACTTGTGATGATCAGACCTATCTCTGCATTCTACTTGAGATATAATTGGGATTAATTCAGTTGCTTCTTGTGTGTATTAACCAGATCCTTAGATAAGGTGATCTGCTCCTGATTTATTCAGTGAATTAACAGTTTTGCTCATATTTATGATCAGCTATTTAGTTGAAAAGGCAAACATGAATGAAAACTAATTTTAAACAGGTAGTGGTATGTCAGATTTCAAAGGATTAAGATCTGTGCTGTCCAGTAATGCCGAGACTAGCCACTTGTGGCTATTGACTGACCACTTCATTTGTCCAAAATGAGATGTTCTCTAAAGGTAAAATACACATTGAATTTTGAAAATTTAGTATGAAGAAAAAAAATGTAAAACACCTTATTGATTTTTAAAAGTATGTATTACATGTTTAAATGATAATATGTTGGATATGTTTTTATATACAGTGTTTTAAAGTTTTATTTTTTTACCATTCTAATGTAGTTATTAGAAAATTTAAAATTATGTGTGTGACTTGTATTACATTTTTTTTGAACAGTGCTGCTTCAGAGAATAAATAAATCAAAATATTCCTTCCAGCCTTCTCATTGGTGTGTCAAATCTATAGCCATTTAGTGAGGTCAAGTTAAATTTGCTCTCTGGAAGAATCACTTAACTTGCAGAGTATATTCTATTTCCCTTTATAAAAGATATAAAGATCTGTCAATTCAATACTCTTTAATGTTTCAAAATTGCATGTAAGGTCAATCATTTTTAAAGGTTGCTGTTGATTTTTTGCAAATGGCAAAAACTAGTGTACATAAATCTAGAGCATAAATCTAGAGAGCCCAATAGACAATGTGTTGAATGCCCTTGGAGCAGAAGTGTAGTGTTGCAGTTGCTGAAGAAGTATGCTTTACGTGTTTAACCCAGGAGTGGTTCCATAAGGTCACTGAGGATTCATCCTGTAGATGAAGTCGAATGTTTCTAGGAGGCATAAAGTTTAACTTGTTTGTTTTTCTGTTTGTATGCCATATTTCATTTCAGTCCATGAAATAATGCTTCAAGTTTAGTGATCAGTGCAATAGCGAACCTGTGGGCTTGGGAACAATAACATGGACTGGATCATCTGTGCTTTCCCTGGTCACAGTTTGGGATGATGGCAAACTTTTTCAAATTACATATTTCAGGGGCACCTGGTTGGCTCAGTGGTTTAAGCCTCTGCCTTGGGCTCAGGTCGTGCGTGATCTCAGGGTTCCGGGATGTAGTCCTGCCTTGGGCTCTCTGCTTGGTGGGGAGTCTGTCTACCCGCCCCCCCCCCCGCCCCCGCCTCTCTGCCTTCTTGTGGTCTCTGTCAAGTAAATAAAGAAAATCTTAAAAAACAAAACAATTACATATTTCAGTTCTCTAGTTCTTTTAATTTTTAAATTTCATTGTGGCTGTGTGACTAAAGAAAAAATAAACAGATAATTATGAGTTTTAATAGGGAACTGGGAGAAATGTCTTACTAGTTTGGGGATGGTTGTTTTCATATGTTTGATGTGTAAAATAGCCAGGTATTTTTGTGTCTTTTATTCTAAGTGTCAGATTTTTTTGGGTGGGAGATGATCTAGTTCTTGTCCTTGACAGGAATTTGGAATATTGTTTAGTGGAAGCATTTTAGGATTTTGAGCTAAATCTGAATTTGTGTTGTATTTTTACCTTCATATCAGATATGTGATAGATTGTGGTATTGTAATTCACAAGTGCATGGGTGAGAATTTTAGCTTTACAGTGATTGTACAGTTTAAATTTATTAATTTATGTTATAATTTAAGATGGGACTCTGTATTAATAAATTCTAAAATGTGTGAATTCATATTGTTTGAATCTGTGAAACCTAATACTTTTTTGACTTTGATGTTTGACTTCCATATGTAGCTAATTAAACAGAATTCCATTATGGTTTTGAAAATAATTTTTACAAGCTCATCAAAGTATGTGACAGATTTAATTCTTCCTTAGGGAAGAAATGTAAAGTATATCTGTGTACATTCAGGAAAAAGTTGATTGAAATACAACAAAACTCAGCAAAACCAAAATTACTCAGATGAGATTAAGAATTCTCTTAGATCCCTTACTCCCTTCCTGTGTTTTATTAATAAAATACCCTTTTTCTTATGTATTTCCTTATTATTACATAGCTGCATCTAATACGTATACACCACGAATGATTTTAGGATAGACTTAACTTTGAATTAAGTGTGTAGCTTAAATAGATTTGAATATATTTTGATAGTAATGATACTTCTTTTCCCGATAGTATAAAATTTGATAAAATGTTATTTCCAGTGATTTGATGGCATTTCAGTTTTTAGGTCTTAGAGTTCCTTATTAGGCCAGAGCATTCTATTTTTTTATAACTTTTTTTTTAAAAGATTTTATTTGTCTGTTTGAAAGACAGAGATCACAAATAGGCAGAGAGGCGGGTAGGGGGTAGTGCGGAGCAGGTTCCCTGAGGAACAGGGAGCCTGACCTGGGGCTCGATCCCAGGACCCTGGGATCATCACCTGAGCTGAAGGCAGAGGCTTTAACGCACTGAGTCACCCAGGCGCCCCAGGGCCAGAGCATTCTCAGCATAGGAATTTAATATTTATGTAGTGGCTTTAATTTATATTGTTTACATATTGTATTCTAAATTATGGTATAAATATTTCATACATCAGTGAGAATGAAGGAAAGTTGTGTTATGGGCATTTCCCTATATGTTTTTGGAGAACGTGATTGACTAGAATTGTTGAGTAATATTCTATTAAGACATTTACATTCCCACTGTTTCCCGGAGGGTGCCCTTGTCCTCTCACAGTAACCACTAATTCAAGTGGCAAATGTTTAGGAAATTGTTGGATTTTTAACTCTACCTTTAATTCTTTCCATATATGAAAAGGTACAAATTTATACTTCTTAAACTATTCTTCAATATATTGAGATTAAAGAATCTGTGTTAAAGTTAGGTATTCAGGAGCATTTGTACATAGTTTTTGGATGTGGGAAAGGTCTTCTCCTTGGAGGGAGATGTAGTAGTATCAGGTTATTAACAGTATTAATAATGTGTGTGCTTGTAGAGCTGAAAGATACTATAATACTTGCACATTTTGCTAACATCCTTCTTTTAAAAATAAAATTAATACAAGAAACAATTAAGTTCTAAACCAGAAGCTGGCAACTCTTGTTTCCTCATAAACCTCTCATTGTCTAACTGTGGGTAAACTCCCTTGTGTGGGTTACCGCTGCTTGCCACCATTTTCTAGGGTAGACTAGAACTTTGCTGCTCATAGGGTGCTCTTCAGATCAGCAGTGTCTACATCACAGCTAAGATTGTTAGAAATGTAGAATCTTGCCTCTGCTGCAGAAATAATGAATCAGAAACTGAATTGCAGCAAGATTCCCAAGTGAATTGTATGTATGTTAAGGTTTTAAAATATTGGTCTGGGTTCAAATCCCTGGTCTGCCTCCTATTATATTATTTTAGATCAGTTAGGATATATTTCTGTCTTTCAGTTTTCCTAAATGTAAAATGGAAATTAAAATAATCCCCCACAATAGGTTTATTGTGAGGATTAAATGAGTTAGTATGTTTTAAAGTTTAGTAATGGTGTAAATTAGATCAGTAAAGTGACCACAGCATAATTAAAGGGAGAGAGGCAGTTTAAACACATGCCCTTATCTTGCTAGCATTTTCTCTAGTGGGTCAGCATCATACTATAGGAATAATTTTACTTTAAGCAGTTTAGTGTCTATTTGAGAACACATCAAACAAAATTTTGTGTGTGTGTGTGTGTGTATGTATATATATATATTTTATATATATACCTTGGAATATATATATTCCTTGGAACTTCAGTAAAAAAGAAAATCTAAGGACATTGGGCAAAGATGAAAAACTAGTATATCCCTTTTAAAGGAATATGCATAGAGTTAATGATACTTAATTCGATAGGGAATGCTCTCACTCTCTCTGAAGTAAATTGTAATGAAAAATTTTAAAATAAGGGTGACAGTTATGTTTTCCCTTTTAAATACCCTGTTAGAAAAATTTGCAGTTTTACTGAGAGTGAGATTATATAAATATTTGTAAAATTAAGATTCTGAATTGATATAGTTTGCCAGTTACCTAAACAGAGCAATTTTTTCCTTGTCTTTAATTTTTGGGAGCTTTTTGTAATAATGAAACGTAATAATCAAAATAACGTGTGATATCTACATAACTTAGTTGCTTATACATCCTTTTATTTTGATTTTATTTTACTTTATTTTGGGGGGAGGAGAGAGAGAGAGAGAGAGAGAATCTTAATAAGTAGGCTCCATACCCAGAGCAGAGCCCAGCTTGGGGCTCAAACTCAAAACACTTAGATCATGACTGGAGATGAAATCAAGAATCTGTATGCTTAACTGACTGAGCAACCCCCTTGTCCCTACAGTGCTTGATTTTGAAGTCTTTCACATTTTTTTCTGATTGTTGTTATTGTTATTAGGCAGTGTATGCTATGTGAAGGAAGATACCTCTTTTGTAAAATGAAATTGTATCTCTTTAGTCATCTAATTCTTATATTTTGAAATCTTAAAAAAATTCTAGAACTCTTTTTTATAAAAATTAAATCTTAATTGGAAGCTCTTTTTTTTTTTTTTTAAGAATTTATTTCTTTATTTGACAGACAGAGATCACAAGTAGGCAGAGAGGCAGGCAGAGAGAGGGAGGAAGCAGGCTTCCTGCTGAGCAGAGAGCCAGATGCAGGCCTTGATCCCAGGACCCTGAGATCATGACCTGAGCCTAAGGCAGAGGCTTAACCCACTGAACCACCCAGGCACCCCGACAGCTCGTTTTCTTAAACAGATAAATATGGAACTACTCTGACTGAAGATGTTTTCCATACCACCCCTCTGTGGTCATCCACTGATGGATAGCTCTTATTATTTTATTAATTAAATATTGGCATCTGCACAGACTCTGAAATATCATGAGGATTTTTTTTTTTTGGAAACTTGGGCATTATTGATAATTTTAAATGATGTTTTTTGTTTCATTAAGCTAATATGAGCTTCTACACATGAAATATGTAATACCTTATGTTGATGCTGTATACTATAATTATTTACTTGTCTACCTCCTGCAATAGTAAAGCATTCCTTTGAAAGGAGGATGGTCTTACACATTTTTGTAACTCTTGCTTTTAGAGTGTTTTGCATTGGAAGATTTGTTATATTAGTAGATAAATTGAAGTCTGTCAAATTGACAGGAATAGAAATTCCAGGCAAAACTGACTTTGGATTGGAGAAGGTCTACTTAAAATTCCATGTAGGTGCACCTGGGTGGCTCAGTCAGTTGAGTGGTTGCCTTCTGCTCAGGTCGTGATCCCAGGGTCCTGGGATGGAGTCTTGCTTCAGGCTTCCTGCTCATGAGGGAGTCTGTTTCTCCCTTTCTGTGATCTGTCTCTCAAATAAATAAATAAAATCGTTTAAAAAATCCCATATATTCTTTTCTTTTTTTTCATAGTTATGATTTTTAGTAGTATAATTATTTGAAGCATTTAGCTCCTGTTTCTGTTATAAAAGGAAATTGATAATTAACAGTAAGCTTAATTATTTGGCTCATACGTGCCAACATAGCAGGAGGACCCAGTGCTATTGTGACCAAAAATTTTTTCCAAAAGAATGACTTGATTGAAAACAATATTTTAACCCCAAAAGGTCACGTTTTTATTAGGGACCTATTATGTTCAAAGCATATAATATAGTTAGAACGTAGGTGAAAACCGTCTATGCATTTACTACCAATTGTTTTGTCACTTTTTATAGTTAACCAGTTGGTACCTTATTCCCTCCTTGAAAAGAGTTGCTCTAACGACAGATGGATATGTTTAGTTACAAGAAAATCAGCAAATTTTTCTTGCTTTGAGTGCAGGGGCATTTGGATTGAGAATGGAGAGCTTGATTTGCCATTTTCATCTTCCCTACAAAATAGAGATAAAAAACGTGATAAAACCACTTGTAGATTGAGAGAAATAGAAATGATTTTTTTCTTCCTATACTGCTTTTGACAGGGAAGTATATTTGACATTTTATTAGAATCTAGAAGAAGAAGGTCTCTTTAAACTTATTCTTTCTTTTGCCTCTAGATCAGTAGTTTTCAACTGGGGGTGATTTTTTGCCTCCATACTCCTCCCTACGAGCTCCACCCCCCTCAAAAAAAAAAAAAAAAGTCTGAGGAACAGTTGTCAATGCCTGGAGACTTTTTTTTTTGCTTTCTCAGCTGGGGGAAGAGGAGTTGCTACTGATACTTAGCGAGTAGAGGTCAAGGATCATGCCCTGCAGTGTGTAGGACAACCCCTTTACAATGAAGAATCATCTGGGCTAAAATGTCCCTAGTGCTCAGGTTGAGAAATCCTGCTGTAGTTACTTTGATACCTTGCCACCTGAATTGTTGCATAGTTTTCTTCTTACCATTTTCCTGTCTTTTTTTTTTTTTTTTTTAAGATTTTATTCATTTATTTGACAGATCGAGAAGCAGGCAGGGGGTGGGGAGTGGGAAGCAGGCTTCCCACTGAGCAGAGAGCCCGATGCGGGGTTGATCCCAGGACCCTGCGACCCATGACCTGAACTGAAGGCAGAGGCCTTAACCCACTGAGCCACCCAGGTGCCCCCCATTTTCCTGTGTTTAGTGATGACTGCTTAGTACATTCTCATACACCTTCCTCTTCTCCCATACTATGGTTTACATTTATTGTATATTTTTTGACATGTGTGTATGTTGTTTTTTATGTGAAACCACAGGAATGGCTACCTTGAATACCTGTTAAATTATGGTCTATTGAAGCCAGAAATGCTTTCGGCAGTATTTTCATTTCTTTTCTGTCTTCTACCATTTAATTATACCTCTGCATGATCTAGCTTTAGGCAGTTGTATCTGTGTTCTACCAGAAATACTGAAGTGTGGTGCAACAAGGAGAAATACCATAGGAAAAATCATTAAAATTCAGCTTTACATTGAATTTTAAACAGGTTAGAAAGCCATGCTCTTGATTTGGTTTTTAGTTTCATCATTAAGACAGTACAGAGATTATTCACTTCTGTTATTGTTCTAAGTCCACAATCTTTTATTTCCAACCCTTGGGGCCAGTTGTGTTTCAGAATACAGAAAATTTTAGATTTTAGAAAGGAAATGTGATATGTTTGCTGTACCTTATGTCACAACTCCAGTGGGATCTTCAAACACATAATATATCTACACCAAAAATGTATGAATATTTATATTAAGTGGATAAACAGAGAATACAGGTAGTTTCAGGTTAGTTCATGTTTGGTGTTTCTGCCAGATTATTTTTCTCCAGACTTATTTTAAAAACCTTTGGTTTTTAGAGCTTTTGGGATTCCAGAATTGTGGATCAGTTGACTGCAGCCACTTACACGAAAGAGTGTTTTGAAGTTGGTCTGCTTTCCTTTCTTTTACCTGTTTCCTAATAGCAGTTTTCAATTTCTTACTTTTTATTTTTGGATAATTGCTTTTGTTGCTGTTGTTATATGACTCATATGTTTAATTAGAAAAAATTTTAGACTCTTGATTTTAGAATTCTTTCCTGTTAAGGTGAAACTGTAAGTATCAGTTTCTTTTTAAGTTGTGTATATTGGATTACTTTTCTACTTGGTTACTAAATATTGTCTTTTAATCATTCCATTTTTTTCTATAAAGAATTATACCAAAAGCAAGACATCCTTTAATACTTAAACATAGGACTTGCGATTTTTATGTATGCATTTTGTCCTGCAGCATTTGAGTACAATTGGGCAATAAAAGGATACATTAAATTTTGCTGTGCTAACAAACCAACCTAGAAGTCTCATAAGCATAAACATAAAAAGGTTTATTTCTCTTGCTCATATGAAGTCTGCTGTAGGTTTAGGAGCTCTCCTGGGTAGCTCTTCCACTTGTGGACTCAGATTGTACTTCTTGCATCTTGTAGCTCTGCCATTTGAAGCATGTGTCCAGGCAAGAGAGGTAAAGGGTCATGTGCCAGCTTTTAAGAGCTTTGGTCTGGAAGTAGACCTGAGTTAATCTCCTGGCCTCAGCTAACAGCAGGGTGGCTGGAAAATGTGGGGGACCATATGGATATTCAGTGAGAAATCAGTTTTTCTGCCAGAAAGGATATATACTTCCATTAATAGATGACTTTCACTCTTACTTCAAAAGAGGAAATAATAATTGAGCATCCAGCCTGACACTGGACTGGATTCCATAGTATAGTACATGTTAACACACTAACTTGTTTCATTCCTAGAAGAACCCTCTAAAAAATCATTCTTGTTAAGATTTCAAACCTGAATCTTAGAGTAGTTGAGAAGATTGCCAAATGTCACGTATGTAGTGCATATACATAAGAGATGCAGGGCAAAAATCTAGGTTTACTTTTTGACATAAAAGTAAGGACTTCTGCTTTTGTACAGAACTGCTTAAGAGATCTGGCAAAAACATTCAGAGTTGATTATGGGTCTGTAGGTGCATGCTTAGTTTAAGTACATCTCCCCTTTGTTTGTTTATAGTTCCTTGAAGGATCCAAAAATACTGCTTGTTGTAGGGTTTTAGGACCTGGTATGTAAGGTCCAGATGGTGAGTTGGAGAAAGAAAAGTGTTTCCTTCTTTGGCTTGGGGGTGCTAGGCTTTCTTACCTTTTTTTTTTTTTTTTTTTTAATCATTTAAGCATTTTTTTAAATAATTTAAGCTCCCACCCCCCCACCCCCCCCAGCCAGGAGCATTCCCCAGTTGTCAGCTCTCTTGCCTTATTCTCTTCTCCTGTAAGAAAGAAGGTCAGAGACTGAGTATAGTCATAACGGAAAAGGCAAATCTTTGTTCTCTGCCTTGTAGTTCTTTGTGTATGACTTTCCTGTGGGCAAAGGAATATCTTTAAATCTACCTCTGCTTTTTTCTCTGGAGTATTGTGAAGCAGTCCATGTTTATGAATTGCTTTGAAGTTGGAAAAAATCACTCTGCAGATAAGAATTCCTGGCTTTATGGAGAAAAGTCCCAATCACATAGGATTTTAGGAGAATTTGAATGCTGATTTCACAACACCGTATGCACTAACTGTTTTTTGATACTGGCACTAGATCCACTTTTTAACAAATATGGCTTCATGTTAGAGTCCTCTTAATTTTGTCTTGTTTTTTATAGTTTCATAGTTCATTTAATCACTTTTTCCTAAATTTGTGGATTTGTACAGAAATTATTCCCAGACAGTAGTATGGGGATTTGCTTTCTTCTTATGAGTCTCTTTGGAAAAGGGGCTGGCCCACTTGGCAAAATAGACCTACTGATGTTCTCAGAGTGACCTGCTAGGTTTATATGGTTTATTTTATATTAATGAAACTGAGTTTTATGAATCAGTCTGTGCCTTGCATTTTGTCTAAAGGCGGTCTTAAAGTTGGATTCTAAAGCTTTGACATTTTTCTGTTGTTGACATTTCATTGGTTTTATAAGGGTGTGTAGCTAAACAGCATAAGCTTATTAATAACACCTGTCTCAGATGTGATGGTCAGTCGGAAGCGATTAACCTCAAGAGTAACAGTAGTAGGGCCAAATTTCTAGGATCATTACATTTAAAAAATGTTTTAGTCCCTTCTTGGTCCTGAGTATATGTTATAATTATTTTAATTTATTGGTTATTTGCAGCAAACAAAACTGAAAGGAATTGCGGTATTTCCATCGTCATTCATTGTCTGTGGTTTAGTCTGCCTGGTTTGGAAGGATTTGGACCAGTTATGCCCTTCCAAAGTTTTTTTGCTACTTCACTGTCCCAGAGCAAATACACTTTGTCATTCTGTTTAACTTCTAGCTTGTCTGGGGAAAAATAAAGACATCTCTTGTCTGAAATTGCTTTTGGGAGTATAGCTCCACATGTTTTGGTCTGAATGAAAGGCCTAGGGAAACATGAATTTTGTTACCTTTTTATTTTATTTTCCTTTACTTCTAAATCATCATGATGATCCTCCCTTTATATCCATGCCTCTCACTTTTTATAAACAACATTCATTCCCTTTCAGAGGGTGGTTATTTGTAGTTCGTTTTGCCATTTACAATCTTATAGGTCCTTTACAAATGGATCATTTTTTCACATTAAATTTTAGTAGGTCAAGAATCCATTTATTCAGGGTCCCCCAAGAGAATCGATCTCAGAAGATTGTGGCTACATATTTTTTATGGCTTCCTATTGCTTTCTGTAGTCTTCTCAATTTAAACAGTAGCAACAACAAAATATAGAGGGCACCATAAGGCCTTGGCTTTATGGTTTTATTTTTGTTTCACACTTGCTTCTAAGGGTATTGGTAATATTTGTTGGATTTGTGATATATATGCTTCTGCTAAATTTACCTGCTATCACAATGAGGAAAAAGCTGGCATTTGATGGGTTTGAACACGAACTTAGATGCATGTGTTCCATGTGGAATTCAATGGCAGTTTTAACTAGTATACCTTTAGATTTTCTTTATTTTATTTACACCACTGTCTGTTTAAAATTTTAAAAGACATTTCTGTTTTATCTTCCCAGATGCTTAATATCCTCATATCCATTAGAGGACTATGCCAAGCATTCATTTTGTTCTTTTTTAAAACCCTAAAATAAACATGTTGCAAATGATTGCTTTCCCCTCCTGCTGAGGTTTCTTAGTTTTTTTTAAATTAACTTTTTATTATGGACGATTTGAACATCTATGAAAGTAAATAGACTATTACGACGAATCCTCATGTAGCCTTTATCTAGTTTCAGTAGTTACCAGCCATTGACTAGTTTTGTTTCATCTGTAAGTTCTTCAGTTTTACCCTCCCGTATTACACTGAATCAGCAAATCTCCGACATCATTTCATCTATGTTTTTATTTTTAATTTTTTTTAAAGATTTTATTTATGTATTTGATAGACAGAGATCACAAGTAGGCAGAGAGGCAGGCAGAGAGAGAGAGAGAGGGAAGCAGGCTCCCCGCTGAGCAGAGAGCCCGATGTGGGGCTTGTTCCCAGGACCCTGGGATCATGACCTGAGCCAAAGACAGAGGCTTTAACCCACTGAGCCACCCAGATGCCCCTTCATTTACGTTTTTAAAGAGCAGATATTTGGCTGTGTGTTTTCAAAAAATATGGACTCTTTAACTTAGACTCTTTTAACTCTTTTAACTTAACTTAGTGTCATTAACACACCTACATTTTTAAAATCTAAGTTCCTTAATTGTTCAAATTTACAAATGTCTCGTGGATGTCCTTGACAGGTGTCCTCTCAAAACTTACCTGAATCAGTATCCAAATAAAGTAGACACAGATATTGGTTGGTATGTCTTTTATATTTCTTCTAATCTGTAAATTCTCTCTCCCCCTGCCCCCCCATTTTTGCAATTTAATTAAAGAACTGGGTGGTGTTTCTGAGAGTCTGGATATTGCATTTCTATGGTGTAGTTTTAATATCTTTATTTGTGTTTAGTATTTCCTTTAAATTTGGGAGTTAGGTCAAGAGGTTTGATCAGATTCAGGTTTGATTTTCTTTCTTTCTTTCTTTCTTTCTTTTTTTTTTTTTTTTTTTTTTGACATAACTGCCTCATAGGTTGTGTGCTTTTCTATCAGGAGACGTGTAAGATCTGATTTTCTTTTTGTGCTGTTAGCAACCATTGGAATAGTTCTCTAAAGTGAATCTTAACCGCATCTTGCATTTGTTTACCCAGTTGGGTGAGTTACCTAGTGAAGGCTGAGTTAAGTGTTTAATTTTTTTTCTTATTTACCAGTTTTATTTTTAGTGCTTTTTCAAAATAATAGTTTCCTAGTATCCTTTTTAGAATCATTGTGAACTCAAATCTGTTGTGTTTCAGTCTGTTGCAGTACTTCTGTATATTGCCATTATAATCCTTATAGACCTTATTAATTTTAAATAAACTTCATAAATTGCTTAAATTGCTTTACCTTAGGGAACTTTAGATGTATAAAAATTGCCTGGACATACTTCATGGTAAAAAATAATGCAAAGGCAAATACATACATTCAACTTAACCATTGCCTTAGATATTATTTAAAAAACTGAATACCTAAGCTATTGTTTTAAACATGTGATATTCTCCTAGCCACCTCTTCATCATTTGTCAAGGGATAATTAGTAAGTCTTAGCATTAGGATGACTGAAATACCTTTATTGGAACTACAGATCTGTTTTTAAGTTCTGAATTAAAATAGATCAAGGTGGAATATAAAGACCTTTATCAGAATCAAATTAATTTATCACAGGAAATGAATTTAAAAATCAACCCCTTTGTAATGTAAATATACAAGATAAGCAGGCTTACTCTCTACTTATAGTGTTTCTCATTAGGGCTCCCCTTCGTATTTTGGTCTGGATTGTGCTGAGCATCCTTGGATTGTGCTGCCTAAATGCTAATAGTGCCTGTCCCAGTATAATGGGCACCAGAAACTACCTTCTCCCATTTCTAAATGTCTTAAGGAGGGAAAAGGGGTTAATCACTTCCAGTTACAAATTACTGGTCTAGATTCCACATTGTAATGATAGCTAGTCATAACATTGTAATAAAATTGTGTAGCATTGCTTCAAATAAGGTATAATAATTTTTAGTAAATTTCTAATGTAGAATATGTCATGATCAAATGTGTGTGAATTTACTGCCTATGTAATTATCTTCCATACAAAAAAATATAGATATTTTCTTCCTCTAGCATTTTACTTTTTATAGCTCCGCCAGATTCTGAACTATCATATTAATCTTGAACTTTGTGCATGAGCTTAACGTACGTATATACACACTCTCTTGAAGATATGTATCTTTGAATATTCTTTTGGTCTTTTTATTATTTAGTGAATTTTATTTTATTTAGCGAAAAAGCTGTATACCTAATGGAATTTTTATGCTGGCCCATTGCCTCAAACTGCATTGTTCTGCTTTCTTTTATTTCTAATCTATGTTAACCTCTCCTGTTTTTCAGAGATTATTTAAAAGCCCATTTAATTCTGTCCTCTTTTCTCTCATTATCTTCTCTCTGGCATCTCATTTATCTTTATTGAGCCATGTATATAGTTACGTCTCTACTTTTCTGTCTTGTATGTATTTTTTTCATCTTTTTGTAATCTGGCTTTTTGTCTTCCATTTTATTTAGGAAATGTCATTTGGCAATCTTAGCTGTCAGTGTTTTCTTCATACAACTTACTTGTAACTTCTTTTTTTGTTTCAAGTGCTCACCTTGTTAACGTCTCTTTACTTTTCAACTTCTTTTCTGTTTTTCATGAAATTTTTTTTTCTCCGAATTACTCTTCTTTAGTATTTCTTCCTACATGTGATACTGTTCTTTCTTCACCTGTGTATCTTTTTTTTTTTTTTTTTAAGTTTTATTTGAAAGAGAGAGCGCACAGGTGGAGAGGAGGGGCAGAGGGAGAAGCAGCCTCCCCACTGAGCAGGGAGCTCTACCTGGGACTTGGTCCCAGGATGACCTGCGCTGAAGGCAGATGCTTAACTGACTGAGCCACCCAGTGGCCCCATGGATGTATCTTTTATTTCTTACCTCCTCTGGGCACTCATGTCACACTGTGTCGGAGGAGCTTTTGATTACAGAATTTCGGAGGAGCCTTTGATTACAGAATTTCCTCAGAAGTCTCAGTGGTTACAGGGCACCTGAGTGGCTTGCTCAGTAGATTAAGCATTGGACTTCTGGTTTTGGCTTAGGTCATGATCCTCAGGGTCCTCAAATTGAACCCACAGCCATGCGGTTCCATGCTCAGTAGGGAGTTTGCTTCAGATTCTCTCTTTCCTCCCTCAGGCCCTCCCCTCCCCCTTCTTACATGTTTGTGTGCTCATTTTCTCTCTCTTTCTCTCAAATAAATAAAAAAAATCTTAGCGATCTCAGTGATCAAACTTTTGTTCATTTGGCTCCTGACTTTTTTTTCCTGTTAATGTATGCAAAAGTCCTGTGCGCCAATGAAAATGGGTCTTTATCCCACCTTCTGGGCAAAACATGGATTTTCTAGGCTCCGCATCTGTGTTTACCTCCTCTCATTGCCCAGACTGGCTTTCATCCAATTACTAGTGATCTTTTAAGGCCCATTTCAAATCTTGCGTATTGTGAAGTCTTTCCTGCATATCTCCTTTTTGAGAGGCTTATGTATTATTTATTCTTTGCTACTTACTACCTCTTGTCATTTGCTCTTTCTTCCCAGCTAGACTGGGTACCAGAATTGGGTATGGGTTTCTTGTTTCTTTGTATTTTCGTCTCTTAGTATAATGTTCTTGCATTACATTTTAGAATAATTTCAGTAAACTTGTTAGTTGAAAGTGGTTCTGAAACTAGCCAAATTCTCAAAGTATGGAGCACGCTATAGAAACCCTTCTTTGACCATACATCCCGGCTTATAATTATTAGTAGCATTTATTTCACTTTCAGAAATTGCCCAGCCAGTATGCTAAGTCATCTTACTCTGGTGCTATACGTGGGCAGTGTTCTGGTTTGGCTTGGCGAATTAAGATTCTCATAATCAATTATCCAGAGCAGAGATTCTGATTTAGTAGCTGTAAGAGTGGCCTGAGAATGTGCATTTTAAGAAGCATGTCTTAGGATTCAGATACTGGTGGCCCTCTAATAATTTTTTGAGAACTAGCACTCTTGAGACTTAAGGTCTTAGTTGGGATAGAGCTAGTGGGGAATGGGCAGAGGAGATCATAAAATGCCATTTATTTTCAGTAGAGAAGAAGAGTTAAGCTCGTGTTTTTTTACTTGATTATAATGGCTAGATATTTTAAGCGTCACCTATACTTTGAATGCCAGTGTCATAATACAAAAGTATTAGTAAAAGTGTGTGTAGGATGAGTCTACTAAACCTAAAGGCTTTGTGTGTGTAACTAATGACTTAATCAAGGACATGAAATTTTAGTGCAAACAGCTGAAAATAGAAGTAAATCAAAACCTAGTAAGATGCAACTTTGGAGGAAGATGGCTGAGCTAATTATGCCAGAGACATCTCTAAATCTCATTCATGTGTTTCTATTTAAAAAAAAACAAAATAAAACAATGTCAACAGTAGTCTCTTCAGGTAATTAACAGAAGATGATTCAGTCAAAAACATTAAATGATTTGTAGAATAATCTTAAAAATCTTATACTTCTGCTAAATAGTTTTCTCTCTAGATTTATGGATGTGTTAAACTTCTAAGCGATAGATATTTTCTTACCTGTTATTCTAGAGCATAGATGTTTTCTTATCTTTTATTCCAGAAATGAAAAACTACCTTAAACATGTTTTGAGGCAAGTATAATCTAAATCCCCAAGCATGACCCCAACACTGCCAACATGACAATTGTATAATCTCACTGAAGACCAGCAGTATTAAAATTGTAAAAACAAGTAGAATTCATTTATTAGACTATTAACCCTACAATCAAAGGATGTCTGTTAGAAGACCGTGTAGAGTGGCCGTTTCTAGTCCTGTGATATATTACTTACCATAGGCTACAGAAGAAAATTACAGAGCATTTTGAGATGTAGAATACAAAATAAAAGCATTTGGTATATTTTAATCCATTCATCATTTATGGACATGTGGGTCATTTCTACCATTTGGCCACTGTGAATGGTGCTGCTATGAACATTTGCGTAAAAGCATTTGTTTGAATACCTGTTTTCGGTTATTTGGGGTATATTTCTAGGAGTGGAATTGCTGTGTCATGTGGTAGTTCTCTGTTTAACTTTTTGAGAAACTGCCAGATTGCTTTGTACAATGCTGTATGTAGCATTTTAATTTCCCACCAATAAATGTATGAGGGGTCCAATTTCTTTATACCCTTATCACACCTATTTTCTGGCTTTTGACTATAAGCATCCTAGTCAACGTGAAGTGGCATCTCCTTGTGGTTCATATTTGCATTTGCCTAGTCACTTGTAATACTGTGCCTCATTTGGTATATTTTAACTGACTCCCAATTTAAACATTGAAGTAGAATTTTCCCTTAAAATAATAAAATATACTGTTCTTTGAAAAAGCCAATATTCTGCTTGTTGAAAATACTGTGAACAGTTCTTTTACATTTGTGGGGAGAAAACCAGGGATACTCCCATTGTGGTTATATAATAACTGTGACTATAGTATAAAGAACAGAGAACAAAGACTATAAATATTAGCAGAGACAGAACCTCTCCACTATCCCCCAAATGTCTTTTTTAATATATCCAAATATATTTAATATAGCCAAGAACTCCAACTGACTAGACAAATAGAAGTTCCCAACTCCACAAGGTAACTGTGAGATTTTTAGTAAGTTATTTAATTTCTCTTTCATAAATGTGGATAATAATCCTGTTTCATCTGTCTTTTAGTGTATTAAATTGTATACCTAGAGTATGTTACACATAATATTAAATAGCAGTTGTTATATGGAAAAGTAAATCAGCATGTTTATGAAAGAGGATTTTGAAAATAAGGTATTAGAGTCATTATGTATAAAGTCTTACGAAATAGGGCGCCTGGGTGGCTCAACAGGTTAAGCCTCTGCCTTTGGCTCAGGTCATGATCTCAGGGGTGCTGGGATCAAGACCCGCATCAGGCTCTCTGCTCAGCTTCCCCCTCTCTGCCTGCCTTTCTACCTACTTGTGACCTCTCTCTGTCAAATAAATAAATAAAATCTTAAAAAAAATAAAAAATAAATAAAGACGAAATAATTCTAGTTCACAAAGAGCAGTGATGAGTGGGATAAAGTTTTAAAAAAATACGATGCATTATGGTAATTGACTTACTCTGTGGTAAGACTAGGAATTCTGTGTTATGGAACTATCTTTGTCATTTTTTATTGTTAGCATGTAGCACAGTTTCTGGCACACTGAAGATATATTATCTGTGTTTTAAAGTTTTGCTGAATAGAGGTTCATATTGAGACTTAGTCTATTAAACTAATACTTTTAAAAATACTCTGTTAAAGTGACTTTCCAAAACATGGGGTTAAGATTACTTGTTATGTGAAATTGGAATAAACAAATAATGTTTTAAAAAATTGTTAATCGCAACTTTTATAATATATGGATGAAATTCTTAAGTATATTGTAAAAAAGTCGAACTGTTGGAAATCTTTGAGAAATGGGCATCTGTACCGCTGGTTGTTCTGGAACATCCACATCGAACGACTGCAGGGGGTATCATTTATACTGTAGTCTGTTGAGCACAGCATAGAGTGTAGTAGACGGGGCACCCTGGAGCTGTGCAGTATGGTGGCTGTGATCAGACCCGAAAATTAACTTTAATTTTTAATCCATAAGCAAAATCATAAAGGTGATTGAAATTCTAATATATATATGTAAAGTAAGAGCTCTTGTGCTATGAAAGGAACAAAATTTTAAACACAGGAAAAATATTCACAGCAGCGTTGCAAAGAATATGTATTATAAGGCACTTATATCAATAATAAAAATATCAAGATTCATAAATAATGACTAGATGAAGGATATGAATTCACACAAGCTCTTAGAGAGGCACAAACTGAAAACAACATGAGAGGGGTGGGTAACACTACCTGGACTGCTTCAAAAACCTTTGAAAGCTATGAACCAACTCTTCAGAAAAATACTTACCCATAACATTTCAGGAAGTTTAGGGGACCATAAAGTTCTTTCTGAGTTCAGGAGTTTTATAAATAATGATTACATCTAATGTCCATTAGTGCAAAGAAAGTAAAATATGTCTGTCACTTATTCAAGAAAGATAGGTAGGAGAGAAATGACTAGATCGCCTCCAGAAAATTGAGAGCTTGCATGTTGAAAGTAGAATTTAAGGAGCTTCTTAAATACCCAGGGAAAAGAAAAATAAAATTATGTTTTGCCTTGAGTCCTGGAAGTCCTGGATCACCTGCCAGTGATCAATGTGTAAGGGAACAAGACGTGGAAATAGAACAAAGGAGATGATTTGGAGACAGGGTAGGTTGAGAGAGTATCTCAAATTCAATGGGGAGTATTAGGCAGAGAAGTAGAAAAAAGCCCAAAGTAGCCTGATGAGTCCTCTCACAACTGAAGCTAAGCATCCCGACATGAAGGGCAGTAGGAAGTCTTTGGAGGGTATTGAAAGAGGAGTTGGGATTTAGAAGTAAAGGAATAGGGGGCCTGGGTGGCTCAGTGGGTTAAGCCTCTGCTTTTGGCTTGGGTCATGATCTCAGAGTCCTGGGATCGAGGCCCAAATCGGGCTCTCTGCTCAGCGGGGAGCCTGCTTCCCCTTCTCTCTCCTGCCTGCCTCTCTGCCTACTTGTGATCTCTCTCTCTTTCTGTCAAATAAATAAATAAAATCTTTAACAACAAAAAAAGAAGTAGCGGGTTAGCCTGCAACTTGAATTGTGGTTAAACAGACTTGGGTAACTAATTGACAAATGGATGATTCTGGGGGAAGAATGGTCCGGATGCAGTTCAACTTGAAATCTGTTAAAAAATACTCTTTTCAGGGGCGCCTGGATCGCTCAGTGGGTTAAGGCCTCTGCCTTTGGCTCAGGTCATGATCTCAGGGTCCTGGGATCGAGTCCTGCATCGGGCTCTCTGCTCATCAGGGAGCCTGCTTCCCTCTCTCTCTCTCTCTCTGCCTGCTTCTCTGCCTGCTTGTGATCTCTGTCTGTCAAATAAATAAATAAAATGGCTCAGTTGGTTAAGCGGCTGCCTTCGGCTCAGGTCATGATCCCAGCGTCTTGGGATCGAGTCCCACATCGGGCTCCTTGCTCAGCAGGGAGCCTGCTTCTCCCTCTGCCTCTGCCTGCCACTCTGCCTGCTTGTGCTTGCTCTCTCCCCCTCTCTCTCTCTGATGAATAAATAAAATCTTTAAAAAAAAAATCTTTATTTAAGAAATACTCTTTTCAAATAGGGATAAGGAGATTTTATAATTTTATTTTTTTAATCCCCCAGTAAGAGTGCTCTCGCTCTCCTCACTATGAAATATTTAGTGGCTAAACAAAAAGATGTGATGCTTGTCCATGTCTGTCTTAGTATTGGAAGTTTACAAAGAAGTTGTGCTTTTCTATTTGTTAGACATGGAGATTCAAAGGCCTGAATATCACAAGCAACAGGCAATACAGTGGAAGCCCAGTTGGCATTAGTTGGAGGTGTATGTAGTCTTCTACACCTTGCTTGCAGATGGAATTCTAGGAAGTAGGTTGACCTATGGTTGGCCTATTACCTACCTCTTGGAATGGATTAATTTTCATGGATTTGTTTTAATGAAAATGTGTATAAGTTATTGCCTGCATGATAAAAACACTAGTTTGCTAGTCACAGCATAATGTTTTCTGATCTATTTTCAAATGTAATCTGTATCATATATTAATATGTTTATTTCATATTCACTATTTTTAGCCAGGCATGCTAAGTGGTTGTATGAAAATGTGTGGATGGGGTACAGGAAATGTAGATTGTGTAAAGCAGCAGATACTTACCTCTTTTTGCTGTTAAAAACAAATTTAGGAAGGATTACAAAAGAAAATTTTTTAAACTCTTAAATTAAGGTGGCATGATTTAAAATAGTGCTATTTAGTAAAAATATAATGCATACCAGCTATGTAACTTTTGTTCCTAATAGCCACATTAAAAATTAAGAAATCTGTGAAGTTAATTTTTAATATATTTTTGTTAACTCAAATGTCCAAAATTATTATTTCAGCATGTAATCAACATGAAATTATTGATGAGCTATTTTAACTTTGTTTTGGTACAATATTATGAAATCTGGTATATATTTTACACTTACAACACACTTTAATTCACACCAGCTACTCTGTAAATGCTTAATATTAAGCACAGGTAACTAGGAGCTACTGTATTGGACAGCATGGATTTAGAATGTTTGCCCTGAGTCCTTCCACATACTGTGGATTAACTTGTTGTTACTTCCTTTACCTCTTTTTATTGTGCATAGATATAAAAAACAGGGGCACGCCCCTGTTTGTAAAAGCCAGGTTTATAATCCTTTTTTTGGCTAGAGGTGATTAGAGGTGAAAGGTCCAAAAGTTCAACAGTCAGTACAGAAATGCAGGCTGTTTTCTAAAGGATTTTGTTTTGAAACATGTCTCTCTGCCCACGCTTCTTCATTATTGGTATCTTATGGTAGTATGTGCATAATTGAGAGGGAATCTCTGTGTTCTTTTTTTATTGGTTTCATTGGTTTTATAAGCTGAAATGTCATTTGTTATGAGTTTGATTTTTTTAAAGTAACAGTTTCTCAACAAACATGAGCTAACCTATTTTAAATGTTCTATCTTGTTAGAGATAATCTTGCCATTAACAATACTCCTATTTCAGGCAACCTGTAATGAGCAGATTTAATTCTCTCACTCTGGACTTCCTTAATTTTTTGTAAATAGTTTTAATTGAAATTATTTATGTCTTTCTAAGAACTTAACTTCTAGGAGGGATAACATTGCTTCAGGATTTAAAGTTGACTTAATCTAACTATAGTTTGTTGGACTTTATTTGATAAACTTGAAATAAGATAGAGTTCCATTTTTTGGATTGTGATTTCTATTCAAACCTGAATGCCATAAGGCAGTTTGCTGTTTTGTTTTGTTTTGTTTTTTAAAGATTTTATTTATTTATTTGACAGAGAGAGAGAGATCACAAGCAGGCAGACAGGCAAGCAGAGAGAGGGGGGAAGCAGGCTCCCCTCACCCCCCGCCCCCGAGCAGAGAGCCTGATGCGGGACTGGATCCCAGGACCCTGAGATCACAACCTGAGTGAAGGCAGAGGCTTGAACCCACTGAGCCACCCAGGCACCCCCAATTTGCTATTTTTGAACACTAAATTTTAATATTAGAAACTTTGCACGTAGTACCTGATAGAACCAAACTGTATTTTCCAAGATGTTTAGCCTTGTGCATTTTTATTGCCATTTACTTTTTTTTGTCTATGTTGAATTATGACAAGTGTTAGTTAATTGCAGCTGTGCATGCCCATTTGAAACAATAGCTATCACTTATTGACTATGCTTAGGTAATTTTGTTACATAATTTACATATATTATTCTTTAGTTCTTTTCGGGATGTATTATCATCTTTTTAGAAATAAGAATAAATCTTTGAGGGATTATGTAACTTGTCTAAAGACATACTAATTAATGATGGAAACAAGATTCAAACTCAGAGTCAGTCTGATCCCAGAGGTCATGCTGTTTTTCACACTGCCTTGATGCTCTCATGACATCAGGTGTGTGTGGGCAGGGTAGGAGGTGAAGAGTAAGGATAATCAGTTTGGACAGTACTTTGTGACAAGAAATACTTGTCAGTTTATGTTTATGTTGTATGCACATGCGTAGAGCTTGTTTCTTTTTAAAGAGGTGAAGGTGGTATAGTCTACTGTGAAAAAAAAGTAAAATAAGTTAAAAAAAAGTAATAGTGATAAGAAGACCACTGTTGCTTCTTGGCCTTTTGCCAAACGTAGTTTTAAAGGCTAGTGTTTCTATGTTAAATCTTAAGGGAGACTCTCTCTTATATAGAATATGTTTTGAAAGAATTTTAACTAAAACCCAAGGACTTCTATTTGCATATACTTACTTGCATTTTGGCAGCCTATAAGCCAAACTCAGCACTGTTTGTGAGTTATTTTTAAATATTGACTTTGAATGCATGTATCAAGACTCATTTGGTTGCATTAGTAGAAAACTCAAAACAAACTGGCTTAAGAAGAACATGTTTGTTGGCATAACTGAATAACGGCACTACTAAAAAAGTTGTTTCACATTACTGAAAAGTTCAGGGGAGAGTTGGCCATTAGGTATATCATCAGCATCTGACTTACCTCTCCATCTGCTAGCTCTGCTTCCATTTAGTTGACTCCATTATGAGACGGGTTTTCTTGTGGTGGTGACAAGATAACTGCTGGTATCACCCAGCTACATCCTTCAGGCTCAGATGCAGTGTAAAATAGTGTGAGATCCTGGCTCCAGTATTTTCATCAGAAGTCTAATTGCATCTCATTAACACTAATTGCATTTACCATTGAATCAGTCACAATGGGGTGAGGGAGTGGAGTGAAGGGTTCTGTACATGTGGTTCATGCCTAGGTGACTGCTCTGTCCCTGAGACTGGGGTAGCATCAATTCCACTGGAGGGGTATGGAGGTATCGAGAAGGGCTGCAGGTGTGAAATGAGTTACTGCAGGTCAAGCGCGTAGAGCTGAAAAGCAAATGCAGTATGCATCTCTTTTGGGGTAGCAGGCATTTTCTATTTCACCATAGTCCTCACTCTTCCCAGTATGCTGGCTTACATAACTAATATGCATTACTTACTTGGCACTTTAGAGCATTTGAGTTTGATTCCCCTGGCTTATAGCTTCCCATTACAAGGACTGTTGGAGAACTTGTAGTTATATAAATGTGTATTTTTCTCAATTTAACAGATTTATTTTTATAGTTTTAATCTTTGGATATCTGTGTCTTAGATGTTCTCATAAGTATGTTTGTTCGAGTTGTGAAGCAGCAAAGTTGTTTATAGGCATACCTCTGAGATTTGGGGGTGGGGGTTCAGTTCCAGACTCTTGCAATAAAGTGAATATCACAATGAAGTGGGCCAAATGGATTTTTTGGTTTCCCAGTGCATATAAAAGTTCTCTTTGCACTATTGCAGTAGTCTGTTGTGTGCCGTGTCATATTAAAATGTCATACCTTAATTTAAAAATGCCTTATTGCTTAAAAACCGTAATCATCTATATATGCTTTAAAGCAAGCCCTAATCTTTTTGCTGCTGGTGGGTCTTGACTTGATGAGTACTGACTGGTCAGGGCGCTGGTTGATGAGAGTAGGGGTAACCGTGGTAGTTTCTTAAAGACAGACAATAATGAAGTTTGCCAGGTCGATTGACTTTTTCTTCCGCAAGCATTTTCTGTGTAGCATGTGATGCTGTTTGATAGCATTGTGCCCAGAGTAGAACTTTTTTCAAAGTTAGAGTCAGTTTTCTTAAACCTTGACTCTGCTTTATCAACTAAGTTTATATAATACTTTAAACCTCTTGTTTTTTTCACAATCTTCTCAGCATCTTCACTGGGAGTAAATTCCATCTCAAGAAACCACTTTGCTTATCCATAACAAGCAACTCCTCATCCCCTCAGGTTTTACCATGAGATTGCAACAATTCAGTCACATCTTCAGGCTCCATTTCTAATTCTTTTTGCTGTTTTTACCATATCAGAGTTAACTTCCTCTGTTGAAATCTTTTGAACCCTTCAGGGTTATCAATGATGATTGGAATCAACATCCAAACTCCTGTTAATGTTGATATTTTGACCTCTTCCCATAAGTCACGAATGTTCTTCATGGCAGTTAGAATGGTGAATCCTCTCTAGGAGGTTTTCAATTTACTTTGTCCAGATCCATCAGAGAAATCACTTTCTATAGCAGTCTATAGCCTTACAGAAGGTATTTCTTAAATAATAAGACCTGAAAGTTGAAATGACTCTTTGACCCATGGGCTGCAGAATGGATGTTGAGTTAGCAGCCATGGAAACACATTAATCTCATTGTACATCTCCATCAGAGCTCTTGGATGACCAGGTTCATTGTCAATGAGCAGTAATATTTTGAAAGGAATCTTTTTTTTCTGAGCAATAGGTCCCAACAGTGGGCTTAAAATATTTAGTAAACCATGTTGTAAACAGACGTGCTGTTATCTAGGCTTTGTTACTTCATTTACAGAGCACAGACATGGTATATTTAGCAAAATTCCTTTAGAGCTCTAGGATTTTCTGAATGATAAATGAGCCCTGGCTTCAACTTTAGGTCACCAGCTGAATTAACCCCCAACAAGAGAGTCAGCCTTTGTAGTTTTGAAGCCAGGTATTGACTTCTCCTTTCTAGCTATGAAGGTACTAGATGGCATCATTTTCCAATAGAAGGCTGTTTGATCTACATTGAAAATCTGTTCTTTACTGTAGCCACTGTCATTAATTATTTTAGCTACATGTTCTCATTTTCTTTAATTATCCTAGCTGTATCTTCTGGATTACAGGCTGCAGCTTGTACATCAGTACTTGCTGACTTGCTTTCTACTTTTACCTAAGAGGAACAGCTTCTGTCCTTGAACCTCATGAACGACATCTGCTAGCTTCAGACTTTTCTCTTGCAGCTTCCTCACCTCTCTCAACCTTCCTAGAAATGAAGAGAGGTAGAGCCTTGCTCTAGATTAGGCTTTGACTTTCGGGAATGTTGTAGCTGTTTTGATCTTTTGTCTGGACCACAAGAACTTTATCCACATAAGCGGTAAGACTGTTTCACTTACTTATCATTAGTGTGTTTACTGAAGTAGTGAGAGACCTGTGACTGTTCCTTTCACCTGGGCACTTAGAGGCCAGTGTAGCATTATTAATTGGCCTAATTTCAGTATTCTTGTGTCCCAGGGAATAGGATGGTCTGAGGAGAGGGAGAAACAGGGGAATGGTCACTAGAGCAGTCAGAACACACAACATTTATTAAGTTCCTCGTATTATGGATGCTATTTGTGGAGTCCCCAAACAATTACAGTAGTAACATCAAAATCTCTGATTACAGATCACTATAATAAATAAAATAATAATGAAAAAAGTTGAAATAGTACAAGAATTACCAAAATGTAGCTCAAAGACACAAAGTAAGCAGATGCTGTCGGAAAAATGGCCCTGACAGACCTCTTGGGGCAGGGTTGCCACAAACCTTCAATTTTGTAAAAAAACAGCATCTGTGAAGCACAATAAAGGGAAATGCAGTGAAGCAAAGCACAGTGAACTGAGGTATGCCTGTATGAGGAGTTAAATAAATTAGTTTTTTAGAGTGAATTTACCAAGACAAGTTTACTTGTTGGTTACACCTCAGCTGGATGTCTTTTGTTTTTGCTTCTGGCAAGTTTTTAGAGGAGCCGGTAGCCAAAGTGGGTTTGTCTGTATAGTTACATCTGACCAAGAGCTACTGATCTAAACACCCAGTGGGTGGGCTGAGGGTCAGGTGGCTGCCATAGCTGGAATGGAGAGGGTCCAGACCTAGATCTTCTGTAGGAACAAAATCAGGAGACATTTCCAGAGTCCTTCACTCTGAGTACAAGCCTGAACTGAAGAGGGTAGAGAGGCACAAGTCTGTGCCACTATTTGGGATTTGTGTCAACAGGATGAAATCATCAGAGTGGGAGCTCGAATTGAGCACAACTAATGAGAAAAAATTTTCTCCAACAAGATTCTCATGAACTGACTTTTGATTCAGAGGCTTAGGGTTTGCTCATATGCATGTCTTTCCTTGTTTTAAAAGCCCACCTCTGTAGTATCTCTATTTACTCTATCCATATTAATTGTGATTTCAGATTTTGTTAACTTCCACTCTTTCTCTTTCCAGATTCTGTGAAAGCTATACTTTTGGGTCTAGAGAGGCCAGATAAAATGCAGTACACCTCATTTAAGCTGAATTTCAAGTAAATAACAAATAACGTGTTAGTATAAGTATGTCCCAGATAGACATAGGATATATTTATGCTAAATATTCTTTATCTTAAATTTCAAATTTACCTGTTATTCTTTGTTTTTCTTGAGTTAAACTTTTTATCTTGAAATAATTGTAGATTTATGTGCAGGTATAAGAAGTAATTCACAGAGATCATCCCGTATTTTTGTTTGCTAATTTGAACTAACTCTAGGTGTTTTCATTGTAAGGTAACCCAACCTCAAAATGATTGTGCTTTGCAAAAAATAAATAGCTGTTAGAAACCTTTGGGGGCCCTCTAATACTTCAGAGGAGACTGATATTTGAAAGAATACTCTCTGAGGAAAGATACTACCAAAAGTACTTAAACATTTATAAATTTCAGAATAAAATTACTTTAAAAGCCATGCGGCGTTTAGGATGCTCTGTGATTCGATCTCCTTTCTAGCAAGATGTAATACATTGGAAATATTATGAAACCAGGAACTGATGTAGCTTGTGTCATCCCTGAGCATTAATATTTTGAGCCAGACGCAGGTCTCTTTCATCCCTTAGTCTTTCAAAGTTGTTCCAACTCTCTTGACCCAGATTTGTAAGAGGGTTATAATCCTATCTTTTCCTGCAGTTTGTGGGGATTTCAGGCTGGAATTATAATTTGAATAAGTCAGATCCTCTCTGCCAACCACTCCTTTGAATAAGATGAGGAAAAGAAAAGAAGTGATCCTTCAGGTTTTCAGAGCTTTTGAGTCAAAGTAGAACAGCTTGCTTCCTTATCCTTTTCCTCATCTGAAGAGTCGGTGGTAGGGCCTAGGAAGAGACATGGCCAGTTTGTTTCCCACACAGCTGGTTAGTCTGTTGCAGCTGTTACTCTCCATTGGTAAATGGGCCTGGTTAGTACTTTTTTTGTTTTACTAAGCAAGTAGACTAAACTGGGAAAAGAAGAGGAAGTGGAACTAAGTAAAACTGAATTAAGTAAAAATTGATTATCTCTTTTTTCCTTTATGCTTGGAAATAACCTGGGCAAATAGCTATAGAACATTATTTTCTAATGGGGAGGTGGAAATTGGAGCTGCATTTAATTAGGCCATCAGACCTTCCAGTGGATTAGTTTTGGTCTCCAGCTTTACTTCCTCTGGAGGAGCACCGCATCTAGATGTTCTTTCTGCCACTGCTCAGTGGATGGCAAGACAGTGAATGGAGGCCAGTAGAGCAGGTGGTTAGTGCTGGAGGGCTTTGTCTATACCAATGTTATCCAAAAGAGCTTTCTACAATGGTAGCAGAGTTTGGTATTTGCCATATGTGGCAATCGAGCACTTCAGATGTGGCTAGTACAATTAAATAACTGAATTTGTAATTTAATTTTACTTATTTAAACATGTAATAACTGCATGTGGCTAGTGGCTGTCATACTGTAAATGGAGTCTGGAACCTTTATCCAAACTTCTGCAGGTATGAAAAATTCATTTTGTGATTATACCCCAAGCATACACTGAAAATAAAATCATATAACTACAGTATTTTGTACTCTGAATATTCTGTAACCTGGCTTTTAAAAATTTTATTTTATTTATTTATTTTTTTAAAATATTTTATTTATTTGACATAGAGAAATCACAAGTAGGCAAAGAGGCAGGCGGGTTGGGGGTGGTGAGGGGAAGCAGGCCCCCTGCTGAGCAGAGAGCAGGATGTGGAGCTGGATTCCAGAGCCCTGACACCGTGACCCAAGCTGAAGGCAGAGGCTTAACCCACTGAGCTACCCAGGCACCCATGTAACCTGGCTTTTTTAAAAGTGGACTTGACAGATATCAAGATAATCCATTTAAACTTTTGCCTTAATAACCAGTTATGACATTGTGGGGTCTCTACAGTACAAACAAATATGATTGCCATGCCAACCAAGCAGTTGTTTTGCATAAATGCATAACCTGAGGTTTGGCTGGACACTTTGCAAATCATTCTGTTAATATTCACTGAATAATTACTATATGCCAGGCATTGTTGCAAGTCTATAGCAGTCTTAGGAATGCTATTTTCACTTTGAAATGAGAAAACAGGCACAGGGAGTTAAAGTAATTTCCTAATATCATATAATTGCTAAAAGGTATACCAGGATTTGAACTCAGGTTCCTGAGTTCATGCTCTTAACTGCTGCACTGCACTGGTCTAGCAAGCTGTTGAAGTGGCTGTGGACATTTTGCTTGTATGCATAGAAGTTGACTCCAGTGGTGGAAAAGGCATTCTTTGTTCCTTCTGAGGTCCAGGGATATATATTCCAGCCCTGACTGTGTCAGGAAAGGTTTCCCAGTTCTAAGCCTTTGAGGGTAGTTTTACAGGCACTCTGGGTTCTAGCAATGATATATTGGACCTGGCTCCGACACAGTGGACAGTGATAAAGGGAGAGTAATGGAGACTGAAGGGAATTCCTCAGTGGCTTTAGGCTGGGCAAAGGGCATACTGTAAATGGGTCAGACAGCGCTGGGCATGCTTAAGGCAGGTCAGCTTCTTAAAAGCAAACATTAAACAGTTACTGAGTAGTGATGGTTTAATTTCTTGAGATCTAAGTTTGAAATAATTGATAGATTATAGCCATGATTGTCCCTGGTAGTCTTTGACAAAGTCAGTCAGTCTCGTATTACTCTTTCCTCATCAGACTAGGCTTTAATTTCTTTTTAACAGAATAACATTGGGTCTTGATGCATTAAATACCTTAGGAATGCTAAAGATGGTTATCCTAAAACAGCATATTTTATACTATTTGCATAAAATAGCAAAAAGGCAAAGGATGTAGTTATTTTTGTAAGCCAACTGACATTTTGTCACCTGCCTGCCCCTTTTAAAAGAATATCCTGACTAATCCCTGATTGTCTTCAGTAATGGTTAACTTAATGCCAGTGTGATGTTTTTCCTGGCCATGTAATATTTTTGATGTTGAGAGATTGGGCACATTACAGAACAAAAGTAAGTGACTTTTTTTCATTATCTATGAATTACTAAATTGTCATATTATATTTGTTTGTTGTAGTGTATAAACCTGTTTGGAGTTAGTGAACAAATATAATTTTCTTCCTTTCAGTATTTATTTTCTTCTTAAGTGCCTGTTGTAAAAATTTCTTAGGCGTCCTGTACTCTAAAGTACATGCTAATACTAATTCCTTCAAGAAATGTACAAAGCACTGTTTTAAGATTTTGTTGATATCTAGAATTTCAAGGTGGTATTAAAAGCAAATTGGCACTTAGCTACTTTATAAATTTTTCTTCTCATAAAGGTACAGTCTATTATTATTTTTCTTGATAAACCATTCCAGTTTAATACATTTGTTTATTCTTCATTAATTGTCCTCCAATGTATGTATATTTTGATACTGTAAATGCTACTACTATTTCCTATTCTAGCCAGATATGTGATTGTAATAAGATCCCAGTCACATCCTTTTTTTTTTTTTTTAAGATATTATTTATTTATTTGACAGAGAAAAAGATAGAGCAGGAATACAAGCAGGGGGAGTGGGAGAGGGAGAAGCAGGCTTCCCACTGAGCAGGGAGCCCCATGTGGGGCTAGATAGATCCCAGGACCCCAGGATCAGGACCTGAGCCTAAGGCAGACACTTAACAACTGAGCCACCCAGGTGCCCTCATCCTTTTTTTAAAAAAAAAACAAAAAGCCAAAAACACTTCCTGGACTGTGGTAATGTTTTACAAACTAGAAACAGAGTAAGAAGAAAGTTGCCCAAAGTTATTACTTCTGCTATAGTACTGGTGTAATAATTAGAAGATAACATATTTGTGGTAGGTAGACTGTATTCTTTTGTATTACTGTGTGTCTCTATATAGTTCCTGTGTTCCTTCAGAGAAATCAGTAAGTGCAGTTTCAGGTATGTTAGAACTGGTTGTTAACATGTTACGGAACTACTGTTTCTTGTTTGTAATATTGAAGGGTTCTTTTTTGAGGTGGTTGCTTTTAACTGATTCTTTTTTAAAATAAGAGTAGTGGTTGATTTTCTTAGCTGTAGAAGTCAAGGGGCTAGTCATGTATTCAGTTTTGCCTATCTGCCTTAATCTTTTTATGTTCTCTTTAATAGAAAGGGAAGGTTTTGTTTTTGTTTTTATTTTGCAGATACTATGCAGGTTTTTAATATTTCTGTAAGATTCTCTTTGCCATGGTGTAGAAGTTCTAGTAGGATTGGGACCGTTTTAGTTAGATTTTGGCAATTGTTTTGTAGCTGCCAAAAACGAATTCAGAAGTTACATGTGAAGTTGGTTTTACAGTTAGATATAAAAGGAAAGCAGCAACAAGTAGAATTTTTCTCAATATCATACTTTCCCTTTTTTGTATTTGGATAAACAACATTTTCTAGTGGGACTTCAGAATAACTAAAACAGCCTTTGACATTAAGGGAAAAAAATGTTTTTTGATAAAAAGAAGTATGATGTTTTAGATTATTGAAAATATATACTTCCTGCTGGTAGTTTGTGTTATATCCTCTTCTTTTTTGCCTTTTATTCTTACATGGATGTGCTTATTGGCAATATTCAAGTATGTCTCAGACTTTTATGTGTGTTTTGAGTACCTCTACAAAAATGAACCTACTCCCTCCCTTATTAGTGGGTGTTGTGAGTTAAAATTTCCTACTCAAGACTTGGTAATTTTCGCCACACATCATAGAACAGGCAGGGCCATTATGTACTTAACCAACTATAAGCCCTCACTTTGTTAGTAAAATCAAGGAGTGACTTAGTGAATTGGCCACAGGATCTTGACTCATTTTAGATCAGAGCCAGAACAAAAGTCCAGATCTCTGGGCTCCAGTCCTATGTAGTTTCTAGTGCTGCTCAAACAAAATTTTCTTTTAGAAAGATAATCCAGAGACAGCAAAGGAGCCATGATATAGAAGTGTCATTTCTAACTATATTAGCTGCCAGGTAGCGTTCTTCCATTTTTCAGCTTTCATCTTAATGTCAGCATTGTATAAGCTATAACAGTTTAATCACTGAGCTCCTCTGGCAAGTAGTTATAAAAATTGGATCTTACCATTATTTATTGTTCTTATTTTAGCTTTTGAAATGAACAAACCATATGTCCTCCTTTTAACTGCTTTTAGGAAGAACAAATGATAAAGATTAATATTTTTTCTGATTATTTCATTTCACTTTATGGACAGTAATTTCTGTTTGTTTGCTTTTAGATTCCCTGAGTAAGGTGTGTTAGGCAAAGTGGACTCCACAGAATACATCATGTTTTCCTGTCACTTTTGTGTTTTCAGAATTAAACTATCATTTTATGTGGAAAGGCAGCTCTGTTTTGCTTCCAGGCAAGGTATAGAGGACTCAGTTACTAGTTGGGAGCTGGAAAAATTAATCATTTACTTTTGAGAGAAAGCACTGTGATTGGTCACTAGCTGCAGATTTGTTTTGCTCCCTGCCAAGTATGACATTGTTGAATAGTATGCATATTCCTTTTTTATTCAGCAGTAGTGTTAGCAACACTAATTAGATGAGTTTTAACGAATCTAGTATATATAAGTGTACGCTGTAAATTTGCATCATAGCTCAGACAAATTTTATTTTATCTTACTCAATTGATAAAAGTCAAGAGGATTTATCATTTACACTTGTCATTTGAAATCAGTATTGTCTTACGATTTACATTATTTCTTAGGTAGTTTGCTGTATATTTTAGGTTCCTTGCTAGACCTTAAAAATCAAACATGGTTAGGGGGTGTGTGTCTGTCTCTGTGTATGTATTTATATACACATGCATACATACGTACATGCATTTTCATGGATTCATGTCTGTGTGTGTAATTGATTTAAGTTATTTATACCACAACCAAACATTGTCAGATAAGCACACAGAGATTTAAGATTTAATGTCTCAAAATAATCTCTTTTTTATGCCTGCCTGAAGCCAGTTTGGAAGATTTAAATAGTAAAATGGGTACAGTATATTTTATGTATACTAATACTTTGATAAACACACATGCAAACACACACCCCTATTTCTATTTGTCATATTTTTATATATATTTATTTATTTGTAAGTCTGTGTTTTAAATTGAGGTATTTGATGGCATCACACATTAAAGGTTTATCATTATAACATGTTTATAGTTATGAATTTAGAGATATTGGTAAACACATTTTTCATTGAATATTTCTGGAGTGCTTACTATGCATTAGCCATTACTTGGTGTCCAGCATGTAACAGTGAACAAATGAGGCTTTGTCTCAATGCATATTCTCTCTTATTTAGGAAGCCACATGCATTATTTTTGTTTAAATTGCAAATATGTTAAGTGTAACAAAGAAAAAATACTAAGTGTTATGATAGTGTACCAGAAGGGTTGTGTTAATTATATATTGCTACTCAATAAATTGCCCCTAACTTAGTAGGCCAAAATAGGAAACCGTATTATCTTATACTTTGTATGAGTCAGGAATTTGGGACAGGATTAACTGAGTGATTCTGCTTCAAGATCTTCCACCACCTTGCCATCATGGTATCAGCAGGCTGTAGTTATCTGCAGTCTTGATTAGATTAGAGGATCCATTTTCTCCATGGCTCACTCAAATAGCTATTGGCAGGAGGTCTCAGTTCCTCACTGTCTGTTGGCAGGAAGCCTTTGTTTTTCGCCACATAAGCCTCCTCATAGGTTGCACAAATGTCCTCATAATACAGAGCTATCTGCCTCAGAATAAGCACTGGGGCAAGCATTCTGAGAGAAAGATTGAGTGAGAGAGAGAGAGGACTAGGTGGAAGCCTCCTTCGCTTTTGTGATCTAGCCTTGGAACTCATACAGCATCCCTTCTGTATTCTGTTTATCAAGTTAGTTCTAGAGTTCAAATTCAAAAAATTCAAAAGAGGAGAGATAGACCATGCCTTTTAATGGGGAATGGCAAGGTTCTAGAAAAGCATTTGCACCAAAAGTATTGATGTGGTCATTTTTAGAAAATATAATCTGCTGTGGAAGGGAGAACAAGAGGAGACGTTAGCAGATCTGTTAACATGCTTCTGGTGGTTCAGGAGAGGTGATGATGGTGCCAGTAGAGATGGAGAGAAGTGGATACCTGTAGGAGATATGCCAGAAGATGGAAAGAAACCAGTGATTGGAAAGGTGTGTATAGTGAAGGAGATGGGGTGTGAGGTATGACTCCCGTGTTTCTGGTAGGAGCAATCAAGTGAAGGTGGTGCTATATCTGGGTAGGGAAGCCTGGAAAAAGGCCAAAGTGGGTATGGAGTTTTGGTTTGGTTTTGGTTTTCAGTGGTTGTGGTTGTGGTGGGTTAAGTTACTGAGAAGATTCTTAGTTCATTTCTGAATAAACTGAGTTTGAGTTACATGAGAAACATTCAGTGGAAATGGAAAGTTGCTAGTCTAGCTCAGAGAAGCAGTCTGGGCTGGACGTAATTAAGTGAAAATTTCAGGTATGTAGATGGCAATTTTAGGTGTGTAGGTATTGATAAAGTTTACTTAGGTGAATGTAGACTGAGAAGATAAATTTTAAAAAGAGCTCTAAGGAATACCATCTTTTAATGGTTGATTAGAGGAGGGTAATCAGCAAATGAGGCTGAGAAAGAGTGGCCTGAGAAGTAGGAGGAAAACCAAGAAGATATGTGTCAGGGAAACCTAAGGAGCATCATCTTTCAAGGGTGTATCAAAGTCAAGTTAATTGAGTATTGAACAATGTTTAGTGGCTTTGGCTCTTGGAGGTGACTTTAGCAAAATTGTTTTTGAAGAATGTTGTGGTGAGGACAAATTGGAATAGCATGAAAAGATGGGTGGGAAAGAAGGCAATGGAGGTGCTAGGTGAGGCAACTCTTAAGTTGGGTCACTGTTGGGAGAAGAGGGACTGAGGCCAGTAGCTGCAGAGGAAAAACAAGTAAAGAGATTTTTTTAATATGAAAAAAAGGAAAATATTTATTATTAATTAATAATTATTCATTATTAATAATGAAATATTTATTTATGTATTATATTTCATATAATTTTCATTTGCAATACTTTTATTTTATTTGACAGAGAAAGGGAGAGAGAGCACAAGCAGGGGGGAGCAGGGAGCGAGAGGGAGAAGCAGGCGCCTGTTGAGCGGAGTCCAACATGAGGCTTGATCCCAGGACCCTAAGATCGTGACCTGAGCTGAAGGCAGATGCCTTTTTTTTTTTTTTTGGTGAACAAGAACAAAAAAAAATTCCATTTTTAAAATGGAAGGAGCAGGCTTTCAATGTTTAAGGATCAAGAGGGAGAGAAAAATCAGGGCAGAAGTATATATATATATATGTTGTCAACTTAGTTTAAAGGGGCATACAAAAGGATACTTAAAAATGAAATAAGGTATTTATGGAGCCACTCCTGCCTATGGCCACAGTTAACCATTTTCAAAATCAGATTTTTACTTAACTTTATTTTATCATGTAGCTTGTATGTGTTCTTCACAAACTAAATTGGGTTTTGTTTGTTTGTTTTCCAGTAAATCTGGAACATTTGTCAATAACTTCAGTATTTATTGAAATAAATCAGGAATAGATGGTACTTGGTGGCTTTTGCAATAAATATGAATAAAGGTAAAGGATTTTATTTTTTAGAAAACTAAGTTGTAAAGTAAATGGTAAAGTGTAATTTTGTGGAAACAAACTAGTGGCAGTGTTAAATGACAATGTCTGCATCGCTTGGAAAAATGAACAATTTCCATTAAAAGATAAAGGCAAAACTACTTTTTACTTTGAATTTATCATTTCAACAGGATAAGAATTGGTAAAAACAAGCTATTTGGCTTAGGAAGTCCCCAAGAAATAATAGACATTTAAAAAACAGATGCTACAATTTCCATCAACAGTGAATGGTAACGAAAAATTGGCAAGTACTTAAAAGAATGCAAAGTAGTCTGAAATGGGTATAATCACTAAGCAATCACTTGGTCCTTGCCCCCATGTTCTAGAGATGAGACTTAGAGAAATTACAGCTAACTATATACTTTAAGAGCCCAGGTAGGAATTGGGTCCTCTTCTTACCCTGTTGAGAATGTTGTATAATACCATGGAGCATGTTACAGCTATGAAAATTGGATTGGGGTAATTGAGTGAAGATTAAAATATGTCCAATTAGCCTAGTTTTATCAAGTTGCAGGAATTATTAGGAAGTAAAAAATACCTGCATGCTGCCTCTGGCATTCATATGCAGGCTTTGAAATAAATGATAATGAACAGTGTAATGGGTTCAGTGTTAGAGGAGCTTAATTTTAATCCTCACTTTGCTACCAATTTAGCCGCACAAACCTGGGTAAGACCTATAACTTTTTTCTGTTTGTCAGTAAAATGGCGGAGTTGGAGACAGGGCTATGAAAAAACTCAAATTATTAAGCAGCATCTGTGTGACAAGCATAGTATCATTTTCTTAAAACTTTCTCATCTAATCCTTACAACCATCCCATGAAGCTTCCCACATTAGCTCCATTTTACAGATGAGGCTAGGTAACTTGAACAGTGATAAAGGTAGAATACCCACCCAAATCTGTTGACTCCCAAACTGATACTTTTTAAACAGTATCAGTGTGTCACAAACTTCATCATTTTTATACCTTTTTTTTTTTTTTTTTAAACAGGGAGAGGGTCAGGAAAGGAAAGCGAGTCAAAACCTTGAGCAGGCTCCACGCCGGTGTAGAGCCTGACACAGGTCTTGATCTCACAATACTGAGGTCATGATCTAAGCCAAAATCAGAAGTCAGACACTTAACCGGTTGAGCCACCCCGGTGCCCCTTTTTTGTACCATTTTAAAAAATTGTTGTGTTATCAGTGTGTCACTACTGCTGTTATTTATTTGATATTTTTCTTTAAATCTGTATTCACATATATTTTTTAAATATTTATTTATTTGAGGGGGTGGGGAGCAAGCGCACAAGCAGGGGGAGTTGCTGGCAGAAGGAGAAGAAGCAGCAGGCTGCAGGGAGCCCAAAGTGGGACTTGATCCCAGAGAACTCTGGGATCATGACCTGAGCTGAAGGCAGACACTTAACTGAACTGAGCTACCCAGGTGACCCTGTATTCACATATTTTAGTCAAATTTATTTCATAAGGAAACTGCTGGATAAATAAAATCAACACTAAACAAACTGACGAAAGACTGAAAAGACAAGGAGCTCTCCCTCCTTCCATAGGGAAAAAATAAAAGGAAGAGAGGTGGGAGAGAAGATGAATGAAAAATAGAAAGAACCAAGCCCCCAGAGAGAAAGAAATCTCTTTGGTTAAAGGCCAGGGGCTGGAAATGCCAGAGCATTTCAGAAAAGTGGATTTGAGACTGGCAATTTCAATCCCATTTGAGAGCTGTTATCACAGCTAAGAAGATGGGAATATGTCAGGAACACCTGCATTTGATTTAAAACAGCTGGGGGTTAGGAGAGAGAGTTGGCCCAGGAGTGGACTCTGGATTATCAGAGGGTCTGGAACCAAGAGGTTGGAATACTTCCTGGGAGAGGGGAGAAGGGTAGAGCTTGAAGGAGGAGCATAAGGACTGGGAGCTCAGATTAAAGCAGGGCAGTAGTCAGAGCTCTCCAAATTGAAGGAGTACTCAAGTGAAGGCTGAGGTCCTAGTAGGAGGCTCAGAAATGGAAGCTTAAAGATGGGTACATCTGAAGTTGGGACTCTAGAGATTGGGTCATGAGTGCCCCAGTTCTGGGAAATTTTTTCCAGGAGACTATATGGTAGTAAGTACACCACCCTTTTGGTAAATATGATTACTTCTAGATTTGATTCCTCTGTCCCTTCTAGTTCTGGGTTCTCCCTTGACAATTTTGTCAAGTACTTACTCTGTTCTGTTACATGTTTATTTAAAAACAGTGCTAAATAAAAGGTTTAAACATTTTAAAAATTTAAATAATACTTATATCTAGAATACTGCTATAGCTTGCCTTTTGTCTTTCAGTTCCCAACTAAAAAGGGGACTTTTGAAAGCATGGGTTAGGAGGGGAATTAGTCTGTCTTTCTAAAGAAAGTGATTGATCTCAGAGACTGAGTGTCCTACTTCGGGTTTTCTGGGTTATAGGAATCCCATCTTTACTGTTGTCAACCATCATCTTCCAGTTCCCTCTGAGTTTGTTTTACTTTTTTTCCCATTGTCTTTCAGTAGTATTTTTACTTCCTGCTTTCTCTTTCTACATATATGTTCACCTTAGTTGATTTTGTTGTTATTAAAGTCTTCACTTAGTTCTACATAAGGAGACTGCCATGTTGACTGTACTTTGGGCTCATTCATTCCTGTTGGACTTTGATTTTCTTTGGTCTTGGTATTTTGTCCGCCATCTTTTCTAAAATTGGTATTCTTGAACAACTAATTAAAAAAATGTATGTTATAGTAGTACCTTATGCTACTAAAATCTAAAGAATACTATTTATGTTTAAAAATTCTGCCTCTCAGAAGAATGTATTCCAGTGATGTTTATATGTACATAAATACATATCACATGTAAACACCCATATTTACACATGTGGTTAATATTTTCATCTGTATATATAAAATATTTGGCCTCTAGGAAGACGTAGTGTGTAATATATATCTACAAGGGTGTTCTGTGTATATATACATTTACATAAGTACATATTTCAATGCAGAGGATTCATTTGTTGTTAGCTTTTGGGTCAAAGGACCTGGAGAATGTAGGTAGTTAAAACTGTATACCTTTCTTACTGCTGACACCTCTGAGTTTTGTTTCAATTTCTAATGTTTGTTCTTTTACTAGACCTTTTAATAAGCAGGTTCTGAAAAACTTGAAGAAGGAAGTAATTTTAATTGTAGGAGTTAGTTTAATTGTGGGAGTTAGTCCTTGTTTTTCATTCTACCAGGATTCTTTGTATTTGATTTGATACAATGGTAATATCTCAATAAATTATCTAGAAAAGCTCATGCCTTTTGTATAGGAGATAATTACTATCCTGATAAACAGTTATTTAGGCTAGGAGCAGAAGAGATCTAAATTCCCTGGTCTCAGATTTTTCATTGTAAAATCAGGAAGTTGGAAACTAAAATTCTGAAATTCCTTGCTGTTCTAATGACAGCAGTTTGGGTCTGTGAAGTTCTTGGTTGACAAACATTAAATCATGGAGCATGTTCAGCCAGTGCTCAAAATTTTCTGCCCATAAGTATCACTCAGATCCATGTTAACTTTGCATTAATCTCTTTCCTTCCTACCAATATAAACTTTCAGACTTTGAAAATACAGTGCACAGTGGCATTTTTAACTTACCGTTTCAGGTTGTTACTTCTGAAAACAGCATAGATTTTGTTTAATTTGCATTTTGAAGGAATAATAGCAACTACAGAACTCTCAGGAGTTGGGAGCTTCATTTGTAATTATAGCACAATTTATTTTCATTGTAGGTCATAATGTACCAGAATTTTTCTTAAGTCTTTTTACTAGTAGTTGTTTTGTTTTGAAGGTTGATGAATTAGCTTCTTGGGCTCCAGTAACAATGTACCCTGAACTGGATGGCTTTAAATATAAATTAATTGTCTCATGGTTCTGGGGGCGATAAGTTCTCAGAGGCAAGGTATGGGCAGGGTCATGCTTCCTCTGAAACCTGTAGGGAAAAATTGTTCCTTGCTACTTCTAACTTCTGGTCTTTGCTGACATTTCCTTGGCTTGTGTATACATCATTACAGTCTTTGCCTCCTTTGTCACATGGCCATCTTCTTGAAGGTAATTGTGTCTCTTCTCTTCTTATAAAGATAGAGGCCATATTAGATTAAGGGCCAACCTTACTTAGGATCTCAACTTCTGCAGTGATTCTGTTTCTAAACATGGTGTCACTTTGAGGCACACTGTAAGTTAGGACTTCAAAACATCTTTGGTGGGGGGCGGGGCCTGGAACATGATACATTTTAACCCATAACAACTGTTAAGGTTGTGTTCCTAAATAATAATGTACTAAACCCAGATTATTGTCCTTTTACTCTCTCATTTCCGAATTCTTTCAACACTGCTGTTACTACCTTTCCATCTGCTGAGCAAATGTTACTGAACTCTTTTGTTTCTGGCATCTAAGATCAGATAGAAGCCCTAGTATAGATTCAGAGGAAATGTTTAAACTGGTTTTCATAATAAAGCTGAGAGAAAGAAGGTGAACAGTTATCCAGGAATTTTTTGATGTTAGTGTCAAATCTAGTGACATGGTTGTAGCTGATCGGTAGATTAAAGTTTTTATTAAATTTTTTGATTTAGAGAATGATAGAGTCAGAAAAAGAAAGGGGGGATTTTATTTTTCCTGTTTCATAGTATTTTATTTGGAAATGTTTCGGTATTTTAACGCATTTGAGGGGCGCCTGTGTGGCTCAGTCATTAAGTTGCCTGCCCTTTGCCTCAGGTCAGGGTCCTAGGATCAAGCCCCATATTAGGCTCCCTGCTTGCCAGGAAGCCTGCTTCTCCCTCTCCCACTCCCCCTGCTTCTGTTCCCTCTCTTGCTGTGTCTTTCTCTGTCAAAGAAATAAATAAAAATCTTTTAAAAAAATTAATGCATTTGAAATTAATGGAAGGGTTATTGCATACTTTGTCAACAATTTTATAGACTACTGTGCATAAAAAACAGTAATTATGTTGAGAAAGGTTGCTTAACGGGTACAGAAATATGGAGTAGATAATTGCTACAGCAATATACCAGTCTTTGTGGACTTGCATGTATAATAATAACATAGTTAAAACTAAAAAACATGAGCTTAGTCAGGATTGTGGTGCTTTTACTGGCAAACAAGATACTAATCCCAGTGGAATGTTGTTTTTTCTCTTGATATTATACATTCATTTAAATTCTACTTCCCTGTTCTTATCCAAGTTTTAAAAAATTAATTATTCAAGTAATTGTAAATTGTTCTTAGAACTTTTCTTTTAGATGTGTAATGTATTAGTATCTGTGGTCATGGTACCAAGTAAAGTGATTTGGTGGTATTTGAACTGATACATTTCTTAATACTCTTTTAGATTAATTATTTCGGGGTGCCTGGGTGGCTCAGTTGGTTGGGTGACTGCCTTCAGCTTGGGTCATGATCCTGGAGTCCCGGGATCGAGTCTCGCATCGGGCTCCCTGCTTGACGGGAAGTCTGCTTCTCCCTCTGACCCTTCCCCTTCTCATGCTCTCTCTCTCTCTCTCTCTCTCAGATGAATGGATAAAATCTTAAAAAAAAAAAAAAAAGTATTAGAATCTAAATGGCAATCTGTATTGATATTTTCCAATTAATGTTTGCTATGGTAAACATACTGTAAGTCTAGGAATCAGGGACCACTTTTTAAAAATGAATGTTTCATAGTTATCTGATAAGAAATACAAACTTTTCAGTAAGACTCTTGAAAATATGATTATCATTTCAGGAAGATTGTTAGATGATTAGTAAAGGAAATTCATTTGATTTTAATTATTTGCAGTGGTTATATTGCCCTGAACACTGAATTAGTGGACGCTGAACCATTGCTCCTAAGAGAAATACAGGGTCATGTTCCTGTGAGCTTCTGGTTACACTTCATCAAATCAGTACATGATGTATGTTTCTGTTTAAAGACACCTTATTTACTAAATATTGTTAACTCATTAATACTGAATATGAATAACTCATCAATACCGAATACTGGATATGTGGCAAGTGACACTATATAACTCATGGCTGAATGAAGCTTTCTTATAGAATTCATGTATTTTCTTGTAAGGCACACAAGAGCTTTCTTGCACTTTTAGGGACACTACATAGCACTTTAGCTGTCAGCTTGGGGGCCATTTCAAATAGTGAAAAGCACAAAAAATGCAAAAATGTACTAAATAGACCATGAAAAGAGCAGTTGTTTACAGTGTGAGAGCTGAAACAAGAAGGCAGAGTATTGCCTTATTCTACCTCAGCGGGGACTCAAATTTTCTGTCACTCTGCGTATGCCTCCGATGACTGCACCATATACTGCTGATACTCATTTGGGTTATGTAAATACATTCAGGGGTAGGTGAACTCACAATTTCAAAGTCTGGGGATGAATGAAGATACTGTATATGGAACAGTGAAAGAATGAGTTATTAAGTTGTTACGGTTGGATTCAGATACTTTTTATCTTAATTTCTTAAATTTATGTTTGCAATAAACAGTACATCCTCTGTCTTTTGTCTTCTAATTTCTCAGACACTGTAGCCACAAAATCTCCATTATCCCTGATATTTGTAACAAATAATGCAGTACCTTGCCCTTTTATTTGATGATAAGGAATCTTCAACTTAAAAGATCCTGAATTGCTCCATGGTGCCAGAAGAAGGAAAGAGGACTTTGATCATTGTAGTGAAGGTGTAACATCCTTACACTACCTGATTCAGTAATAGCCTTGCTTTTTAAGTAACTCCACTCTCTCACACTCCAGGTATTTCTGGGCATAAAAATCAGGGACATTCAGTATAGCAAAAGGGTTAAGAGCATGGACTCTGTCTTGATACCATCACTTACTTGATGTGTGAATTTAGGTCTGTTAAGTTCTTTGTGCCACAGGTTCTTTTATACAGTGAGGGTAATAATAGTATCTGCTTCATGATTTTGGTGGGAGAATTCAGTGAACTGACACATAGAACATACTTAAAATAATGCCCACCACTTAAGTTTTATTGCTCAGTAAATGTTAGCTATCATCATTACTATTATTCTTCTAAATTTAAGTAGACTCTTTTTATTTCTCCCTACCCCTTACTGTCAGGGGTGATAAAATAATTGAAAAATCTGTGTTTTATGATATTTCTCATATTTGCAGCCTCTCCCAGCACTCATGTTTATCATTGATCTGATTGGTTATGCACATCCTCCCCATTTTTACTGTCATTGCAGGAGGTCACCTAAGAGAAGAGACAAACATGTATGTTTAGTCCTCCATTATGAGCCAGAAGTGAATATGGGACTTTAGTAATGGATCAACGAAGGATTTTTTAAAATGCATGCTAATATCTTCTTCTGTCTTCTTCCAAGATTCATCTTTTGACTGAATTGTTCTCAGAAAATGGTTGAGAGTGTATATGGAAGATTGATTCTTAAAGTGAATTATGGATTATGTTAAGACTTCTTAGGAAAAAGTGAGACTGTTCTTCGATCCTGCCATACTATCCACTTGCCTTGTATGAAAAATAATCCAGAGAAGTGTTCAAAAAGGAAGGAAGATTTAATAACGTATTTTAAAAACTGAGTTTCAGTCATCATGCAATGAACAAGCAATAAGTAGGTTAGGTAAAGCTCCAATAAAGAATTCTAAAACTACAAATTACACTTTGAAATTTTTTAAAATTTATTTTCAAACTTTACATTTTGTATATAATGATTTTGTAGTGATGGAATTTGCAGTGTTCTCCTATGTAGAAAAGAGTGTAATCTATTTTTCCCTCAGAATTTTATTATGAAAACGTTTAAACATACAGCACAGCTAAAAATTTTACAGTGACTACCTGTATGCCCACCATTCTAGATTCTGTTGTTGAGTAATTTATTTTTATAAAGGTAATTTGGTGTAGCAGTATTATAAATGAAAAACCATGCCTTCTAAAAAGCAAATATGTGAGGGGTGCCTCAGTGGCACAGTTGATTGAGCTTCCGACCCTTGGTTTTGGCTCAAGTTGTGATTTCAAGATCTGGGATCTCACTCCACACTCAGTGCTCAGTGCAGAGTTGGCTTGAGTTTCTCTCTACCTCTCCCTCCCCATGGCCCACCTGTGAGCACGTGTGCACACTCTCTCAATAATAAATCTATTTATTTATACAAATTAAACAATGAGCCTCCCAATAAATAAATCTCTAAAAAAGAAAGAAAGAAAAAAAATCAGACTACAAAATCTTTAATAGAAATGAAAGGTCATTTGATTTTTTTTTAAACTTATATAATTTGCTTGAATGGCCTCCATGCTGGGTGTGGAGCTTACTTTGAAAAAATTTATTAATAAAGAGTTTTAGAATCCTGCATAACCGTGACTTTTAGTCACATATGGGTGGGTTGTAAGACCAAAGTTGAAGTATTCTTGGAGAATTAAAAATAATAAATAATTTTTAGGGACAACCGTGTTTAGAGGTACAGTTTTGGATTTAGTTTGGATCTGGGTATTAGTCCACAAACCAGACCACTTTGCCCAATGTACTTGAATTCCTAACTCTTTTCACTAGCCTACACACTCCTAAATAGAGCAGAAATCCTGCTCTTGATAAAATAAAGACAGTGAAGTGAATTTGTTTTCTGAATGTATTTTCCTTTTCATTACAACATTTTATTTACAAATGAATGCACTTTTGCAGAGGCATTTTGTTGATTTTCTCAATGAAAATGTTATCTATTTTTGATAATTGTTTGATATTAAAATCCGTTCAGATTGGTAGACAAGATAACTTTAATATCTTTCTCCAGTATTTATTGTGAAAATGGGTATAATTGCCTGGAATGCATGTGTTTAAAGGTATTCCTTAGAACAGTTATCTAAGAGATACTTTTTTTAAAAAATAAAATTTATTTATTTATTTTGAGAGAGAGAGACCACAAGTAGGCAGTGAGGCAGGCAGAGAGAGAGAGGGGGAAGCAGGCTCCCCACCAAGCAGAGAGCCTGATGTGGGGCTCGATCCCAGGATCCTGGGATCATGACCTGAGCTGAAGGCAGAGGCTTTAACCTACTGAGCCACCCAGGCGTCCCTTTTTTAATTTTAATTTTTAATTTTTTTTTTTAAAGAACTAAGAGATACTTTTAATCATACTTATTAAATACTACATGTCACTTTCTGGATTTAAGCAACTACCATGTTGTGTTATTGAACTTGTCTCAGAAATAATGGAAATACATGGTCATTATATTAAGTTAATTCTGGATTTGAATCATATTATTGGCTATTAATAATCTTCCAGAATCAAATCCACATTTATTAGCAGGAAAGAATCATTTTAGTGACAATCTGTTAGTCTTAATAGAAAAGAAAAAAGAAAAATTTAAGTTTACACTTTGTCTTCTGTAAGAGCAAGTCTGATGTCAATGTATAGCCCTTTCTTTTTTGTTTTTAAGACATTCTAAAATAGTACATTTTTTTTTAAAGATTTTATTTATTTATTTATTTATTTATTTATTTATCTGGCAGGGAGAGGGAGTACAAGTAGGGGGAACAGCAGAGGAAGAGGAAAAGGCAGGCTCCCCACTGAACAGGGGGCCCAATGACTCGGGCTCTATCCCAGGACCCTGAGATCATGACCTGAGCCAAAGGGAGATGCTCAACCATCTGAGCCACCTAGACGCTCGTAAGATAGTTCAGTTTTATATGGAAACCGTTTTCAAAAGAACAGGAAATGGATTTATGGACATTGGCACGTAAACTTCCACTCACATTTTATCTAAAAGTGTACAGGTTATTTTTAGTGTTAAAAAAAAAATGTTAAAATATGAGGGGCTCCTGGAGGGCTCAGTGGGTTAAAACCTCTGCTTTGGCTCCGGTCATGATTCCAGGGTTCTGGGATTGAGCCCCGCATCAGGCTCATACTCACTGGGGAGCCTGCTTCCTCTCTTTCTCTCTGCCTGCCTCTCCGCCTACTTGTGATCTCTGTCTGTCAGATAAATAAATAAAATCTTTTAAAAAAGTTAAAATATGAATAATACCAAGAAGTAATTTTATTTCATTAAGGGTGTCCATAGAATAGTTATTAAAATGGTGATAGAACTGAAGAGACTTTGTCATAGGCTCAAATGTATTGGGGCAATCAGTACTTAAATAGTTCTAATTAAAACAGCAGGAAAAACTGGAAAAAGCAAACTCAAACTCATGGAAGATTTATTTAAAAATTTGGAATGTAGTGATTTGAGGTTAATATTTTAGATATTTTCATTTAAACAGAAAAACCGGTTTTTGAATATTGCAGATATAGAGTATACATTCTATAGATTGTTTTGGCATTTTATTCTCATCTGAATTTTTTTTATTTTAATTTTTAAATTTAAATTTAATTTTTAATTTTTTTTAAATGTAAGAATAAGCCTTAGGTAACTCCTTCAGTTAAATTCCCTGAAAAGACAACTGCAGCCTCTCATAGAGCATTTGGATTCCTTTGATTTCTATATCTTTTTTGTCTGAAGATGGGGAGAAGAGGGGTGTGTGTGTGCGTGTGTTTTCTGTCAGCCATTTATTAGATCTTTCAGCCATTTTTTTATAATTCTGAGGGAATATGCCCTCTAAAAGTTGAGGGAAAAAAGGGGAAAAGCTGCATGTAATGACATTAGATAGGCTAATTAGGGTTCTTCAAGTTGCAATAATGCCATTAATTTCAGTGTTTGGCTCTGACCTTTTGGTAGATGAGATATATATATCTTGTGTGTCAGCACTATAGTTGTGTTTAATTAAACCTGTGTCAATGGCAATGCTGGATGTACTGTACATATATTGTCAGCAAACTTATATTAGTTTGATACTGATTGAAATTCATGTCTAACTTTAGTCTGTGGACCATATGACATTTTATATACTTCTTTGGTTGCTATAAAGATAAAGTTTATTAACAGTTACCCAGACAACTGAAATTTTAAATGTTTTGATTTGAATTTCACTAATCAAATATCTTTGTCCATGAAGCTAATTATTTGTTAGTAAGAAGATTTGTGAACGAGATTTGTATAGAATACTCAAACTTCTGATTTTATCTCTTACAGATTTTCACTACATTTAGGAATGTTCTTAATATTTGTTAAAAAATTATTTGTAATTTTTTTGGTCATCAGTACGACTTTAACATGGTATCTGCAACTTCTAAAATTAAAGGTTATGTATTCTGTAACATGTGAATTTCAGATTTGTAACATACATGCTTGTGTGTATAAATTAAATTTTAAAATGAAAGGCAGACTATAACAGAAAGTGTGGGATTATAGTCATGGTATCCTTTTGGCTTTTCTGGGCAATATATTAGTAACTATATCATGGCCAGCTAAACCTCTTTTTTGAAATAAGAGACATGGTTAGCCATAATTAAAAATGCCAAATAAACTTGAAAAGGAGAACTGTTTGACCTGTTAAATGGAAAGATCTCACCAGGAATTCCTAGATGTCAAGCCATTTAATTTGGGGATCTAACTTAAAAAAATTTAAGAATTTGAAAAATAAGAATTCTTTTATGGGTAAAAGTTTTATTACTTGCACATCACTAAGGCTAGAGATTTTCTTTCTTTTATTTGAAGATCTGAGGAAAAATAAAACCCTCATATGTAATTATGAGAAGAAGAACTAGAGCATATTGTATCTTTTTCAGAAGTCTTTTAGACTGACAGAAAAGTCCAAGTTCTTTCCTAGTATCGTTTTTAAATACGGTGTTGAATTTGAATGGAGTTCAGATAGGTTTTATTTTCTGTCTCCCACTTTAATATCACTGTAGCTCTGCTTTCCTAGTCATTTCAGTCTACAGAAAAGTGTATATTTAAGTATACTTTTAAATATTCATACAGCACATAAGGCATAGAAAAGAATAAGTATAACATACTATGAACATAATAATAAAATAAACATTAACGACTCCTCACTTAAGACCTGGAATAAATCATTGAATCTATTTATAATGTTCATTCTTATCCAGGCCTCTGCTTCCCCTCACCCCGAAAAGATTTTTAAAAATTATTTCCTTACTCTTTTTAAAATACAGGTTCTATGTATATTCCTGAACAGTATATTTTTTTTTTTTTAAAGATTTTATTTATTTATTTATTTGATAGACAGAGAGAGATCACAAGTAGGCAGAGAGGCAGGCAGAGCGAGAGGGGGAAGCAGGCTCCCCGCTGAGCAGAGAGCCCGATGTGGGGCTTGATCCCAGGACCCTGAGATCATGACCCGAGCTGAAGGCAGAGGCTTAAACCACTGAGCCACCCAGGCGCCCCCTTTTGCTTATTTTTAAGCATTATATACTTGGTATCATAACGTAACTAAATTTCTACAGTCCTCTTGTCTATCTTTTTTTAAAAAAGTTAATGAGATATAATTGATGTGTAACCTTGTATTAGTTTCAAATTTATAACATAGTGATTCATTATATGTAGATATTGCAAAATGAACCCTGCAGTAAGTCTAGTTAACATCGACAATTACAGATAATTAAAAATTTTATTTTTTTCTGATGAGAATTTTTAAGATTTCCTTTTTTGAATTAAATTAAATTAAAATTTTTTCAGTGATCTGTAATCCATTGTTTATGCATCACACCCAGTGCTCCATGCAATACATGCCCTCCTTAATACCTACCACCAGGCTCACCCAACTCCCCACCTCCATCCCCTCCAAAACCCTCATTTTCTCAAGAGTCCAGTCTCTCATGGTTTATCTCCCCCTCTGATTTCCCCTATCTCACTTCTCCTCTCCATCTCCCAATGTCCTCCGTGTTATTCCTTATGCTCCACCAGTAAGTGAAACCATATGATAATTGACTCTCTCTGCTTGACTGACTTCACTCGCCTCTAAGATTTCCTTTGCTAACTTTCAAGTAGGAAATACAATATTGGTAACTATAGTCACCATGCTGTATATTATGTGTCCAGGCTATCTATGTTGTTCCACATGGCAAGATTTCATTCTTTATTTACTAATGAATAATATTCTCTTGGATATATAAATCACATTTACTTTCTTCATCCATCGGTGGACAGTTAGTTTGCTTACATGTTTTGGCTCTTGTAAATAATGCTGTAATGAACATGAAGTTGGATATATCTACTCAAATTAGTGTTTTCATTTCCTGCAGATAAATACCTAGAAGTGAAATTGCTGGCTCAAGTGGTAGTTGTATTTTTAATTTTTGAGAAACTTCTATACTGTTTCTTGTAGTGGCTCTAGTAATTTTACATTACCACCAGTGGTGCACAAGGGTTTCCTTTTCTCCACATCTCCATTGTTATTTTTTTGTCTTTTTGATAATAACCATTCTAACAGGTGTGATGGTATCACCATTGTTTTCATTTGCATTTCCCTGATTAGTATGGTGGGCATGTTTTCATATGCCTATTGGCCATTTGCCTGTCTTTGAAAAACTATATATTCAGATCCTCTGCCCTTTTTTTTCCTTCCTCCTTCCCTCCCCCCCTTTCTTCCTTCCTTCCTTTCTTTCTCTCTCTCTCTTTCTTGGAATTTATGTACTTATTTTAGAGAGAGAGAGAGAACATGAGGGGGAGGAGGGGCAAAGGGAGAAGGAAAAAACAGACTACCTGCTGAGTGCAGAGCCAGATGTGTGGCTAGATCTCAGGACCCTGAGACAATGAAGTGAGCTGAAATCAGGTTGGACACTCAACCAACTGAGCCACCCAGGTGCCTCTGCCCATTTTTAATTTAACAAAGAAATTTGGGGGGCAGGAGCTTTTGAGTTGTATGAGTTTTTTATATATTTTGGATATTAACCTCATGATCAGAGGAGTGATTTGCAAATATCCTCTCCCATTTAGTAGTTTGTCTTTTCATTTTGCTGATGGTTTCCTTTGCTGTCTGGAAGCTTTTAAATTTTAGTCCCACTTCTTTATTTTTCTTTTAATTGTCCTTGCTATTGTGCCTGGTGTCAGGGAGTTTACTGCCTGTGTTTTCTTTTAGAAGTTTAATGGTTTCTGGTCTTACCTTCAAGTCTTTAATCCATTTTGAGTTGATTTTTGTGGGTGGTGTAAGATAATGGCATGATTTCTTTCTTTTTTTTTTTTTTTTTGCATGTGTTTGTCCAGTTTTTCCAACATCATTTATTAAAGAGACTGTCCTTTCCCCCAATATATATGCTTGTCTCCTTTGCTGTAAATTAATAGACTAAATATGCATGGGTTTATTTCTGGACTCCTTCTGTTCCAGTCATTTCATGTGTCTGTTTCTATGCCAATACTGTACTATTTTGATTACTGTAGCTTTCTAATAAAGTTTGAAATCAGGAAGTGTGATGCCTCTAGCTTTGTTCATTTTTCTCAAGACTGCTTTGGCTACTTGGAATCTTTTGTAGTTACTCCATACAAATTTCAGGATTGTTTGTTCTGTTTCTATGAAAAATGTCATTGGAATTTTGATTGAGGTTTCATTGAATCTGTAGATTGCTTTGGGCACTGTGGACATTTTGAGTCTTCTCCATGAACATGTATTATCTTTATATTTATTTGTTTTTTCTGTTTCTTTCAGCATGTCTTAAAGTTTTTATTGTATAGGTCTTTCATCTTCTTGGTTAAATTTATTCCTAGGTATTTTATTCTTTTTGATGCTATTATAAATGGAATTGTTTTCTTAATTTCTCTTTCTGCTACTTTATTATTAAATATAGAAACTCAGTTGATTTTTGTATATTGATTTTGTTCTCTGCAATTGAATTTACTTAGTTCAAATGGTTTTTTGGTATATATAGTCTTTGGGGTTATCTGTATATATCATGCCATCTGCACACAGAGATAATTTAACTTCTTCCTTTCTGGTTTGGATCCCTTTTATTTATTTTGCCTACTTGTTTCAGCTAGGATTTTCAATATGGTGTTGAATAAAAGTGTGGTGAGGGTAGTTAACCATTGTCTTGTTTCGGATCATAGAGGAAAGCTTTAGCTTTTCTTCATCAAGATTGAGTATGATGTTAGCTGTGGGCTTGTTATTATTAGCTTTATTCTGAGGTACAATCTTTACCCACTTTGTTGAGAGTTTTGGTCATAAATGAATGTTGAGTTTTATCAAATTCTTTATCTCTTGAGATGATCATGACTTTTCTCCTTCATTTTGTTAATGTGTATTGCATTAATTGATTTGCATATATTGAACCATCCTTGCATTCCTGCAGAAAATCTAACCTGATCTTGTATGATCCTTTTAATGTATTATTGAATTTTGTTTGTTCATATCTTGTTGATTTTTATATCTATATTCACCAGGATTATTGGCTTGTAATTTTCTTTTCTTGTGGTGTCCTTGTCTGATTTTGATATCAGTAATGCTGGCCTCATAAAATGAGTTTGGAAGTGTTACTTTCTTTTCTTTGTTTTGGAAGTATTTGAGAAGGATTAGTACAAATTCTTCTTGTAAATGTTTGGTACCAGTCACCAGTGAACTCATCTGGTCCTGGACTTGAGTTTGTTGGGAGGTTTTTGATTACTAATCCAATCTCCTTGGCAGTAATTGGTCTGTTCAGGTTTTTTAATTTCTTCATGATTAAATCTTGGCTAGATTGTGTGTTTCTAGAAATTTTTCTTCTTTTCTTTGTTCAGTTTGTTGATGCATAATTATTAATAGTGTCTTAGGATCCTTTGTGTTTCTGTGGTTTCAGTTGTTATATCTGCTGTTTCATTTCTAATTTTATTTATTTGAGTATGCTTTCTTTCTTGGTGAGTCTGGCTAAAGGTTTGTCTATTTTATCTTTTCAAAAAAACCAGCTTTTCATTTCAGTAATCTTTTCTTTGTCTTTTTATTTGACAGAGAGAGATCACAAGCAGGCAGAGAGAGAGGAGGATTCTTTGTCTTTTTAGTCCCTATGTCATTTATTTTTGCTCTAACCTTTTTAATTGTTTTCTGGCTATTTGGAATTCCTTTTTTCCTTTCTTCTCTTGCTCTCTTTGTGATTTATTTCCTGTGGTGATATGCTTACATTCTTTTTCTCTTTATTTTTTGTGTATATACTTACATGATTTGCATTATGGTTACCATGAGGTTTATGTTAAACAACTTCTAACAATCCATTTTAAGTTGATAGCAACTTAACTTTGAATGAATTCATTCTGAGTGTCTACATTTTTACTCTCCTTTCCTATGTTTCATGTATATATTACCACCTCCTATGTCTTTTTATCCTGTGTATCCATTAACAAAGTATTGTAGTTACAGTTATTTTTGTGTTTTAACATTCATACTGGATTCATAAGTGATTAATCCACCACCTTTACAACATTGGAATGTTCTGAATTTTACTATGTATTTACCAGAGAGATTTGTACTTTCATATGTGTTTCTTTTACTAATTAACACCCTTTAATTTCAGCTAAAGAAGTCCCTTTAACGTTCTTTGTAAGGCCAGTCTGGTGGTGATGAGCTCCTTTAGCTTTTGCTTTCATGGGGAACTCTCATTAAATTCTGAAGAACAACTTTGCTCGTCAAGTATTCTCATTTGGCATTTTATTTTTCTTTCAGCACTTTAATATCTTCCCAATCCCTTCCAGTCTACAAAGTGTCTGCTAAAAAATCTTTTTATAGTCTTTGGAATATGTTACCAGTTTTCTTCTCATACTGCTTTTAAGATTCTCTCCTTGTTTTTTACTTTTGACATTTTACTTAAAATGTGTTTTGATGTGGATCTCTTTGGAGTCCTCTTATTTGCGTCTCTCTGGGGTTCCGAGATCTGGATATCTGTTTCCTTCTTCAGGTTAGTGACGTTTACAGCCATTATTTCTTCAAAAAAGTTTTCTTCTCCTTTATTTCTCTCTTCTCTTTCTGGGGCACTATAATGCAAATGTTAGTTCACTTGATGTTGTCCAATAAGTCCCTTAAGCAATCTCCACTTCTTTTCTTCATTTAGTCTTTTGGGTTTTTTTGTTTTGTTTTGTTTTTTGCTTTTTTGTAATGAGTGTGTCTGCTCTGATAGGATAAATCCCACTGCCTTGTCTTTAAGTCATTGATCCTTTCTTTTACTTCATTTAGTCTGTTGTTGAAGCCCTCTCTTGTATTTTTCACTTACTGTATTCTTACGCTCTGTGATTTCTCTTTGGTATTTTCTTATATTTTCTATCTCTGTTGAAAGTCTCACTTTCTTTATGTATTGTTCTCTTGACCTCAGTATCTTTATGACTGCTATTTTGAACTTTTAATCAAGTAAATCACTTATTTCTGTTTAATTATGCTCTCTTTCCGAAGGCTTATCTTCCTTCATTTGAAATAGTTTTCTCTGTTTCTTTATTTTCCTTGAAACTCTGTGTTGGTTTTTATATATTAGATAAAATGCCACTTCTCCCAGTTTCAAAGGAGTGGCCTAGTTTAGATGAAACTCATTGTTAAACCTTGCTGCAGCTCTTAGTTGTCTTTCAAACCTTGTGATTGTCCATTCAGCTCCCTTTGTTCTTAGGTGCTCCCAGTAATTCAGGGTATGTCAACATTTGTCACTGTTCCAGAGAAGAGGTTCTCAGTCAGCACATAGATTCAGGCTCATTAGAAAGTGAGCTTTTAGGTAGTATCTTTTATTTATTTATTTTTTTAAGATTTTTTTTTTTAAGATTTTTTTAAACATTTTTTAAAGATTTTTATTTTTAATTTTTATTTATTTTTATTTTAAAGATTTTTTATATTTGACAGAGAGAGAGAGAGATCACAGGTAGGCAGAGCAGCAGGCAGAGAGAGAGGGGGAAGCAGGCTCTCTGCTTAGCAGAGATGCAGGGCTCGATCCCAGGACCCTGACATCATGACCTGAGCCAAAGGCAGAGGCTTAATCCAACTGAGCCACCGGGGTGCCCCAGGTATTATCTTTTAAAGTATGTAGTTATACCTCCTCTAGAGAACAACTGGGAGATGGGTGTTCTCTCTGTTCTCTCTCTACTGAGCCCTGGTGATAACCGATTAAGAACTGTTTGTTTGCTGCCATCTGTTGAACCTGTCAGCACAAGCCCTGCTGGCTGTCAGAGCTGGGCTATCAAGGAGGTGCCAGATATGTTCATAAGCTCCTTTCTAGGAGATACCAGTGACCTAGAGTGAAATAAAGGGAGATTGAAGATGATGCCCACTGGCCTTTGCAGTTTTTTGGAGAGTGTTTCCGTAGGCTTCTAGATGTGTGTTAAATAAGATGCCTACCCCATAGGTAGACAGTCACAAAATAAGCACGTAGGCCTCTTAATGAAAGGACTGGGTATTTCAGTCAGCTGCTTTTGTTCTGGGTCCTGTGGCATAGCTTCCATGAATATGGGTGAGCCCCTTAAGACCTGGTTCTCAGTTTGTGGTAGCCTTGTGGATATTGCGGGCATATTCCCTGTTGGCTTTTGAAGTGGATGGTTTGTGGACTTGTCTCTTAGGTGCATCTTAAATGTTGTGGTACCAGATATGGGGTCAAACCTTTGCTCTTTAGAGAGAAGCAACCCTTTGTTTCTCAGGGAGAAACTCAAGACTTGTGAATTTTCTCTTGATGTGGGTCCCCACATCAGGGGTGTGGTGAGATCATGTCTCAGCCTCCTCTGCCTATTTCAGTGTGGGGTTTTTCTTGTTCACACAATGTATAGGAGTAACTCCACTGGTGTTTAGGTTTCTTTCACAGAGCATTGTTCAGTATGTAGCTGTAATTTCAGTGTATCTGAGGGAGGAAGTGAGTTCAGGATCTCCGATATTGCCACCACGAGGCAAAACTTCTTTTTCTCTTAAATCTTGTTCAAGATTTAAGTCATGGCGTGTGGCTGTAGTTCCTTAAATTTTACTGCTGTGTATCATTTTATTATGTGAATATACCTTGATATTGTCCACTGCAGTAGGGAATATTGGGTGTTCAGTGTTTATTTTGTCATGAGCAAGTAACGAGTTTTGGTATATGTGAGTAGATTCTTTAGTTGTATATCTAGGAATGGAATAGGGGTGGGGAGGTGGTTACAGGGTATGTACAAGTTCATCCATGCAAGATAATGCTAAATCGGTGATACATCATTGTACAGTCCCACCAGCAGAGTGTAACTCCTTTTGCTTTGTATGCTTTTCAGCAGGGACAGATTTCAGACCTTTTGATTTTTTATCCTAATCCATGTGTGTAAAAATGGTATCTTGTCATGGTTTAGTTTTGCATTTTCCTGAATGATAATGAGGTTGAACATCTTTTTTTTTTAATTTTTAATTTTTTAATTTTTATTTATTTATTTTTTTAAAGATTTTATTTATTTATTTGGCAGACAAAGATCACAAGTAGGCAGAGGTAGGCAGAGAGAGAGGGAGAGGAGGAAGCAAGCTCCTTGCCGAGCAGAGAGCCCGATGTGGGGCTTGATCCCAGGACTCTGAGATCTTGACCTGAGCTGAAGGCAGAGGCTTTAACCCACTGAGCCACCCAGGTGACCCTTTATTTATTATTTTTTTAAGATTTTATTTATTTAAAAAAAAAAAAGATTTTATTTATTTATTTGACAGACAGAGATCACAAGTAGGCAGAGTGGCAGGCAGAGAGAGAGAGGAGGAAGCAGGCTTGATTGATTCGGGGCTCAATCCCAGGACCCTGACATGACCTGAGCCGAAGGCAGAGGCTTTAACCCACTGAGCACCCAGGTGCCCCTTGAACATCTTTTTATCTTTATCTTCCATTCTAACTTTTATTTCTGCATTTTGTTGTATCAGCCTCTTCTGTAGTCAGCGTGCGCCCCCCCCCTCTTTTTAATGTCATGGTTAAGAACTGTTTACCTGCTATAAGGACTTGAAGATAATATCAATATTTTATTTTTAAAGGTTCGTTCCTCATATTTAGTTTAAGTCTATCAGGAATATTGATTCTTTGTGCAGTGTAACTTAGGGGTCCAGTTGCATTTTCATCATAGGAATGACTGTTTGTTGTAATACCTTTTATTGAATAGTCTTTCCAGTGCCTGGAGTGCCATCTCTGTCATTTCAGGAGTTTGTATTAGTGTGTTTCTATATTGGGTTCTTCTGTTTTATTGATCAAGTTGTCTGTCATGTACAAATACAACATTATACTGTTTTAATTATTGTAATTCTAATGAATCTTGATATCTGGTGGGGCAAGAATCCACATCTCCCATCAAGAGCTGCTTGGCTTATCCATATAATTTGAGAATCAGCTTATCAAATCCTTGAAAATTTCTTTTTGTAATGTTCATTAAAATTTTGTTAAATATACTTATCAAATCAGGGAGAAGTAAAATTCTTAAAAATGTTGACTCTCATTGTACGTGTATGTAGCGCGTCACCCCACTAATTTAGGATTTCTTTGATTACCAAGTTATAATTTATCTATATAAACATCACGTGTATTTTGTTAAGTTTATGCCTAGGTGCTTAATATTTTTGATGATATTATAAATTACATCAGCTAAAAATTTCAGTTCCTATTATGCTGTGTAGGAATTAAGTTGACTTTTTTCTGTTATTGTATTTAAATCTAACACCCTTACTTAAACTCTTACCAGATCTAATAATTTGCTTATATATATATTTTAGCTTTCTACATAGACAGTCCTTTTATCTGTGAATGACAGTTTTATTGTTTTGAAGACCTTTTCCTTTCTTTTTCTTACTGTAATGTTCAGGTCTACAGGGTCATAAGTGTGCTTCCTCTCTTGCTCCAGCTTTTAAATAAGAATGATAAACATTTTCATTTTTGAATATGATGTTTCTTACGGGTATTTATCAGTTAATGAAAGTCCCCCTGCCTTTTTTTTTTTTTTCCTAACTTTCTAAGAAAATATTTTGGTGGTTTTTGCTAGTGGTGTTCTTATGTAAAACATGTATTGGTTATTAAATTTTATCAAATGTTCATCTGCCATCAAGAAATAATCATGGTGGGGGCGCCTGGGTGGCTCAGTGGGTTAAAGCCTCTGCCTTCAGCTCAGGTCATGATCCCAGAGTCCAGGGATCAAGCTCCCCTTGGGCTCTCTGCTCAGCAGGGAGCCTGCCTCCCCCTCTCTCTCTGCTTGCCTCTCTGCCTACCTGTGATCTCTGTCAAGTAAATAAATAAAATCTTAAAAAAAAAAAATGGAATCATGGTTTTCCTTTGTTAATATGAGAAATGACATTTGTAAATTTTCTTTTTCTTTCTTTCGTTTGTGTATTTTTCTAATGTCAAACTAACTTGCATCACAATTTGGTTATGGTATATTATCTTTTTTAAAACTTATTTTATTTAATTTTTATTTATTTGAGAAAAGAGAGAGAGAGAGAACATGAGCAGGGGGAGAGGCAGAGGGAGAACCTGACTCCCCATTGAGCAGGGAACCTGTTGCAGGACTGGATCCCAGGACACCAAGACCATGACCTGAGATGAAGCCAGATGCTTAACCGACTGAGCCACCCATGTGCCCCATATTTTATTCTTTTTAATAAAAACACTCTAGGATATGGTTTGTTATTAGGAGTTTGCATCTGTGTTCATTAATGAGATTAGCTTTTAACTCTGTTTGAATTGTACTTTTAAGGACTTTTTTTTAAAATACCAAACTTATATTGGGCTCAAAAGAAATTTTCTGGGAATTGGAATGATCTATTGCTTAAAATTTGTTAGAACTCTTCTGTAAAGTAATATTTGGATCTGGAAGTTTTGCATTTGGGGTGGTTTGAGGTAGGGAAAACATAAAGAATAACTACCAATCCATTACATTTTTATTATAGCAGTATTCTCATAGTCCTTTCCTTTTGATAACTTACATTTTTCTAAGAATAGGATCATTTGTCTAAGATTTATTCATGTCTGTGCCCTCTTATTCAGTCTTGTCAGAGACAAGATATTTTACAAAAAAGGAAAAAAGAAAAAAAAACTTAATCTTTCTTGATTCTGTATTTTGTGTTTGTGTTCTGTTTCACAAATTTATACTCTTACCTCTGTAACTTCCTTTCTTTTTTATAACTTAATACTGTTGTTCTTTTTGTAGTTGTTAAGGTTTGGCGTCCAGCTTGGTGATCTTAAGCTTTTTTACTTTAAGCCTCTAAACTATAACTTTACCTTTAATTACTGCTTTTGTGGTGATTTTAAATATTTGATGAAATTTGTTTTTTTGGCTTAATACATGGTTGGATTTTATAAGTATTGGTAGTATTTTTGAGAAAAATCTGTCTTTTCTAACTGTTAGCTGTATAAGGTTCTATGTGTCTCCATTATATAAAGCTCTGTATGTCACCATTGTATTAACTGTGTGGTTCAAATATTTTATATTTTCAGATTTTTTTCCCCGCTTGAATTACCAAAAATAAAACAAGATGTGTGGGAATGTATGCATTTGTCTAATCTTTCCTGTATCTTGAGGTTATTCTTAATTAGGTAAAGCAAGTTGAGAATGATATGCTTCAATAAATTGAAACATTTGTCTTCTTAGCTTTTGTTTTTTATCTTTTAAAAATACCATATTACTGTGGTATGTGGGTGGGTGTATGTGTCTGTCTGTGCATTCAGTTTGACAGTCTCTGGAAAGTGATCTATTTATATTGTGGTTGGGGCTTGTTTCTGCCATCTACTTATTACTTTATCTTTTCTGTCTCTATCTTACTACCTCCTCCCCCCCTTATACTTTTTCCTTCCTCCCATTACAAATTTGAAGGCTACAAGTAAACTTGTTTATTAGTTGTTTTTTTTTTTTTTAATTTCAAATTTTTTCCACATCCATTTTAGAAGATAAACACTATTTCAGTTTTCTTATAATTCTTTTGAAATTTTACCATGCCTACTTAAATCCTGATGGTATCTTAATCCCTTCTCATATAACACATGGATGTGGAACAGTTTAATTCTGGTCAGCTTCTTCCCTGATTTAAATCATTCCAGACTAATAACTTTCTAAATGCTGTTGTTTCAGTCTAACTCAAAGTTAGCCAGGCCCACAGATGCGAACTTGGAAATGCCAAGTAACCTGTTCTTAACTTCCAAAAGTTATTTTCTACAATGGGGAATCTTTGTCAGGGAGGTACTCCATTAACCAAACCTGGGAACCAAAAACTGCCAATAATCACTCTTCTGAGGTTTTTATTCTTTGAAGAAGCAGAAGCTTCCATTGCTACTTGGAGCAGGTTCTATGCCCAGCTTTTGTTGGGAGACATCTTTATGTTGGGAGAAGCTTTATGTTTTGAAGTAATATCTGATGAAAGCTAAAGTGAACATCATTATTTCAGAGGAGAAGAGAATAGAACTTGGCCTTACTTACTCATCTGGTAACAGTTGTATGAAATAACACATATTCAACATTAATATTTAAGTGGTGGCATTTATTTTTCTGGAAATCAGCTTCTGCTATGTGATAAAAATGTGTATTATTCTTGGATATATAGAGACTACAGAAAAACCATTTGGCTAATTTATTCATATGGTCCCTATCAAAGGGAATCTCTAATGTAGATTTGTGAATGAAATAATGAAGTTTCAAAAGTAGTATTAGAGCGAATCATTCCGTATTTGAATATGTTCTTTGTATCTTAGCACTTTCTCATTTGTACACTTTGTTTTGTTAACTCTAAAGCTTTTCTTTTAAGCTGGTATTTTTCTAAATAAGAAAAATTCAGTCTGAAAAATAAAATAAAGTTTTAAGTGTATCATCATAATTTGGACATACAAAGAAAATGAGACTGAAAAAATACTATTTTTAATCCTGCTTACTTATTCCCATCTATGATTCAGAACCACTGAAATTTATGAGCAGACATTTGAAGTAATTTTAAGTTTATCTAACACTATCTGAAATTGGTTGCAACTATCATATTGCAGTATTATTTTATGCCCCACTCCAATTATAGTATGTCTATCAACTGTACTTCATTTCTATTTATATTGATGGTACAGAAGAGGTATTGAAAATAATAAAATGTGGCCTTCACTAGGTAAAATGGTTTGAGTATTAGAAAAAATGAGAATTTGAGTTTAAACACAACTTTATCATTGTCATGGAAATTTTTCTAAAGTTAACATTTTTAAAGGATATGTGATAACATTCAGGGAAGAAATTTTGACCCTTGGGATTTATGAAAGGTAGAGGAAAAAAAGAAAGGCAAAGCACTAGTATTTAGATTATTTTAGGTAGATAAATTCTACTTAGATAAATGACAAATTCTCATTTAGAAAAGCTATGTAATATCTATAATATAAAAAATCATAAACTTTCGGCGCCTGGGTGGCTCAGTGGGTTAAAGCCTCTGTCTTTGGCTCAGGTCATGATCCCAGGGTCCCGGGATCCAGCCCCATATCGGACTCTGCTTAGCAGGGAGCCTTCTTCCCCCCATTCTCTCTTTGCCTGCTTCTCTGCCTACTTGTCATCTTTGTCTATCAAATAAATAAAATGTTTTAAAAGAATCATAAACTTTTAGAGTTATATTCATAATTAATTTGTGTGTATTAAGGGAAAATAACTTTTTCCCCAGTATTTGTATGCATTCTCTTTAAGGAACAACACCATTTTCAATAGTGAAAAGTGAAATCTTCAAAAAATTTCTGGAGTACATATTGTTCTGTGATTTGTGTAATGCAGGGACATATATGGAAATGTATGTAGATGGGTAGGTATGTAAATAGATTAAGATATGTAAGAGTATATAAAGGGGATAGACAGTGATTTCGATATATATATATAATAATATTCCTTTCCTGAAGTATTTTGGGCATTATAACAGTCCTTATAGCGACTTTTCTTTTTCATATGCAGGAATTATTTTATTGAGTTTTAAACGTGTTTTTAAAGAGTATGAATTAGTTTTTAAATAATTATTATTGCTAATACAAATCTTACTCCATATGTTCTCAGGGTTCTTGCCCTGGGGGAGTAGGGCCAAGAGGAGGGTTGTCTAATAGGCAATGTAAGCTTGTAATCATTCTTTTGCTCTTTTAGTAGTCTGCTGTCTTAGGGTTCAGGATTGATTTTATGTGAAATTGAGTTCTTGATATATGTTAAAAAAGCCTCCAGTATGAAATCAATAAAATACATTCTTTTAACAGCAGAGATATGTCTCATCTTCTTGAGTGGTATTTTTGAAATAGAATTTATTTAGATTTATGTATTTATTTTAGAGAGGGTGAGCAGGTGGAGGGGCAAAGGGAAAGGGAGAGAAACCCCAGACATGGGGCTTGATCCCAGGGCCTTGAGATCATGACCTGAGCCAAAATCAAGAGTCAGATGCTTAACTGACTGAGTCACTCAGGCACCCCTAAAATACCAATTTTTTTATTGAAATGGACATGTTAAAGGGACTGGATCGTGTCTCGTACCATTTTGGACATTCTAACTTTTGAAAACAAAACAAAACAAAAAAACAGGAGGACTTGCCCTATCTGATTCTAAGACATACCATGTAAAGCTACAGTAATCAAGATAGTGTGGTATTGGCAAGAGGAAAGGCCTATAGATCGGTGGAACAGAGTAGAGAGCCCCCAAATAGATCTACATATAAATGGTCAGTTGACTTTTGACAAAAGTGCCAAATTGCTTCAATACGGAAAGGATTTCAACAGATAGTGCTAAAATAACTGAATTTCCTATTTCTACCTGTAGAACAATGAGCTTTAACTTTCGCCTCTCATTGTACACAAAAATTAACTCAGTGGGTCATAGATTTACATGTAGAAGCTAACATGATAGAACTTCAAGAATAAAACATGAGGGACACCTGGGTGGCTCAATTGGTTGGACAACTGCCTTTGGCTCAGGTCATGATCCCGGAGTCCCTGGATCGAGTCCCGCATCGGGCTCCCGGCTCCATGAGGAGTCTGCTTCTCCCTCTGACCTTCTCTTTGCTCATGCTCTCTCTCACTGTCTCTCTCTCAAATAAATAAATAAAATCTTAAAAAAAAAAAAATAAAACATGAGAAAGTTTTCATGACCTTAGTGCAAAGATTTCTTAGGATACCAAAAAAAAAAAAAAAAAGGAAAAAATGGGTAAATTGACCTCATCAAAATAGAAGATTCTGTTGAGAAAATGAAAAGTCAAATTATAGACAGGGAGAAAATATTTGCAAAACCTGTATCAGATAAAAGACCTATATCCAGAACGTTCAAAAAAATTCTGACATCTTAATTGTGAGAAAAATCCAAAATGGGCAAAAGATTGAATAGACAGGTCACCTTCAAAACTTTATAAATTTTAGTGATGCTTAACATCATTAGTAATAAAGGAAATGTGAATTAAAACCACAGTGTGGTACAACTACACATGGACTTTAACATTTTAAAAAGAAAAAAACACAACATACCAAGGGTTAGGGAGGATGTGGAGTTGCCACACATCGCTTTTGAAAAGGCAAAATTATATCATCCCTTTGAATAATAGGTTAGTATTTTGTTATTGTAAACATGCACTTACCTTATGACTAGTACAGGGGGTTAAGTTGTGTCCCTCCAAAAGGGTTTATTTAAGTTCTCTGCCCCTCAGTACCTTAGAATATGACCTTATTTGGAAATACGGTCGTTGCAGCTTAAAGTAAGGTCATATTAGAGTAGGGAGTTCTTAATACAGTATGATTTGTGTTCTTACAAAAAAGAGAGAGCCACAGAAGACATGCAAAGGAGAGATAGCCTCATACAGAGACATAAAAAGAGAATGCCATGAGGATGGAAGCAGAGGTTAGTTATGCAGCCTTAAACCACGGGCTACTGGTATCAGTACTGTAGGAGAAGCTAAGAAAAAAAAACATAGAACAGATTCGTTCCTAGAGGCTTGAAGAGAACATGGCTCTACCTTATACCTTGTCTCACACTTCTAGCTTACACACTTGTAAAAGAATACATTTCTGTTTAAAGCCATCCATATTGTGATACTTTGTTGAAGCCTTAGGAAGCTAATCTACTCAGTAATAGCACTTACAGGCATTTACTTAAGAGAAATGAAAGCATGCATTCACAAATATGTGCTTGAATGTTCGTAGTGGTTGTTTAGTCCTAGTAGCCAAAAGTTGAAAGCAATCTACCAGTGTCTACTGGTAATTGAATGAATAAACAAATTGTGACATACTTGTGTGATTGAATGAACTGATACACACCACATGGATGAGTGTAAAGGGATTATGCTCAATGAATGAACACAGTTAGAAAATTCTATATACTGTATGCCGCTAGTGATAGGACCTTCTGGAAAAGACAGGACTGTAATGGCAAAGTAGGTCAGTAGTTCGAGGAGCCAAGGTAGAGAGAAGAGATTAACTGCAAAGGAACACCAGTTTGCAAAGGAACTGCAAACTCTTCAGATTGTAGAAATGTTCTATATCATGATTATGGCAGTGATGTAAGATCGTATATGTTTGTCAAAACCTGTCAAATTATTTACTTCAGAATGGTGAATTTTATTATAAATAAATTCTACCTCAACAAAGCTGATTAAAGCAGTTAAAAGAATGTAATAAATGGTTATATTGAGTATTTAATGAATATACTTTTAGGTTGAGTGGAGAAAAACATTGATCTTAACATTGTACAAATGATACTTCTAGCTGATAAAATTTTTGATAACGGCATTAATTGCACAGTGAAAAAGTGCTGCATCTCAGTAACTTAGAAGTGAAGATAATGTACTCTGGAAAAGGATTCTAGTGATGATAATGACACTAAACTCAAGGAGTTGAATAAAATTTTAATGAAACAGTGCAGGAAAGCATTATTTGCAAGTTAATTTATTATTATGTTGGGTGATTTTAAGTATCTGTAACTGAACTAGTTATTTGAAGTATTTTCCTTGGCATTCTAAAAATCATACATTTAAGGTGGGGGCTTTTTTTCTTTTTTACAAGGAAAATGGGAGGATTGCCGAATATTTAGGCATGCACAGAGCTTCCTTTTATACCCAGTTACGCAGAGTTGATTAAATCCTCTTTCTTCCTTGCATGGGTCATTGAACTGTGTCTAGTTCTGCACCTGTTACACTGTATTGGGTCTAACATTTCCATATCTGTTAATTTAGTTAGGTGATATCTTATTTATCCCTACCACAGTCTACAGTACCTGGCTACTGGTTTACATAAAGTAAAAAATTGGATAGGACAGAACAATTTTTACAAAGAATCAGTCCTGTGCCATCATGCCTTTTATAGCGTTTGGTATTTATTCAGCAAGCACTTATTGAGTGTTATGTGGAAACATTATACTAGCTGCTTTGGGACATATAAAAATGCTGTAACAGCTAAACTTTTAAGGTTAGAATAAAATGTAATCTCTATTTAGTGAAAGGTGTAACAAAAAGGATGAGGGTAGGTAATCACTAGAATTTTTAGGTAGATCATAGTTTAAAAAAAACTGGAAAAACTGTTCAGTTGGATGGCAGAAGAAATCACTTCAGCCATAATATTCAAAACGTTCGCAGGTTAAATGTCATTTAACAAAACTCTTCCTGGGATTTTTATAAAACCATTCTCCTTACTGTCATATTGTTAGGTTGATCAAAAAAATTGGACTGTGCAGTAAATGAAATACTCTTCACCTTAGAAGAGCGGAAGACTTGAATTTTCACAAGTAGGCTTATAGTTTCCTTTTAATGCTTCAGCATATTTCCTTTTCTCTAAAGAAGTATAAGAAAGAATGGTGCATCTAAGATTCACTGTAGATCTCAGTCTTCATATAGGGTGCCAAATAGCTATGAGACAAAACCTTTACCTCTCCTCCTAGGGGCATTTAACAGGAAATAGTAGCTTAGTATGAAGTATTTTTTTATAAATGATCATTATAGCTCCAAACTAATTGTTAAAATGGATGTCAGTTTTCTGTGAATGTTGTGAAACAGAAGGATTCTTAATACTGCAAATTGTAATAAGCTGTTGTCAAATAGAATTATTCATGGCCGATGCGTTCACTCAGAGGATTAAATGAAAACCAACCCTTGGACATGAAGGGTGTGGTCCAGACAGAAGCGCGAGCGCTGGAATGACCAGGTGGAAGACCTCCTCTCTACCGTCATAAAGTGGAGGGTCATCTCAGTATTTCTTAATACTGTTGACTTAGTACAGTACTGATGCCAGTCCCTTAGGCAATAGAAAGCAATTGTAAATGAGAAATCCTTTTTGAAGGCTTCTGCTACATTTGTCAAAACTAATTAATACTAGATGATTAGAAATTAATATTGGTAACTTACTATTAGCCTAACTCTAAGCTTTATTCATATATTACCAGTTTTCACTAATATCCTTTTTTGATTCCAGGATCTATTCAAGGATACCACATTGAATTTGGTTGTTAGGTCTTCTTGGTCTAACATAGTAATTTTCAAGTACTTAAGTTTTGCAGATGTCTGAAAATTAATGTTTGCCTGTATTAGGAAACAGAATATGTGCTGAACATCACTCAGTCTTTTCTTGTTAACTCAAGGCTGTATTTTGAAACAGGTTACCATTCTGTGCCTTCAGAGGTCGTTTACATGTTTCATGTTTTTTGCCTTGACATCAAGCCACCTTGCGCTTCTTCTAGTTGGCCTTTTGTCATTGTATCCTAACCAAAAAGCCAAACAGCAATACCAAAGAAGTTGAAAAAGAGGAAAGAGTATTGTGGCATTATGGAAGGTCTTCTATTTATTAATGAATTCAGATAGAGTATTGAGAGAAGCAGGGTAATTACGGAGGTAGAAGAAATGACACGAACAGAGGCTTGAGAATTTTTGCACGGATTCTGAAGGACTTCCGTGCCTTTTCAGTACAGTTAGTTTGCTACTACCATTCTTGGGATATAAGAAGGTTGGCACAAAAGCACGTCCTGAATGATTGGATGTGGGGCCTAGTGAGGAAGGAGGCTTAAAACTAAAGTTTTGTGTCTGCACTGAAATTATAAATAAAAGTGCCATTAAAAAAAAAAAACTTTTTTTATTATAAAAGTATAATTATCATAAATGTTTGCTAAGACACAAAGGCAAAAAAATACATAATAAAAGCAACTGAGTTTACTGTAGTTAAAACCACTGTTGATGTTTTTATACATACACATATTTTATAAATTTAGATTACTACTGATACACAGTTCGTTGTTTTTTTTTTTAAAGATTATATTTATTTATTTGACAGAGATCACAAGTAGGCAGAGAGACTGGGAGAGAGAGAGGAAGAAGTAGGCTCTCTGCTGAGCAGAGAGTCTGATGCAGGGCTTGATCCCAGGACCCTGAGATAATGACCTGAGCTGAAGGCAGAGGCTTTAACCCACTGAACCACCCAGGCGCCCCGGATATACAGTTCTTGTAACCTTTCTAACCTTAATCCATCATATTTTTCCACACCATTAAATAGCCTTCAAAAACTTTTTTGTGGCTACATCATAGTTTGTTGAAAGCCAGAAGTGATTTAACTATTACCTTTTTGTTGGACATTGAAGTTGTCTTGATTCTCATTGCTGATAATATTGCTTTTAGCCTCCTTATAGAAAAGTCTTTATCCACATCTGTATTTATTCTCTTAGGACAGTTTCCTAGGGGTGAGATTACTTATCAAATGGGTTTTATACACATGGCTAAAGAACCTTTAAAATGTGCTCCTTTCTCCTTCCACTGGTAGTATATAAGCATCATTGTTCCTCTCACACTTTGGCTATCAAATACTATAATTGTAGGACTTTAGAAGGGCCAGGTTTGATTTGAAGATTATTTTGACTTTGTGGAGTTTCAGGTGACAATTGAACAGACAAGTAGAATGTTTAGTAAGTAGTACTAGAAGAATCAAAGCGATAAATGCAAATATATAATGCTACAACTGAAGATTTAGAAACTCTATGTATAGTTTTATGAAATGGGATATTTCTAAGCAATAAAAATATATAATATGGGTAATTATATCTGTGGCATTACATATGGCAAAAAGGGGGAGCTAAAGACTGAAATTCAGGGAAAGCCCAGGTAATATAGGATGGAAGTGGAGAAAAGGGTCTTTCAAAGTCAAAGACAATGCAGGAGATGATATAGAATGTGGGTTTATATTAGCAGCAGGTTATATTTTCTCTAAGGCCTATCCTAAGGAGTATTTGGTTTTAGCTTACTGTATAGCAACTGCTTTTATAATTCAGATTTCTGACCCAACCGCCATATTCTACTGTTAAACCAATAAAATACTTTCATGTCACATGGATTAATATATTCTTGATCTTTCTAGTGAATCTTTGCTTCTTATATTCTTTTAGATGGTAAGGTATTACTGAAGTCCTTGAATGGCAGTTACAGGCCTCAAAACTGTTCAGTTCTTCGTAAAAGTATTTTATAACACACCGGTCATAGCAGTAACTAGTGATGTTACTGGTGCGTATTCTAGACTTAATAATTATATACTATGTATAATTAATATATTTTCCCATTATGTAACATTTTCTAAATGTTGACTATAAAGTGAGAGGATTTAATAAATGTTTAAGTAGGATTTTAAAGTAAGATTTTACCTGTTTCTGATAGCTCTGCTTTGTGTTTATGCTTTTAATTCTTTCTGCTTTGTAGCAGAAAGGCAGGGAAAAGGCAAGAAAGCATAGAGCAGAAAGAGCAAGGATCTTAAACTGTGGTAACAGCATTTTACTTTGTAATGACAAATGTTGTAGGCAAAACTACTTGCACATTATGTGAGTAAGAGTATTTTTGAGACCTTTCCTCATTTGACCAATGTTTTGAAAAAAGTTGTTGTATTCTGCTGGTTATCATTGCACCTTTTTGAGATGATGATAGGGAAGTTGTCCAGGAAGGCTGGCATGCACCTGGCTGAGCCTAGCAGAGCAGCAGCATTACCTTAGTAAATTCACTGTAGTCCAAAGACCGTAATGAGTTTTGGCAAAAAGTTACTATAGTCTCTTAACATCTGTCTACCCAGTAGGAGTAACAGTTACAGAGCCCAGGTAGTTATGCCATATATGAGAACTGGAATATTTTCTTATGTTCCATTCTGTCATTCCCCATCCTTCTTGCATGTCAGATCTCTTCTTTCCCACAGTTGTTTTGAATCTCAGCTGCACCTGAGAGTTTTTAAACCTCGCTAAGCTTGGCTCACACCTGTTCTGAGTAAATCAGAATCTCCTAGGTGTAGGACCTAGGAATCAGTAATTTAGAAGCTCCTTGGGCAGCCAGGGTTTTGATTTATGATTTTAGATGTAGTAATGCCATCAGTGAACTTCATAGTTCTTAAGTGGGTTGTTTATTCAAATCACCTGGAAGATTTCTCCACAGTGTTCCTTCCCTCCCCTTTCCCCTTACTACTTGAGTGAACCAGTGTTAACTGATGGGAGTATAGCCCCCGTGCCTTTAACGAGTTAGGACCAAAAAATCAAAGAATCAGTATGTTAAGTACTGTTTTCCTGTACTCTTTTTGGTAGATATTCTGCTTATGTGAGTGACTTTGCATTTATCCACATATTAATGATTTTGTGTTCACTATTTGCATATTCTCATATCTGTTCTGTTCATCACTCTATTTTCAGTACTTAACAGTGCCCAACACATAGTGGGTTCTCAGTAAATGTTACAAGAAGGAATCATTAACACTGAGTTTTGGGAATACCTATTTTATGTCTATATGCACTACCTACCTATATTATTAAGCTTTATAATTATATTTCCAGTGAGGAAAAAGATCTGTAAAGCAGAACATAAACAGGAAATAGATTTATTAAATTTTGAAAGTCCTTTTCAGGTCAGGGATTCTGTGTGGACATTATTAAGGTTTGAACAGAATTGAGCTTACAATACAAACATTTCCTGGTAGAAGTATGCATTTGCATATTTGACCCTCTTATCAACTGTCAAACCAAAACGTATAGAAAAGCTAGTGAACAAACAGGTACTCTTAGAGTCTGTGCTTAGTTTAAACTGCATGATAAACTGGACTAGAGTCTAGGCACATGTATCAGCCTGTTAGTTGTACTTTACCCAGTCATAGTCTGTCTTGTATAAGGTGGAAATTAAAAATGAGGTGACCCTGTCCAATGTATTTGATTTGTGATACAGACTTACAGCATATTAGCAAAATGGCTTAAATTTTGGATGAGCCCTTAATTTTACAGTGTAAAGAATGGGGTGAAGGTACCAAAGAAAGTGTAAGTAGCTCTAGCCAGCATATCTAAAAGCTCTTCTTAAGTCTACGTTATTTCAGAATTAAGGAGTCTCTGGCACCAGAATTCTCCAGTTCTAGAATTGAGGATAACAAAACATGTCATATAAATTCGCTCTCCGTATTTAAAATCCTTTATGGTTTAGATTTTCTTCTGTAATCTTTATTAGTGCTTCAGTGATATAAAACTCACTGGGAATTTTCCCCGTTTATTTTTTTAAAAAAAGAAACTAAAACAAAAAAACCTTTTTTTGGACAAGTAAATAATCAGAAAAGTGGGTTGAAATAATTCAGTGAAAAGTGGGTTCCTTTCTATCCCAGAGTATCAGATCCTTCCTAGAGGAAACCACTATTAGGATTTTCTTGTTTATCTTTCCAGAGAGAGTCCATTCTTATGGCCAGAATACACATGCAGATAGCTTTTGTAGTTTATACTGTAATAGAAACATTGATATCCATTGCTTTACACTTCCTTTTTTTAAAATTTAATAATATGTCTTAGATACCTTTCTAGATTACTTTTTAATTTTCCTTATTGCGAGTTGGTACGGTCTCTGTATCTTTACTAGGTGAAGTCTTCTCTACTTTTTCTAACATCCCTTTCAAACCCAGCTTCTTCTTATATCTCTTCACGTAGTTAATCTCTCCTCTGCTTTGCTTCCATTTACTTTCTTCATCTTTCTCTTAAACACTTTTCACAGGTCTGCCCCTTCATGACTTCTGTATGATTCTCTCATCCCAGGTGTCCCTTATCTCAGTGGTTCATCCCACCTTCAGTACCGAGGTTTCACAAATATATATGTATAGCCCAGGCCCCAGTTACCGAGTTGTCAATATGCATCTCCTTGACATATCTATTTCTTGTATATCTCTGAGATCTCATAATCCCCAAATGTCCAAAATCAGCTCCTTTTTCAGTGTCACTATCTTAGTAAATGGCATCTATATCCATCTCAGTCGTATATTCCAGAAAACTATGAGCTATTCTTGATAGCCCCTTCTCATGTCCCATGTTGCAAAAACATAACTTTGGTTGATTTTTACCTCCTATATCCCTCTCAAATCCATCCTCTTCTGTTTGCCCCTAATACTGCCTTAGTCTAGCCTACCATCTTCCCCTGGATTGCCACAGTAGTCCACCCATAGCCCCTCTGGTCCTCTTCCAGACCATTCTCCACACAGCGATCTGAGGAAGCTTTCAAACTGTAAATACTGTATGACACCCCCCCCCCCAAGCTTAAATTGTTTACTGACTTTCTGTTGCTTTTAGGATGAAGCCAAATATTTTTAATATAGCCTGACAAGGTCCTGCATGGACATCCATTACTATTTCCCTCTTTCCTTATCTCCTGGTGCACTCTCCCTTTGTTCTCTTTGTTCCTGCCACATTGGCTTTATTTCTAGTCCCTGCTACACCACCTTGCTTCTTACTGCCTCAAAGCATTTGCATATGCTATTTAGTCTTTCCCAGCTCTTCCCTTTTACCTTCTCCTAGTTAACTCCATTGGGTGTTTCAAATATCATCTCAAGCATTGCTTCCTTTGTGAAACTTCCCTGATCTTCCTAACTAGGTCACTTCCCCTGGCACTGAGCAAGGTATAACCCTCCTTTGTAGCAAATTTTCTATTTTGCTTTTTTTGTGTGTACACTTATATTTGAATAATATTTATAGCCCCCACTAGATGGTAGTCTCCCTGAAGGCAATGGCCATTATATCTTTAGTTTCCAGCATAGGAGCCCAGCACAAAAGAGCAGACAGTTACATCTTTAGTGAATGAATGAATTTATTTCTATTTTTTCCATTGAATCTACTGCGGAAAGTATGCAAAGTGCTGTACTTTGCATATCGTAAAAGCTCAAATGCATTTTTCAGATTCAGAGTGAATTCATATGCTGCACAAGGTATAGTATGGATTAATAAGCAATAAATACCATCATTTTCCAGCAGACTTCACAGGTCTTATATTTACTGGAAAGAAGTCATTTACTGGAAAGAAGTCATTCTGGGGGAGGGGAGTAGTAGGAAGATAAAATAATTGTGATCTGGTAGCAGATAGCTTGGTCTCTCTTTAGTTAGTAGAATTATTTCCTTGTATTGTTTCCTAAACCATCTCCCCTCTCCCATTGTCTTGTATCTCTCTCTAATAAGTCGTGAACTCCTAATTACATTCAAACTAAAGAACTATGACTGTTTCCAAAGCACTTAGGAATAGCACTTGGTTACCTAAAACAAATTTCCTGAAGTCTGGAAGGAAATATATTGATGTAGTTAGGCTCATATCCTTTCTGGATAGAATCACTGTTGATGAGAAGTAGCTTTATTCTGTTGTTTTTTGCCCTAAAACATTCATCCCTCCATCCCTCTCTGGATAGAATCATCTGCCTTCCTCCTACTAGCCAGAAGACTTTAGGGGAAGCTGCTTAGCTGTAGTGAGCTTTGGTTTTCTTATCTGTGAAGCTGGGATAGTTATAGTGACTTCTCTTTCATTCTCTTGACATTGTCTTTTACAGAGCAGAAGATTTTAATTTTAATATAGTCCAGCTAATCAATTTTTTTAATAGACTGTGTCTTTGCTGTTTTAGCTAAAAATTCACTGCCACACCCAAACTCATATAGGTTTTTTCTTACGTTCTCTTCTAGGAGTTCTTAAAGTTTTGCATTTTATAGTAGTTCTGTGATCCATTTTGAGTTAATATTTGTGGAAGATAAAAGGTCTCTAACTTTTATATTTTTTACATGAGGATGTCCGGTTGTTTCAGCACCATTTTTTGAGACTATCTTTATCTTTGCTCCATTCTCTTTCCTTTGCTCCTTTGTCAAAGGTCACTTGACTTTATCTATCTGGGTCTATTTCTGGGCTTTCTATTCTGTTCCATTGATCTGTTTTTCTGTTCTTTTGTCAATACCACACTGACTTGATTACTGTTGCTTTTATACTAAGTCTTAAGAGTTGTTGGGTAGTGTCTGGCTTGATTCTCCTTCAGTATTGTGTCAGCTATTCTTTTGCCTGTCCATATAAACTTCGTAATCAGTTTGCTGCTAGCCACAAACTAACTTGGTGGCATTTTGACTAGGATTGTACCGAACCTATACATGAAGCGGGGAGGAACTGACATCTTAACACTTGAATTATCTTACCCATAAACATAGATAAAGTATCTCTGCCTGTATTTAATGCTCTTTTTTTGTTTTATTGTTATTTTTAATAGGTTTTGTATTAGTATGTTAAAACTCAGGGAGGGGTGGATAAGTCCTATCGAAGTTAAATCAGTATAACATCTTAATTCAGGCTCTTCCATTATGTAACCCATGCTTCAATAAGAACTTTGTGTTAGGTTTTTTTTTTTATTTCAAATGCATCCTACATTGTATATATTCACACATATGCAATATACATAGGAATATTCATTTTAACACTGTAATGATTTTGGAGGGGTGCACCTGGGTGGCACAGTGGGTTAAGCCGCTGCCTTCGGCTCAGGTCATGATCTCAGGGTCCTGGGATCGAGTCCTGCGTCGGGCTCTCTGCTCAGCAGGGAGCCTGCTTCCCTCTCTCTCTCTCTCTGCCAGCCTCTCTGCTTACCTGTGATCTCTCTCTGTCAAATAAATAAATAAAATATTTAAAAAAAAAAAACAACACTGTAATGATTTTAAAATGTGATTTTAAAAAATGATTTTAAAATGCACAGCATTATACCACAATTTTCACAGTTATTTCAAGTCTTGACTTAAGTTGTTGTTATGTCCTTTTCTCTTTGAACTTAGTTTAGCTCATTTTAAGATAAAAGTTTTTTCCATAGGGATAAAAAAAAACATAGAATTTTAGTATAAATCTTTGCATTTATCTTGGTGGGGGACTAAAAAGTTGTGTGTGTAAAAGCATTATTTAAACAAATGCTTATTTATAGAATGAATCAATTATTAAATTGAGCACTTGAAACCTTGTATTGAGAATCACTCCAGTGCTGGAAAAGGATAGTGTTAATGACCCTTGAAGTGATCGTAATTGTTGAATTAATATTCAAGCAATGAGAAAATGTATTTTGCTAAGATATGAGTCCTCATGCTGCTAATGTTTAAAGTTATGTCACTGGTTAACAATAAGAACAACTAGTAACAGAAAATTTTTAGGTTAAGTTTGTTGCTATATAAGGTTTTTACCTGCTTTTTACTTTTGTTGTTTTGTGTAGAACATACAATAATAGCTTATAGGAAACATGGTATTTAAAAGAAGGGATGAATGTTTGTAGGGCAAAAAACAATAGAATAAAGCTACTTGTCACTTTCTTAATAGCATTTAAACCAAAAATTGTGTCCTCAATTATGGAACTTAATAATTGATTTTTTTTTTTTTTTTACATTTGTGCACATTGAAGTTTCAGTAAACAAAGCCCCTGTTAATTTTGTCTCTGTTTTCCCATAACTTCACTTAGAACTGGAATAAATTTTACTTTTGCTGTATCGATGAAGTAAATTAAGTAAATGAACTCTTTATGAAGGTAATATAAGAAAACATTCCCTTCCCCTTCCATCACCCTCCCTTCCTTTCCTTTCCCCTGCTATTAAATTGCCTCTATGGCATCTCCCTTTCTTCTTGGGCAGGTCCTGCAGCTCTTCTGTCACTTTGAGTTACTCAAATACTTTTAACTTTCAGGGCATAAAAAGCACAATCCACTGTAAGTTGTAGAGCCCAGTCTATATCTTATAACCTCTTGAAGCTTACATTCTAGTGAGACAGACAGATGATAAGTAAGATAAATGGGTGAACTATATAATATGTTAGAGAGTGATAAGTAATATGGAGAAAAACATTGAAAGGAATACATAAAATGTGTGGAGCTCATGTGTGACATTTTTAGATAGAGTGTCCAAGAAAGGCCTCACTGGAAAGGTGACTTTTTTGTCAAGACCTGCAGAAGGTGATGAACCCAAACCATGTTGCCATCGTGAAGAAAAACATTCCAGGCAGAGCTTCATCCCTGCAGAAGCCCTGCAGTGGAAATGTACACTGTGTGTTGGAGAAACAGGTTGCTACAGCCAGTTGAACAAGGAAGAGAGGAGCAGATAAGAAGGATATTGGTAGTGGTGGTGGCAACAAATTGTTGGGCCTCAACATTGCATTGTGAGACTCATAAGGCTTTGACTTGAACACAGGATAGGGTAATAAGCCTTGGGAAAGTTTTGACCAGACTTATATGATCTGATTTACTAACTATTGCTTTGCCTAATTGTCATTTGCAAATAGACTACCACGGTAGAAATAGGGCCAAAAGTGGAAGCAGAGAGCTATTGTAACTAACCAGGAGAGGATTCTAGTGTTTTGAATTAAGGTTGAGATGGTAGGAGTAGGGAGAAGCAGTAGAATTTTGAGTTTATTTTGGACATAAAATCAGCAGAATTTGTCAAGATACTGGATGTGGGAAAGAGTATTATCAAAGGTGAGGTCTTTGTTTTTGTTCTGAGGAACTAGAAGAATGGAGTTGGCATTAACTGAAACAGGGAAGATTATATGAGGAGTCCAGGAACTTAGTTTGGAACATGTTAAAAATGAGGCACTTTTCAAAATACATAGGTTTTGATATATTAGATTTCAAAATAAAAACTGTTTAGTAAGCATTTAGATGTATAGCTCTGGAACTCAGGATAAAAAAATCTGGTCTGGAGATAGAGATTTGGGAATTGAGAGCCTTCTGGTGCTGTTGGAAGCCATAAAACTGCATGAAGTCAGCAAAAGAAGGGTTGTGAGTACAACAGAGAAGAGGTCCAAGCACTGAGTTCTCAAGGACTGGCTGTATTGTTAGATTAGGGAGTTAAGGAGCTGTACTTAGTGGTTGAGAAGGAAGGACCAGAAAAGTTAGGAGGAAAGCCAACAAGTATGTTATTCTAGGAACAAAACAGACAAGTTATATCAAGGAGGAAAAAGTGATCAACTGTGTCTAATGTTGTTGGGCCAAAGAAGATGAAGATTGAGAAATAAGGATTGGGTCTCCTGTGAGGTCATTGGTGACCTTTGATGAAGGCTGTTTCAGTGTAGTGAAGGGGAGTGAAAGCCTGCTAAGAGATCATTGAGATGGGACCTGGAAGGCATAGAGTAATAGATTTTTTTTTTTTCAAAGATTTTATTTATTTATTTGTCAGGGATAGAGGGAGAGAGAGAGCGAGCGAGCACAGTCAGACAGAGAGGCAGGCAGAGGCAGAGGGAGAAGCAGGCTCCCCGCCAAGCAAGGAGCCCGATGTGGGACTCGATCCCATGACGCTGGGATCATGACCTGAGCCGAAGGCAGCCGCTTAACCAACTGAGCCACCCAGGCGTCCCTAGATGTTTGTTTTTTTTTTAAAAAAGGTTGGGAAGATAGTATTGTGATATTCTTCTGAACATGATTCACCAGAGAGGGAAAAACAAATGATCTAGGATGGCATGTGTAACTGCTTGTGTAAAAGAGAAAGAAGGTGAACCAGTGAGAAGGTATAAATAGTACCTGTCTTGAGATTGTTAGCATTTATCACTCACTTTCTACTCAGCTGTGACGCCTCAGTGGCAGATCAGATGCTAGCCTGTAAAATCCTTTGCTTGAATTTGAATGGAATCATCTTTTGCATCCAGCATCTCACCCCCTTATCCCCACCACCAAGAATGTCTTGATTTGCAGATGGCACTTTTATGGGAAGAAAAAGGGCTCCTTACTCTAAACAACGCAGCTTAAAACAAGGGCTGGATTTTAGCTGTCACTCACTCTAGGCTTAGTATTCTTGGAACAGTAAAAGAATCATACTGCCACAAGCTTCTGCCTTGCTCAGTCTCCCCTAAGACAAGAAGGAAAGTCACATTTAATATTCTGCTATAATAAACATATCCTTTGTCCTATGGCAAAACAGCGTAAGTGAGAAGAAAGCAAACTTAAGAACGGGTACGAATTTGGTTTAGGAATCCCAGTTCTGCCAACTGGCAGAAAGGATTTAAGATTCATCATTTGCTTTCTCTGTGTTGGCTTTTTCAAGTATAAGGGGCAGGGGTGGGGGTGGGGTTGGCTTCTACCAGATTCTTTTCAATCTGAAATTCTATGATTCATTAAAATACAGTAAAACCCAACTAAATTTGAATGTATCCCCTGAAGCATAGCATAGTTCTACTGAGAACTAATATCACTGAGGAAGTTTGTTTTGGGGTTTTTGTTTTGTTTTGTTTGGATAACAGCACCCCTTGGATTCTTACACAAGTAAGTATCAGCAGTATTTGGAGATTAAATTAGGTGTAGTAGCACTGACATTAATAAGAGGAAATATAGCATACTATTGAGGACAATACAGACTAGTTCACAGACTTTGTCTAAGTTCTGTCTGAGTCATTTTCTGGCCATGGGACACATGGAAAATTATTTAACTCTCTGAACCTTTGTTTCCTCATCTAAAAATAGGAATGTACTAATAGTACCTACTTCATGGATTTTTAAGGAGAATTAAATGAGTTATATGCTATGATGCTTTGAACAATGCCTGGCATGTAATAAGGATGGGCTAAACCTTAACTAATGTTGTTACTACTACCACCACCACTGGGTGGCACATGTAGTTTAGAATCATTTTAGTAAGATAGCCACACCATAGATGTCTTTGACACTATAATTTAATCATATAATAATTACCTTAAGTGACCAAGGGAAAAATTAACTTGGAAAGGAAAATGCTTTTGAATCAGGTTAAACCTTTTTTGTTTGTTTACAAAATTAGGACTCAGTTTGATGTTTTTAGTACAGTAAAAATTAACTTAGGGAATATACCTGATTCTCAAATGATGACAGAACAGTGAGCCATTATTGTAATTAGTTTGTTTCTGTGTATACTTGAAACATATAAAGCACTATTTATTTTGAAAATGTTTTTCCCTAAATATTCCAAAATAGTGAGGGTTTTATTTAAGTACCTTAAAGATAGGTCTTTAAAACATGCTGTAAACATTTTGATTATACCATCAAGTTTTCTACACCCTTTCTGTATGAACTGTTTTTTCAGAGCACACATTTGATTATTGATAGTATCACTTACCATCATGTTTACAATTCTCAGCTTATTTTACAAAATTAATAAGATACAAATTATTGTAACTATACTGAAAGTCCTGTTGTGATTAATGTGGGTGATTTATCAATGCTGTTTACACTTATTTTAAATTAAACATGCAGGTGAATTTCTAAACTGGTGGTTACTTTTAAAGAAGAAATGCTGTATATGTATTATCCGTTAGTTCAGAAAGTCAATATAATTCATGATGGCAAAGATTAGGGAAGAAAGGAAGTCTGAGGGTAAATTGGAAGAGAATTTAAGGAGCAGTGGATGTGCCTTACCAGCAAATAATTGTGAGGCTAGATTATTTTTGAATTATTTCTCGTTTCGAATTTTATAAGTGAAATGATGTATTGTTAAGCACAATGTAATGTACCTGGGACTTAATAGCATCTAGCATGCAGACTTTGGTTTCTAACATTCCCTGTGTGAGAGTAAAAGGAACCAGGGCTCCCTGAGGAAATGGCTGATTCCAAGGCTGGAATCCTGGGACATCTAGTTATGGCAGAAAGTAAGGAAGTACTCCTAACATCACAGCAGCCTGTCACAGGAGTAGAGGGGCGATTGGAAAGGGGCTCTCACTGGCCAAATTTGTCATCAAAAACAGTTAAAGGTAGTAATGAATTATATAAATCATCAGGGGAAAAAAAATCCATGAAAACCACACCAGTAATACACATATTCATACAAATAGGAAATGAGAGGGATCAAGGGCTAGCTGATAAATGTAGAAGAAATACTGAAATTGGAAAAACCATGATTTTATCACCATAACAGTATAGTTTATATACTGTGTCTATATATAGTTTATATTTTATAGCTTGGATGTTAAATCTAGGAGAGAAATTTTGATGAAGAGCAGAATGTTTGCATCGTCTTAAGTGTCTATCCAAATGTTATTTATTAGTTGCAGGGAAAAAATAGTAAGCAGTAGGAGAATCAGACAGCACTTGATCTAGATGATAAAAATTAACATCACCAATTAGGGATAGGTAAATGAATACCATGGTAGCTGGAGAACACATCACTTACATACTATTTGGCCGGGAATGCACTGTCTGCATCTAATTATGAGGAAACCAGATAACTCAAAAAAGATGAGCATTCTATTAAAAGAAGAAGGAGGTGATGGGGAGGAAGATGACTGTATTCTTCCAAAATGTTAATGTTTGTTATAAAAGTCAAAGGTGGAAAAAACATAGAACAAAAGACATAGAACATAGATGATCACAAGATGATCACAAGAGTAGATTCTGTATCTGGAGGAAAATTAAATTTTTAAAAAGACATTATTTTGCAGATTATAAGTTAAAGTGTTTTATTAATATATTTACTGAGGTTGTAGCTATATTGTGATTATATTGGAGGTTAATTTAGGAAATGTGCACACTTAAGTATTTATGGGAAGGGGGCCAGATGTATTCATTCAGCTTATTCTCACATGGCTCAAAAAAAGCACTGTGTGTGTGTGTATGTGTGTGTGTGTGTGTGTGTGTGTACATGTATATATATATACACGTACATAGAGAGAAAGCGGGGAAGGGAGGGAGAAAATGAAAGAGTTGATGGGTGCAAATGCTAACAGGAACAGTCTGGGTAAGATTATACTTGTGTTCTTTGTTCTTGCAGTTTTTCTGTAAATTTGAAATATTTGCAAATAATTTATACATACATGTATGCGCACACTGGGACTTATATTTATCTCATTGTTCTCGATTGCTAATTTACTTTTAATACTTAATTGGTTTTAGATGTTAACATTCATTACTTACGGATGTACACATTGATTTTTAATTTCTTTTAAATAGTGCTGGGCCTAAAGGAGATAACATTTATGAATGGAGATCAACTATACTTGGTCCACCAGGTTCTGTATATGAAGGTGGTGTGTTTTTTCTGGATATCACTTTTTCATCTGATTATCCATTTAAGCCACCAAAGGTAAGAACCTTAGAAGTCCATTCTTTAATATTTATCCTTTTCCAAAATTCTAGAGGTTAAATGTGTATTGATGTAATCATTTTTATTTCATTATTTTTCATGAATTGATACAGAAGCTCTCATGTAACCAAGAACTTTAAAACTGAAAGAAATTGATTATTGCCTATACAAATAACTTTATAATCAGCAGGAAGAAAGTTTGTTAATTGTAAATAAAAGTATGCCACTTTGCATACCAGTAAAGCAGGTACATTTTAGATTTATAAGGGAAAATATCCTATGGACTTTCCTTGAGAAGCATATTGGGGTTAAAAAAAAAAGTAAACCTGTTGGACAGCTTGCAGAAATAAGAATTAAATAAGTTGAATTTTATGCTTATACCTTATCTTTACAGATCAGCAAAAACTAGAAAAACAGCAAAGAAGAGGGAAACTACTATTATTTAATCAGCTTACTCTGTGACCTCTGTAGATATGATGTAGTAATGGGAGTAAGGGTGGCTGGGTGGCTTATGTCTCAGCTGGCTCGCGATATTAACTAGATGGATAACAGAAGGGTTGAGTTGTACCTTGTAATGACTGGCAATTATTTTTCAAGTCTTAAACATAACAATTACCTGGATGGTTTCCTCCTCTCACTTCTCATTATAAAGTGGTCAAGCCAACAGGTAAAAATTGCCAGTGTTAAGCCTGAACATAATTATGGTCTAGTTACAGAGACTTCTGATATGTCAGGGGAAAAGTATGTTGTTATCAAGCCTTGAACTATGATGAAATGTTTTTCTTTTCAACATAGTTCCTTATGTTCCCTACACTATTTAGAATACATGTAGCAATTTAATGCCTGCGTGGCAATTCAATGCCTGTGCTCACTTGCATGCTTGGGTTGGGGTGCTGGAGAGTAAAAATTAAGGTTTTTTGTTTGTTTTTTGTTTGTTTTTAGACCTGGGATTATTTCTCCCATTATCTAATAAGATAACAGTTCCACCTAGTGGTATTTACCTCAAAGTACAGACACCAGGGTTCCCTATCACCTAAAGGTATTTTGCTGTGAACTAGAGTTATCAGTATTTTTTGAGTATTATACTATGTGATCCCATTAGAATTTAAGATTTTTAAATGATTGTCTTATTGAATGTGCTCACGTATGTAGAGTATATCTTGCTAGTTCAAATGAAAGGAACAGGGACGCCTGGGTGGCTCAGTTGGTTGAGCGGCTGCCTTCGGCTCAGGTCATGATCCCAGCGTCCTGGGATCGAGTCCCACATCGGGCTCCTTGCTCAGCGGGGAGCCTGCTTCTCCCTCTGTCTCTGCCTGCCATTCTGTCTGCCTGTGCTCGCTCTCTCTCCCTCTCTCTCTCTGACAAATAAATAAAATCTTTAAAAAAAAAAAAAATCTAAAAAAAAAAAAATAAAAACAAATAAAAGGAACAAAGCCTTCGTGTGAATAATACTACAAATTGTATTAACATTCAGAATGACACATGTTAAGTGCTGGTGTATCACTAACTGCTCAATTTGTGTTCATTGGTTAAGTTTCCGGTATTACAGAAAACAAAATCATAGCCGTCTTTGATAAATAGTGATACTTATTTCTAGATGCCTCATTTTTCTTGAAATTGGTTTTAATGTGGTAGCAAAATTAGAAAAAAGTTTGCAAGATTTATTTTTTGCAAAATTATTTTTATGAGGGAATATTTGTTAAAGAAAAGGACTTTCCTATTTTTCTTGGCCTCTTTTAATGTTAATTAGAAAATGACTAACATAAACCTTTCAAACCGTAATTCTATGTATGATTTATTAGTTGTTTTGGTTAATATAGTGGTTATGTTTTAATTTAGCATTTAATTTTTTTGCTGAAGTCTCAGTATTTCAATTTTCTAATCCTTCCATGGTGAATCATTCCTCTTCCCTAAGATACCTGACACAGTATTATGAAGCACTATCCAGATCTGTGGTTGAACAAGTGAGAAAGAAAGAATACTGCTGTTATTTTGGTGTTAGATGCAATTATTTCTATACAATTCTGCTTATTCTTGAAGTTCAGGTAAAGTGTTGAACTTCTTGAGGAATAATAAAAATTTAATTCTCTTCCGTTCACCAACTATTAATAGTTGAATGGATTCGAAGTATTTTTTTAAGATTTTGTAAAATTTATTTGAGAGAGAAAGTGCACACGCATGCACGTGCCAAGAGCGAGCAGGGGGAGGAGGAGAAGCCACTCCTTACTGAGCAGGGAGCCCAACTCAGTAATTGATCCCAGAACCCAGGGATCATGACCAGAGCCAAAGATACACGCTTAACCTGCTGAGCCACCCAGGTGCCCCAAAAGGATTCATATTATTAATTGTGTTTATAAATCACGCATGTCTGTTGAGTAGTCAGCTCTTGGTGATCTAAACATGTATTATTCCCATATTCTAGAGCAGAAGCATCTGACAGAAATCTAATGCAAGCTACATGTGTAATTTTAAATTTTCTATGAGCTACATTATAAAGGGTAGAAAAAGGCAGTGAAATTAATTTTAATAATATCCAGTATATCCAAAATACTCTTTTGAACATAAAATCAATGAAAAAATATTATTAATGTCAGAGTTTCATTCTCTTTTTGGTACTGTGTCTTTGAAATGTTGGTATGTATTGTATATTTTTAGCTGGTCTCACTTCAACAAGCCATATTTTAAGAGCTATAAAGGTAACATGTCCACTCTGTTACACAGAGGTTCTGGAGGTACAGATTCTTCCCTTTTTCTCCCTTGCTAGACCACTGGTTTCTTTTTTGTTTTTAATTATACATCCTTATCAGAAATATACTTTTGAGGGCTTTTATTTAATTTTTTTTTTTAAAGATTTTATTTATTTATTTGGTAGAGAGAGATCACAAGCAGGCAGAGAGGCAGGCAGAGAGAGAGAGAAGGAAGCAGGCTCCCGGCTGAGCAGAGAGCCCGATGCGGGGCTCGATCCCAGGACCCTGGGATCATGACCTGAGCCGAAGGCAGTGGCTTAACTCACTGAGCCACCCAGGCGCCCCCTTTTGAGGGCTTTTAATTTTATTTATTTTTTTAAAAGATTTTATTTATTTATTTGAGAGTGAGAGAGAGCATGACAGGGGAGAAGGTCAGAGGGAGAAGCAGACTCCCCGTGGAGCTGGGAGGCTGATGCGGGACTCAGTTCAAGGACTCCAGGATCATGACATGAGCCGAAAGCAGTTACCTCACCAACTGAGCCACCCAGATGCCCTTTAGAGGGCTTTTAATATTTTCTTTCTAGACTCTACCAGAGAGATCATATAGTACATTGGTAGTTCCAAGAGTCAGGAGCTGTTTATTTTTTTTTTTCTCAGCTACTCTAAATTAAGAATTAGCCACCCCATTAGTATTTGTGACTTTTTTTTTTTTTTTAAGGTTTTATTTATTTATCTGACAGAGATCTCAGGCAGGCAGAGAGAGAGGAGGAAGCAGGCTCCCCGCTGAGCAGAGAGCCTGATGCGGGGCCCAGTCCCACAACCCTGGGACCATGACCTGAGCGGAAGGCAGAGGCTTTAATCCACTGAGCCACCCAGGCGCCCCTTGTGACTGTTTTGAAACTTGCCAGTATTTGTTCCTATGATTAACCCACTTTTTTTCATATATCTAAGAGATAAATAGTTTCCTTTATTCATTACCTTATGACCTTACTTTTATTTCATTTTACTGTCTTAGTCTAACAAGGCACTGAACCAGTTGCAGAAACAAAAGGCTAAAAAATAGACTGGTGATTTCATCAACCATCCTCTAAATCCTTGTCCAATATTTTCTGATACATGACAGGACATTAGCTGAGTTGATACTGATCTTTTCTACTAAGAAACTAATGTAACTTTTGTTTTATGGTAAAATAATTTCTTCCTGAGTTCCTTCTTACCTTTGACGCTAAAACAGAGCTGTGCGTGCACATGTGTGCATGTATATATGGTATATATATATATATATATATATATATATATGGTCACACATACACAAAATTATTTTGTGTCATTTGTTTACAGTAAACCAACCAAATCAGCTGCTTACTTTGGTGTAAAACTGATATGGTACCTAATCTGCTGGGTAAAAAAATCTCAACTGAACTGAATAAAACCATTTCCTTTTTTATTTTTCCTTTTTAAACTAGGCTCCACACTTAGTGTGGGGCTTGAACTCACTACCCTGAGATTAAGACGTGAGCTGAGATCGAGTTGGATGCTTAACCCAGGCGTCCCAAATAAAATCATTTACCTTATTTTTTTTTAAGATTTTATTTATTTCTTTGAGAGTGAGACAGAGAGAAAGAGAGAGAGCATGAGAGGAGAGAGGTCAGCGGGAGAAGCAGACTCCCTGCTGAGCAGGGAGCCTCATGATGCGTGACTTGAGCCAGGGACTCCAGGATCATGACCTGAGCTGAAGGCAGCCGCTTAACCAACTGAGCCACCCAGGCGCCCCTAAAATCATTTACTTTTTATATTAGTTAAATCTGATATTTATTAGCTCTTCAGTAAATTATTTTCTATTTAGTGTCTATGATGTATTGTACTTTACTTTTGCTGATGAGAGTTTTAGTAGGTAATAAAGCATTCTTTTTCTTTGTTTTTAATGGAATTGCCCTTAGGTTACTTTCCGCACCAGAATCTATCACTGCAACATCAACAGTCAGGGAGTCATCTGTCTGGACATCCTTAAAGACAACTGGAGTCCTGCTTTGACTATTTCAAAGGTTTTGCTGTCGATTTGTTCTCTTTTGACAGATTGCAACCCTGGTAAGCAAACCTTTATTAACACACGCAGTGGGGCTACAGAAATCATTGTGTTCTTGCCTTAACTATGGATTTGAGGAAGTAAATGCTGTTGGTGGAAAGATAAGCATAAATCATTTTGCAAGGAAATTATCAAAGCCATTTCATTTAGAATAGACCAGAAGTCTCACAGTAACTTTGTTTAGTTTATTAATGGCATGCTACCTATAATTACTTTCTTTCTGTCGTTGATGGACTTTTTTCTAAATAATGTCGTGGTACAAACCCTGTTTGATATGAAGAAAGCCATGACTGGCACCAGTGCCTCCTTTTCTAGCTCCTTCCATGCTGTCGTGTGCTCTAAAGCAACTGCTTTCTTAGTAATTAATGTATGGCTTCTTGTTCTCCCTTCTTTCTTGGATTATGGTTAGGTTTTATAAGTAGTAATAGTGGATATTAAAGTGATAGTTGATGTGTTGGACTAGATTATGATTGTATTAACTCAGATAAAGTCATTAATAACATAGTTCTAACATTTTCAAGAAATGCTTAATTACCACATATTAACATGTGTAGTTGACTTGAAAGAGTGATGTTTAAGCCTGGGATTTTACATATGTTATCTTACTAAGTTGTCATTTTTTAAAAAGTTGAATTACTTTTTCTACATATTGAACTAATCACCAAAGGCTTTTACTTTTATTGTAAGCCCAGCAGTTTTACCTATGCCCAAGAGAATTAAAAAGGGTGAGGCAGCTCTAAGTGAACTGGTAGGGAAAGAGCAAGGCACTGAAGGAAAGTACATATGCTTAATAATATTTTAAATGCTTGTGAATGTGCATTCTATCTAAGTAGAAATGCTGTAAACTATATTGTAAGATTTGCATTTTTATTTAAAAATCACACTTTTTTAAACATCCAGAAGAAGGTAGGAATATAATCACCAGCCACACTTCCATTGCTGAATAAAATGCAGAGCAGTAGTATTTAAAAAATCAAGTTTATTAAGTCAGCATGTATTTTTTAGTTAAAAGGGCTTTTCTAATTTGAATATTAAAATATACAGATGCTTATGTTATTTAAAGCATTTTAATCTTGAAAATTTAGCCATTATATAAAAAGATGCTGCTGAAAAATTAGTGTTTTGATTTAATAGAGTATTAAAACTGTAATAAGACACTGTGTAATATCTCTTACTGTTCTTTCTATTTTTCCAGCGGATCCTCTGGTTGGAAGCATAGCCACTCAGTATTTGACCAACAGAGCAGAACATGACAGGATAGCCAGACAGTGGACCAAGAGATACGCCACATAATTCACAGAATTTGTATGCGGTGTGAAGGAGCAGAGGGCCCCTTCCCACTGTGCTGCAAATCTTTATAGCCTTTACAATACGGACTTCTGTGTATATGTTATACTGATTCTACTCTCTGCTTTTATCCTTTGGAGACTGGGAGACTCCCCAAAAAGGTAAATGCTATCAAGAGTAGAACTTTGTAGCTGTAGATTAGTTATGTTTAAAACGCCTACTTGCAAGTCTTGCTTCTTTGGGATATCAAAATGTATTTTGTGATGTACTAAGGATACTGGTCCTGAAGTCTACCAAATATTATAGTGCATTTTAGCCTAATTCATTATCTGTATGAAGTTATAAAAGTAGCCGTAGATGACTAGGAATTATGTCATTTGTATTAAACCCAGATCTATTTCTGAGTATGTGGTTCATGCTGTTGTGAAAAATGTTTTACCTTTTACCTTTGTCAGTTTGTAATGAGAGGATTTCCTTTTACCCTTTGTAGCTCAGAGAGCACCTGATGTATCATCTCAAACACAATAAACATGCTCCTGAAGGCATAGTTTCCTGTCGTAATATTTTAAGTCAATCTTGTTAGAAGGTGTGTCTGAGATGATTGTTGATGAAACAAAAATGCGGATATGAAGATTGACTACTAAGGACCAGTACAAATAAAGGAATTGTTAAAGTGAAAACATTTGAAATCTTGTTAAATGTGTAGTTTTTTTTTCCTTGAAGTACTTACTAATGAGAGCATATAATGAGCTTAAATATGTAAAACTGGATTTTAAATCATTGATCTCAAAACACACAATGCTCTACTTCCATGATAGTTAAGCAAAAGATAATGTAAATTGTGACTCATTCAGGAATCTGGTATTAACTTATGGAACATTTTGTTTCCCAAGTGGTGATTTCCATCCACCATCAGACAGTGTTATCAGATAACTTTAATCTGATAATACTTCTGTGTCATTGGTACATTTGTTACTTTGCTACTAATCCTGGTCTTGAATTTTCATGGTGTATTGAGTGTATTACCATTCTTTTTAGGCCCTTAGCCAGCAGATAATAGCTAGAAGCAGAGTTGAACACAGAAGCTGTTGTCTGGCCTGGAGATGGGACAGAACTCTGGATTAGTGTACGGATGTGGCATTTTTTCCTCATTTGAAAAAATAACTAAATTTTAAGGGTTTTACAGGTTACTTCTTTTTGGTTATAGTTATCAAATATTAGATTTCTTATAGGAGAATTACTTTGCAATATTCAGGTTTGGTAAATGTTATAAATGTGCTTAAATTTTTTCTATGACTATGATAATTATTGAGGTAGTTCTCCAGTCCTGTAGCCAAGGTTGTGGAATGTGGTGCAAATGTCTTCTCTAGTCCTAAATAAGGAGTTTAGCGTACCATCTTAAAATTTATAGAGTAGAGTTATTAGCATAAGAATACATTGCTTTAAGCTAATAAAGTAAAACATTTATAGTAGTGCATACCCTCACAAAGTAATGGGCCTCCTACTTGAGAATTTTCAATGGAAGTCTTAAATTGTCTTACTCCATCTCTCCATATTACAGAGGAACACTAAGCAAATAGGTAGTATTTTGAAGAATTTAGGCTTAGGTCTATGAAAAGCTCTGAGCCTTGACTATTTTAGGTGGTAATAATCGATAATGGAGTTCAAGTCAGTGTGATGTAAACTGTAAGGATTTCTGTGTAGGTGAGCTGCAAAAGGTGTTTTTTTCCCCACTTCCAGTATTGTATATTCTGCATCCTAAAGTAGTGAACCTCTCTCTTGATGCCAGAAAAGCTTTCATCATAATGAGTATTAGGATGTTTGGGATGCTATCATTAGACTTTCTTTATTTGTTACCCCCTAATTACTACCACCAACCTTTTTGCTACTTTTTAGGCTTACTTGAGTCAGAGAAGAAGGACGTGGTTACTTAAAAATGTTCCTGGCTCTTTCACAAACTACCTTTATGGCCTTGAGTAAGACACTTTAACTTCTTTGAGTTTTAGTTTATTCATATATGAAACAAAAGTTGATTCTGATTATCTCCTTATTCTCTATTAGCCCTCAAACTCAGTAGGTCTAATGCTATAACATTTGTTACCCTTGTTCTGCTTTCTCTTTCAGGAAACAGGCTAAAATTTCAAAGGGACTGAAAAGTAACAATTGTCATTTGGCTTTTACTATTAGTTTCCCTTAAAATCCTGAATATTTCTTTTTACCTTGTTTTCTATTTCTGAAAAACTGTAGGTCCACTTTTCAGTTTTATAAGTATTCATCTACAAATAGGGTGGGGGTTTTTCCCCCCATAAAACTTTGCTCTGGATGTAAATTATGGTATTTCAGAAACTGGATTTTTTTTTTCTTGCCCATTAAGAACAAATTATATAAGTGAAAGTCCAAATATCACTTTGTAGGTGTTCAAGAGTAGTCATGGCCTTGAGCATCGCATTGAGCCTGCCATGCTCAAATTCTGGTCCAGTGCTCTGAGAGGAGCCTTGCAGTGTGCCATGCAGGGCCATGTAGCCACTGCATGCCAGCCACTGCTTAGCTACTGAATGTCCCCTGCAAAGCTCATGAGAGGAGACCCTCTGACCATGTTTGGTTGACAGAGTGAAACTGATGCACAGGTGGGTTCAATAACTTGCCCAGATTACATGGCCAGTACGGTGGGGGAAGGTACAGTCTCCATTCTTCACCAGGTTGTGATTTGTAACATCACAGTTAATATTGACTGTATCTATGTAACAGCAGATATTCATAGATTGATAACTTCTGAAAATGACTCTCTAGAATAAAGTACAATTTGCATCTTAGTAAATTCTTATTTTAAATTCTGATTTAAAGTCTTAAATGTAACCTTACAAAATAAGGCTTTGTTAATTGATTCCAATGAAGATGAGATATGTTTGTTTATCTTCTGCCTTAGATACTTAAGAATACTTTTAACATCACTAATTTCCCTTTGTTAATTGGGAAGATGAGATAAATGTCATCTTAATTTTTTTTTTTATTTATACATCACATAACCCATCAGGAAATTTATATTGATAAATATGTATCAAGCATTTAATAACTACCTTTTTTAAGCTAACAAGATGTATTAGTTATCTAGAGGTGGCTTTTTTTTTTTTTTTTTTAAGCAGGAAATCTTAAGTAATCACAGGGATGAAATTGTGTAGGCATTTGTGGTTTGGATTGACCCTAAGAGTTCTAATAAGAACTTCAAGGTATTGGACTTAAAGAGTCAGCCCACTAATCTATCTAAATATATTATAACAATACAAGAATGACTATATTATAAAATTTAAGTCAATTTCGATCCTATGACTTCACATATTAACTTGCAGTGTAGTTATGTTAATGCAGTGCATTAACACATTTTCACTTGACATTTACATTGTGGTCTTTGGACAGAATTATGGCATGATATGAAAACATTATTTTTATAAAACCAATGCAAATAATTTTAAGAGGCTGAGATAATTAATCTACAATGATTACATTATCCACATATTTCAGTTAGTGTTCTTTATTTTAAATGAGTAGAGTATATAAATAAATAGATTTGTTTCATGTCTAAATACATTACTAGGTTTTTCAAGTAATTCACAAATAATAGAAAAGAACTCATAATTACACTTTGATATATAGGCATTATTTGAAACATCAATTTTTTATAACTAATTTGTCAGCTCTTTTGGGAGTAAAGTTTGTCTATGGTTTTACATAGGCCTTTCAAAATGATGTTATAAAATGAATTTCTAAAAAAAAGAATTTCTGAGACTAGTTTGTAAACCAAATTGCCAGCAGTGATGGCTAGTGTTAGAGCCTTGTCGGACAGAATAAACCTTGTTAATTAGGAATGAGAAATGATCCTCTGAGGTGCATGCATATTGCCACCTGTCCTCACTGACCTCTTTTTCTCCCTGATACTCTCCATACATTCACAAGCACTTCTCTGAAGGGGATATCCTGGATTTTGAGCAGGGTCTCTTGTTTTAGTTTGCCATCTGTGCTCTCAGCTTCTTGTGGTTTCTTGTGCTCATATAACAGGAAGCCCTAGGTGATTTTTAAGTGATAGTATCCTATTAGCAATACCAAACGTTCAGATGCTAAGTTTGGAAATTTAAAAAAAAAAAAAGATCCAGATTGAAGTACACAGACAGTATTAAAACATTTATTATTTGATAGTATTATCATTAATTTCATTGTCTATGAGAAAGAGGAATTTAACTCTGATTAGGCAGCAGAGTTCTGGGTCCTAGCCCTGGATATATTCAGAAATAAACAGAACTATGGTAGAGCAAAGGAATTGGTCAAAAAATCTAGATATTACCAATGAGTATATTTGGAGATAATTTAAATTCACTCTAAGTCTTCCACAGCTATTGGTTACCTTGTTGAAATCCACTAAGGCTATAAAACCGATTATGCCAGTCTTCCCAACACAGAACATTAAGAGCAGTTTTTCCCCTAAATCCTCCAATACCTAAAGTTTATCTCAAGTCCAAATCCTTCCATGAAACCCTGCATTTTACTATCATGTACTTTTAGTCCGTCTGTTTCCCTGAGAAACCATGTGCACAAACCTCAGATATAATAGAATTTAAGCATGTGTGTATTTCCAAGTGCCAGGAACAAGCCAGGAGCGTTTCTTAGCAAGAATACTTTTTTCTTTTTCTTTATTTTTTTTCTGTTGGAGGGGGTCTAGGTTGGTTACATTGTAGAACCCCTTAACTGACCTCCAGTTCATTTTACACATTTTAGGTGCTTGCTAATTGAAGATCCTTTCAGGCACAGTGATGCATACAGAGATGAATACATTGTCACATCCTTAAATAGTTTATCATTTTCCTCTCCAGATGAGATTTCCCCCTCATCTTAGCAGAGGAGAACACATCTTTGCTAATGTGTATCTATTTTCTGTTGAATAAAAAATTGAGCAGATGTCCCTGCTGATTTAGTTATGAAAATATTGGTAGAATAATTTCGTAAGTTTTACCCAATCTATATGATATTAAACATACTTAGTACTATTTGGCACTTTTAAAATAATTAACTTTCTTTCAGGCTACTCTTACTACCCAGTGTCTATAGTGTGCATTTTGGCATTTTATTACATTCAGTTTAATACCTTCCACATATTTCTGTACAGTGAGCTTTTGGAGGATAACTATACTCCTTGTCTCTGTATCTCAGTGTAATATCAACATGATGTATGTTTGCTGAATGAATTAATATTATGTCATAGGTACAAGTTTTCCAGATGGTTATCGAGAGACCGTAAGAAACAAATCAGTCATGTCTTCTTTAATTCCCTGTCGTACTGATTCAGTGCTTAATATGTAGTTCGTGTTGGATATAGTACTGTTAACTTGAAATATCTGAAGTAGCAATGGGTTGTTCCAATAACCTACTTGATATCTGCTTGTTTAAAATGGAGAATAACTTAATCTTGTAATTTTACAGTCCTCAAATATACTGAAATGCATTTTGTCCTATAGAGTTTACATAATTTTCCCATGTTATTACTCTCTTCTTGAATTGATGTATTTTTTATTGGTAAAAAGAAAAAAGACACAGAGGAATAAATGTATCTGTTTACAGTATTCTTTTAGGAAAATTAAGAAAAAATGAAAAGTTACGGCCTTTGAAAAAAATTCTGTTAGGATAAATATTTCAGGGGAAAGGAACTAGTATACTATACAGTAGTATGGAGGGGCAGTCCTTGAGGAGTGTTGCAAGTTGGTTTTTGAAATATTATCTCTGTCTTCTCATTATTTGTCTTCTCCACTTCTAGCTTCTGTGAGAAAGGGAATAGGATAAAAAATCAAAGAGGCTATTTTTTTTTCTTTGTTGCCCTATGTTATTGAGTAACATGTAATGTCAGTAGGTATAATTGAAAGGTGAGTGGGTAGAAGCTCCCCAATTTCAGAAATGTAATTCCAGCAACTTCTCACTCATTGTAACGAGAGTATTTCGTAGGTCAGCTGAGTAAGCTCAGGTAGGCTAGCTGCCCATTACACCAGACCCAGCTCAGACCAAGGGGATATTGACACCAAGAGAAATCCTGACAATTATGAGGCCACGGCTATAAGGAAAATTAGATTCCTTAGTAGGTAAAGTTCAGTGTTTTGACAGGTCTTTATATAAACATTAAATGTTTTCATCTACAAAGTGATGAAGAAAAAGTAACTTAGGAACACAAGGCAGTGAAAAATAAAGTTCTATGTCAGTGGGTCACTGGCATCTCTTCCCTGATTTCCTTTATCATGTTTTTAGAGCATTTTCCCCCTCTGCTAAACTCTCTGGCCACTCAACTCCCAGATGGTAAAAGTCATTTAAAATACACATGTGAGATGATTTTTTTTTTTTTAAGACTTACTTATTTTGGAAAGATGGGGAGAAAGAATGTGTCGAGGGAGGGCAAAAAGGGCAGAGAGTCTTAAGCACATTCCATACAGAGCCCTAGAGCTTGATGTGGGGCTTGATCCCAGGACCCTGAGATCATGACCTAAGCCGAAACCCAAGAGTCGGTTGCCCAACCAACTAAGCCACCCAGGCGCCCCAAGATGATGTTTCTTTTCTTTCTTTCTTCTTTTTTTTTTTAAGATTTTTATTTTATTTATGTGGCAGAAAGAGAGACACAGTGAGAGAGGGAACACAGGCAGGGAGAGTGGGAGAGGGAGAGCAGGCTTCCTGCTGAGCAGGGAGCTTGATGTGGGGTCGATCCCAGGACCCTGGGATCATGACCTGAGCTGAAGGCAGATGCTTAATGACTGAGTCACCCAGGCACCCTGATGTTCTTTTTAATGACACATTTTATTTGTGTTTTGTGTCATCTTTTTTGATCATGAGCTCCTAGAGATCAAGGATCCAATGCACTTCACTTAGTCAATAAGTTACTAGTTACATACTCACCTAAATATTGTAGGTGCTTAGAAATAGCAGTGACCAAAGCACATGAGAATTCCTTTCTTTATGGTGTTTATTTGCCATGGGAAGGAAACAGACAAAAGTTTGTGGGTTTGTTTGTTTTTTTTTTTAAGATTTTATTTATTTGACAGAGAGCATATAAGCAGGGGGAGCAATAGAGGGAGAGGGAGAAATAGGCTCTCCGAAAAACAGGGAGCCTGATAATGGGGCTCTGTCCCAGCACCCTGGGATCACTATGTGAGCTGAAAGCAGAAGCTTAACCAACTGAGCCAGCCAGGCTCCCTCAGACAAAAGTGTTTAAAAAGTTAAGGAAAAAAAAGTGTGTATTAGATGGTTAAGTGCTGTGGAGAAAACTAAAGCAGGGAAGGAAAAGAGACACACTGTGCTGAGCGGGAGGAAGGGGAGGTTGCATTGTGGTTATAAAATGGGTAGTCCAAGAAGATCTGACCAAAAAGGTGAGTCAGGAGCTGAAGATGGGGAGAGAGAAGCCACATGGGGGAAAAGTATTCCAGGCAAAGGGAAGAACAAATGTAAAACCCAGCGGTGAGATCATGCCCAGTGCATGCAAAAACCAGCAACGGCTGTGGAAGGTGGACAAGAGTGAGCAGCTAGGGAAAGTGGAAGTCAAGGTCAGGACTGTGACAGCTGGATAGACTCTGTAGGGTCTTGTAGTCCATTGTAGGGAGTTGGGTAGATTTCTAAGTAAGAGGGAAGCCATTGGAAGGTTTTTTAGCCAGAGTGATAGGTTATGGTGTGTTTTATTAAAATCTCTGATTACTGTTAGGGAAGAGAATTGGTGGAGGGGAGAAAGGAGGGAGCAGGGTAAAAGATGTGTGATGACATCTACCTGGGTAGCAGTAGCAGGTGCTAGTAGTAGTAGGTGGTGAGAAATGATCAGATGCTGGTTGAAGGTGGGGCTAACAAGATTGGCTGATGATGCATTTAACTGTGTGGTGTGGAAAAGAAATCCATTTGGCACCAGAGCAAATTAGAAGGCTGGAGTTGCAGTTAACAAAAATGAGGAACCTAGAGGTAGAGCAGGAATAGGGAAAGTTGAGAGCTCAGTTTTTGACAGGTGAAGTTTGAAATACCTATTCAGTATGCAAATGCAGGTGTCAGAGTAGTAGATAAGCAAATCTGGAATTCAGGAGTGATCTGGGCTAGGCATGTACATTTGGGACTCCTGCGTTCATAGGTGATGCAGTTATGAAACTAAGATTCATCAAGGAAATGAGGGCTGCTAGAGAAGAAAGAAGTCTGGGCACTCCAACTTTGGAAGCCAGGAGATGATGAATCAGTCAAGGAACCTGGGAGGGAGCAATCAGAGAAGTAAGAGGAAAACCCCAGGGGCTTGTGGGTACCTGGAAAGGGAGTGAGGGGTTTCTTAGAGGAGGTGGGAGTGATCTTGTGGATCTAGTGCCAACTGGTAAGTCAGATAAAATGAGGACTGAAGTGTCCATTTTATTTAGTGACTGGTGGGTAGTGGACATTCGTGACTTTTATTAGCAGTCTTGTGGAGTGGGAGAACCAAAGCTGCACTGGAGTGGATGCCAAAGATCATGGAAAGAGAGAAACTGGAGACATCTGACAATTTTGTTGTGAAGTTGAGAAATAGGGAGTAATTGGAGTTTCTGGTGGGTTGTTGTTTTAGATAGAAAAAAACGACTGATTGTTGATGGGAAAGATTAAATAGGAAGAAATGAATGAGTGGGGCAGAGAGGCAATATCCTGGAGACAATCGTCCACTCCACTTTTCCCTGCGGGTGTTTCCAAAGCTCTCTGCACTTGCCTAGAACATTCCTCTCTATCTGACTGAAGAACCCTTTGGGGAACAGTATCCCCACTTACAGCAGTCGAGGCCTTCACAAAATTCTTGAATTCTCCTAGGTAGGCAGGAGGGGATGGGATCTAACACACAAGCAAAGCGGTTGTCCTTTGCTGGGAACTCAGACATCTCATCCCATCTGGAGTCAACAAGAGGCAGAGAACACAAGGATAGGGCCAGGTTGGAGGGGAGATGCAGCTATGAAGCTTTCGTGTTGTTCTTATGCCTCCCTGGACTAGGAGGTGGTTATAGACTGAAACCGAGGATGTCAGGACAAGAGCTCATGTGTTTGTGTGACTCCTCTGTGCCCTGGAGAATCAATGTATGACTAAGTGATTTTTGTTTATCTAGATGGGCCTTTAATTTCATGGTTAACATGATAAGAATGAAGTAATTTAATCCACCAAGTATGGTCAGCAATTTAGTTGGTTTCAATCTTAAGCACCTTAATATTTTCTTTCCTTCAAATGATTTTCCTTTTGTCACTGAAGAATCTACTTTGACACCACATTTAACTAGAGGAATTTAAGTGTGTATTGAAAGCTAATACTGCTGTACATGTTGGAAGGAGAAGAAACTTAGGTGTCTTAAAGAGCTCATCATAGTCTAATTGGGAAAAGGATGTCCTAGGTAAGTACAGAGAGCTTTGGAGAGATGATGTGGCAGAAGACTTTTTTTTTTTTTTTTTTTAAGATTTTATTTTTGAGAGAGAGCAAGCAAACAAGCATGGGCAGGGTGAGTTGGAGAGGGGCAGCTGAAGAGAGAAAGGAGGCTTCCTGCTGAGCAGGGAGCCCTATGTGAGACTCCACCCCAGGATCATGACCTGAGCTGAAGGCAGATGCCCCCCCTCCCCACTTTTTTTTTTTTTAGCATTTTATTTATTTTGCAAAAGACTTTTCTTAATTGGCACCGCAGAATGGTTTATCAGAGATCCCTTCTTGCCCATACAGATGATTCTAAGAAATTGAGCATTACCCCAGGTCAGCTTTGTGGATGTGATGGTCAGAGAAAGACAGAGTAACACCAGCTCCTATTACCCTCACTTCTACGCTAGTCTCGTGGGAAGACACTCCCAGTTCCAGCCTGCGTCCCTTTGGATGAAGCCTTCCCTTGCCCAGGAAGTAGGCAGTTTGAAGAGCAGGTTTCATTTCTAGAGAACCAAAGGGGCAGTGAACTAGGGCTCCCATCTTCCTGCTGCTCTTCTGACTTCCTGGTTCCCAAGGATCCATGCCGAAGACAGGGGGCGCAGCTTAGCTTATTTTCACTGAAAACCTAGTCAGGCCTGATTCATCACTGGTTCAACCACTTAATTTTCTTAGAGTCAACAAATTGTTACAAGTTGCAGGTTTTTGTTTTTGTTTTTTTCCCTGATTGAGTCTTTCTGGGACAGTACCTTTGCTGTGATTATTGCACATTTAAACCTAGCTATACTTAAAGATCTGAAATTAAATAGGGCATGACTCTTCTTTCTCAATGTCTTTTAGAGTATTTCATATATCCTATACGGGCTAATGGTTGCTGTCTCTTCTCCTTATTTCTGGAGGACATGTTTTCATGTTCTGTTCTCCTTCCCAGTTCTAATCTCTATTTTATTTGTTTGTTTAAAGGAAGCTCCACACTCAGTGTGGAGCTCAGTGTGAGGCTTGAAATCTCAACCCAGAGAGAAAGACTTGAGCTGAGATCGGGAGTCAGATGCTCAACGGACTGCACCCCTGCCCTCAGGTGCCCCTATTATCTTAATGCATTGTTTAAATTTAGATAGCCACTGGTTCCTGTCCTTGTTTTATTCAGGCTCTCACAGTCATCCCTTATCTCTAGGAGCCTTTTAAGTTACCCTCCTGTCCGTACAAAGGACTCGTGGTCTCCTTCACACCCCTATCACTTTAATCTTCCCAGAGTAAGCGCTTTATCAGGATACGCCTTGCTCCTAAGACTAGTTCAAATAGTTGCCCATTGTTGACAAAGTGCAAACTCCTAGAAGCCTTGCTTTTTGGTCAGGGACAGCAGTGTGCTCCTGTGATGAAGCCTGGTCCACTTTCAGACCCAGCTTTTCGTAGTGAAATCCCAGAGCCACTCTGGCCAACGGCAGCAGTGCTATCTCCCACTTAAAAATATTTTCTCAGAGAAATAGCAATAGTGACTCATTGAGAACTCTCTTAATCCTCTTCCTCTTCAAGGCTTTCTGCTCGTAGAACTACAACGCTTGATGCTCTGACATTTTTATAATTTCCTTTACAACTAGCAGCTCAGAGTATGGGTGCCTGTAACCTTGTTGTGGGCCATGTTAAGTTTCAAGCCTCAGAAAAGGGATTGCTTAAGAGACATTGCTGGGCGCACCAGTATTTTAAATCTGAATTGATACACTTGGTGCTTCAAGACAGATGGTGCATTGCTTCTGTGCTAAGAGCATTTGGCAGTGCTGAAATTGAGCCTTCTGTTCGGTCCAGAATAATTCAGTGATGAGTGGGCAACTTTGTACATTTTTTTCTGCTGGATTTGAATATTTGGAAGTGTTATAGCTTATATATTAACGGTAAGTGGCTTTCTCAGATGACGTTACAGGTGCAGGTAAGTACATAACCAACGGATAAGCGCTGTGTGTCACTTTGGCATATGGCACCGCTTGTTTTTATTTTCATTACAGTGATTTGTTTCCAGTAAGATTAACAAGTATTTGGCCACATTTAAACATAGGCATATCAAACTTTGCAGATTTAAAGCTAACTGTTAGCTAGGCTAATGTCAGTGAAGATCCAAAGGGAAGCTTCCCAAAGGATATGGACAGGAGTTTAAAGGAGCAGAGGTTTTGAAGTCTCCTGTTGGTCATTGTCCCAGGTTTCATTTCATTCCCCTGGTTAACACCTCTTTTCAGGCCCCTTGCAGACAGCATTTCCTTATTTAAGGCCTGGCTGGAAGACTGCAATGAGAAACATCTCTAAAGCCCTATATTTTGTTACTTAAAATTAGAAATCATTTTGTATTCCTTTTGATGTGCAGCTTGTTAGAACCTTCTTGGTGATTAGCTAGAAATGTACTTTTTCTTCTTCATGTGTTTTCAAAGTAGGGCTTATGTAACTCTGTGGTTATCCTTTGGGGAACACTGGGTGTTAAATATAGGATGCCAGAAGCCCACAAGATGACACACCAATGGGGATCTCTGAAGAAAAACAGCCAAAGCACCCCTATTCGGCACTAGGTGGTGGGTTATGATGTTGATGGAGAGCAATGATCTTTGACTCCTGTACGGTGAAGAAAACGCCAGACCGTTTAAGCTTTGGGAAAAAGCATACACTTTTGAGATTGAGTCAAAAATTGTATTGCCTGCTCTCATAACCTGGAAGATAACAAGATCAATAAAAATTTCTTCAGATCCTGTAATCAGACTTGTCTCTGTTTTCTCTACATTTCCTGGGAAGTCAAGCCCACAAAGATTGGTGGATTCTGGTGGTGGGAACATTAGTATTGGTTCTGTAGTGTTACTGTAAGTTCTTTTTCTAACATAAAATGTATTGTGCACACATTGTACACTGACCATTCCTCGAGATTTGTGTCACTTTTCATACCCGGGGACTGATCTAGTAAATTGCCTGGTCTTGAGCAGCTACAGCATTGTGCATGTCTGGAAGACTCTGTTCCTATGTATTACATAGTGGCATATGCATACTTCGGGAGCATGGAACTAGAAGAGTGACTGATGAGGACACTCCCCGCCCCCCAAAACATGCAAAATGACCAATGACTTCTCTGGAAAACATGGGACTCTGCTTATTCAGCACAGTAGGGTTAGTGACCTTAATTTCAAAGTTGGGGTCATGCCCAGGAATCTTTAAAATAATTTCAAATATCATCAAATGAAATCTGAATTACACATATATGAGAGCGAATTACCAAGTGTTGGAGCCTGACATATTTTGACACTTTCTCTTGAAAGAAATGAATATGGAGATCACGACTTTCAAATTTTAGTTGTATTATCACTTACAGTAAATAGAAGTCATTGATTTATCACAACAGTTTGTGTGTGAGTAAAACACCCAATAATTTCAGTTGCAACTTGTGGGTCTTTAGGATACTGAACTCTAGAGCCATAAGTTTAATTAACCACCAGCCTGCAGGAGAGTAAGCTTTCAAATTCCATTTTTACTCTCTTGCTCTCTAAGGAGGATTTTCGTTAAAAAAATAAATTTCTTTTTTTTTTTTTTTTTTACTTCTCTGGGCCTGAGTTTTCTTAATAATGAACAACACTGTGGAAGTATTATAGTGATTGGAAAAAATTGGTAAAACATGGCATTATAAGGAATCTGGAAAGACTTTTTAAGCAGTAAAGACAATTGCAAATTGTATGAATAATTATATGTTTGAGTGCAGTATGAAGCTTCACGATCAGAACATTGTTTTTGCTTGTGCTAATAGGTTGTGTCATATCTTTTTTGTTGTTGTTTTTGTTTGTTTTTGTCTCTGGGCTTGGAAGATTGGAGTGTACTATTAATTCCCAAGAAGGACATAAGTGAGTATATTTCTTCTTTTAAGTTTAACACCACCAATGATGGGTACATATTTACTAGAGGGTGTTTGGTTATGATTAAGCAATGTAGCTGCCTTAAGATTCTTTGAGGATTTTTACATTTGGTAGCTGGTCTAGTTTAATCATTTCTAGATGATTCTTCTGATTCCTAGACATAAATGAAAGACTGAAGGAGTTAAAGAATTAAGCAGCATTCTGGGTGTTGTGGGAACAAACTCACGCACATTCTTCTCAAGAGAAATATCACGCATTTCCTAATCCTTGAGGTTTATTTTAGTTCTGTGCTATTTCCTCCAGTCCGAAAGTAAGATGTTTTCTCTTCCTTTTCTTTTTCTTTCTTCCCTCCTTCCGCCCTGTCTCCAATCCTCTCTCTTTTCTTTTTTCCTCCCTCCCTTCCTTCCTTCATCCTTCCTTCATTCCTTCCTTCTCTTTCTTTCTCTCCCCACCCCACACCAGAAGAGGTGTGGTGGTAGTAGAGGGTCTGTCAGAACCAGAGGCTAAAAACACAGCAATTAAAACAAACAAATTAAAAATCTTTATTCTAGCTTCCAGAATTCCTCTTCTTCAACCTTCCCTATTTAATGAAATAATGAAGCCGTTAAGTGGTCCTGTGCAGAAGTCCCATCCAGTGGCTGAAGCTTGGTAGAAACAAAGACGAAGGCTTGTGTAGATTGAGCATTCAGTCCTTTCCACAATCACTAAAGGGGGGAGAGGGGACAACATTTAAATGTAACTTGTCCTGTAGTTCACATAATGAGATGGTGACAATGTTACAATGAGTGTTTGTGATCTTAATTTAAATAATCACATGTTAAACTTTGCAGGTGTCAAATTGTCTTTCTCCTAAAGGCACTCAACATTATTTCCTGTAGCCTCTGGAAAGGACAGAGAGGAAACAGAGCCACACTTCACTGACGGTGCTAGACATTTGTGAAAGCCCAGGGCAATAGAAACATTTTATATATTTATTTCAAAGTAAATGCAATATATTTAGACGACATGTTTAGATAAATTCATAGTGTTAGGTGAAAAAGCTTACACATATATTTACTTAAAGGAAATTTATCTTTGGATTTAGTAAAATTCTTACCACAGAGAGATATGGAAATTAATTCAAGGGACGTAATGAAAAACCTGGAAAACTTAACTTCTTCCATGTTTCCCTTCCCATCACTTCTCCTCCCTAACCCTTCCCCGCACTCACAATAGAAAGAGAGCAGGTGAACACACACTTGCTCTTTCAAACTGAGTCAGAGGAAGGGTTTGGGGGATATCTCACGACTGTAACGCTAACCAGCTCTTTGCCACCCTCTCCTATCATCCCCTAACTTTTCAGTATCTTGTGAACTGGACAGTGTTTTTAATTCAGTAACAAGCAAAATACAAATATATAAGAACTGTACCTTTATTTTTTAATTCATTTATATTTTTTCTTGATGCTTTGCAAAAAGGCCAAAAAGAGCTTTTGGTTTCTCTCTGGCCCCACTAGGACTGTGAAGTTAATTTGGGGTGTGCAAGCATCCCATCCCATCGTGCACCATAAATCTCCACTAGATGTCAGTGTGTCATTAAATGAAACTGGTTCGGCATGCTTTCCAGATCTGTTCTTGAAACACACCAGAAAGGAACTAATTTATGATTTGTAATCAGAATGATACAGAGAACTTTTAGTATACAGGTTAGTAATAAGTTATATTTGTCTTAGTCAATATTAATAAGTGAATTCTTTTATTTAAAAAATCCAGTACCTTTTATCTGAGGATTTCTTCCCTTGTATTCTCGTTTTGCCATCATATCCTCAAAGCGATAGAATGCAGATATTCGTTTCACATTTTCCAGTAGCATAAGCTGAAGTACATGAGGACAGACAGAATGATTGGCCCGAGATCACATAGTTGTCGTCTCACCCAGTCTACCTAGGTCATGCTTAGGTGTGAACGTGTATTTAGCTGCAGATTCCCTTTTTCTGCTGGTTGTATTCGCTACCTTGCCTCTAAAGTGAGTTCAAAAAGAGTAGAAAAATGATCATTGTGGTTACTGGTTAGGTTAGTATGGGGTTATCAGAGATGTAATTTTACTATTGTGGCAAGATTGTAGAAAGACAATGTGCTCAACAACCAAGATGTTAACAGCCTTATTTTACATATCCTGTTTTAGAGAGGATGAGCTCAGATTAATGTGAGCCTCATCTTCGTTCATGTACGCAAGTGGAGAAGGAAAGAAAGGCGGTTGTAATTTGGCCATCAAGTTTTAAGCCCTTGGGTATTTGGGGATTACGAGGCATAGTGTAGGTTTTACACTGTGTAATTGCCTTAAAGAGGAGTCTACATATAATCCTGTATATTAGTATTTAAATAGTGATTTTCCCTAAATTGTGTAAATACGCAGGTTATAACTATGTAAAAATTGTGTTTGTGGATAAAGATTTTAAAAATCCAAAGAAGAGATTTTAGGGTGGTGGGTTTGTGGGTAAATCTTTCCCTTTATGTGGTAATATTGTTTTTATAATAAATAAAAATAGAGAAACAATGATTTCTCCTTTCTTGTCCATCTTGTAAAGATTTCTTGTGATCTCAGTTTTAGAAAGGCTTGTTTCATATCGATGAGCTACATTGTAAACAACCAAAATTCAAGAAGATTTGATTTGGTTTGTTTACTTCAACTGTGTCAGTTAAATCAGAAATCAAGCTTAAACTGGCAGAAGTACAGGGTCATGTTTTCAAACCTAACTATGAATTTTAATTGAAAATAAATGACTGTCCAAATCCCAGCAGGCTGTTTGCTGTAGTATTTAGTGTGCTGTCAATGTTAACTAAATAGCGATGAAGAAGTGTTGAATAAATGTAGCTCTCCTCAGTCTGTGTTTTCATTTTGAAAGGCGCAAGATTAGAAGAGTTACAGTAAGGTTAGAAAATTTTTCAAAATTAAAAATCACAATAGCCGCTGATTTTACATGCTTAGACCTATGTTCTGACTTAGAACTTGTATATATCAGATCATACATGGATTTCAGATTGAAATATAAAGTAACTTGACATATGTGAAAGAAAACTTGTACTTTTATGGTACATCTCATTTCAAGTAATAACAGTAGTCAACATTGAATTATGTATGAAGATTTCATGGACAGTAGCAAAACTTACACAAATGATCGGTGATTATCAGTTGGAGAAGTGGGGCATGTGTATCCGAATCACCTAGAAAATTTAAACTATATGTGTTTCCCTGCCACCAGCCCCATCCTATAACCGGAACATTTGGAAACCTGGATTTCCAGATGTGGTGCTGCAGTAAGTGGATGGAGGAAGCAAGAATGTGCAATTCCAGGACTTTTCAGGGCGCTGCCAAATACTGGTGCATGTAGTATATGCATTTATTGGTGCAAAATCACCCCACCCCAGGTGTATGCTCAATTTAAATTAATTCTTGGGCCCTGGGAGCCACTAGAATGTTACTGGCCTAAAACACCGTGAATATGGGGCTCACAATCGTCTGGAGTTAGGAGATCGTTAGAATATATCTAGGTGGTAGGTTAATAGAGGTGACTGGATTCCCAATGGGGGTGAATTCTTTAACATAAAGGAAAGGTATGCAAGGAAGACCAAGACCCGCTCAGCCTACCTCCAGTCTGATCTGTGGCATATCAAAACTGTAACTTCCACAAAACCTTTGTTTTCTCTACTGGTCTCTCACTATGCTTTGAATCCCACCATTAGAAGTTCATTCTTTGGCTTAACTTTTAACTTATAATCATCTCATCTTTTCTTTTTACTACTGATACTACAGGAATCAGTAGCACATTGAGTTGATCAGTGATTATACACGAAAGCTCATGAGCTCAGAAGAATCACCCCCTATCCCCGACCACACTGGCTAAGCAAGCTGTTGGGTAAATGGAGATTTTTGACAGGAGAGCATGAAACAAGCCCAGAGGCCTCCCAGCGTCTGCTCAAGAGCCAGCAGGGCTGACTGGAACCTCCAGGAGAACGGAGGAGACGGACTGTCAACTACAACGCAGAATCTGATTCCATAGGGCGGGGGCCGGAGATTCCGCCTGTCTAACGTGCTCCCAGGTGACGTCCAAACTCCTTCACCTGCTTGTCTGTAGGGAGACCTACACCTCGGCCCGCATTGGTCCGTTAGAACGGAAGTTCCTGCGCCTGAGCGAGACCAGGAATCACGTGGGGAGGTTGCTGGCCCCTCCCACAGACACTCTGCGTGCGTGAGGACCCGGAACTAGTCCGTCTGGCGTCTGAGGCCCAGAACTGACATGGAGGCGCCGCGCTCGGGATCGCCCGCTCACAAGTCGCGTCTGCGTGTCCGGGAGAGCTCCCGATCTCCCTCCATATGCCACCATGTGCCGACGTTCCAGGTTCTGGGTGCTTCAAGACATGCTGCCGAGGTGAGGCCGGCTTTCGTGTTTTTGCCAAAAACATACCAGCGAGGAGAGCTCGTCGTTCAAACTCTCATGATGGTTTTAGTTTTTGGCTTTTGTCTTTGTAAGCTTAGCCACACGCAGTAAGGTCACGGTTTTGTATTATTGCCTTGCATACTGAGTTATAGGAGGATAAAGAATAGAATTTCCATAGGCACAGGACCTCAAAACTATGTCAGTTGCGGTTGCCTGACCGTGGTGGGGCGAATTGCTTAAAATCCACACCTTGCTTCAGGATAGTTGGCAGGAGTTAGGAATGATACGGTTTTCAATATTTCAGGCTTTTCTTGGCAAAATCTCTTCAAAACTTTGATAGAAGTGTTTTAAGAATTCAACATTTTGTATCTTTAGGATAAATACCCAGTAGTGCAATTGCTGGGTCATAAGGCAGTTCTATTGTCAACATTTTGAGGAACCTCCATGCTGTTTTCCAGAGTGGTTGCACCAGCTTGCATTCCCACCAACAGTGTAGGAGGGTTCCTCTTTCTCCACATCCTCGCCAGCATCTGCCATTTCCTGACTTGTTGATTTTAGCCATTCTGACTGGCCTGAGGTGATATCTCATTGTGGTTTTGATTTGTATTTCCCTGATGCTGAGTGATATGGAGCACTTTTTCATGTGTCTGTTGGCCATCTGGATGTCTTCTTTGCAGAAATGTCTGTTCATGTCCTCTGCCCATTTCTTGATTGGATTATTTGTTCTTTGGGTGTTGAGTTTGCTAAGTTCTTTATAGATTTTGGACACTAGTCCTTTATCTGATATGTCGTTTGCAAATATTTTCTCCCATTCTGTCAGTTGTCTTTTGGTTTAGATACAAACGTAGTGATCCGAAGGGGCACATGCACCCGAATGTTTATAGCAGCAATGTCCACAATAGCCAAACTATGGAAAGAACCTAGATGTCCATCAACAGATGAATGGATAAAGAAGATGTGGTATATATACACAACGGAATACTATGCAGCCATCAAAAGAAATGAAATCTTGCCATTTGCGACAACGTGGATGGAACTAGAGCGTATCATGCTTAGCAAAATAAGTCAAGCGGAGAAAGACAACTGTCATATGATCTCCCTGATATGAGGAAGTGGTGATGCAACATTTGGGTTTAAGGGGGTAAGAGAAGAATCAATGAAACAAGATGGGATTGGGAGGGAGACAAACCATAAGTGACTCTTAATCTCACAAAACAAACAGGGTTGCTGGGGGGAGGGGGGTTGGGAGAAAGGAGGTGGGGTTATGGACATTGAGGAGGGTATGTGCTTTGGTGAATGCTTTGAAGTGTGTAAACCTGGCGATTCACAGACCTGTACCCCTGGGGATAAAAATATATTATATGTTTATAAAAAATTAAAAATTAAAAAAAAAAAAGAATTCAACATTTTGGAAAGTACTGGGGAAAAAAAGATCCGTAGAGAAACTGCTGAGAAGTTTGTATCTGCTTAGAGTGATGCTTATTCTAAAGTTAAAGGGTAAGGATGAGGCTAAATACAAAAGTATTGTAACTTACTAAATAAGTTACCTTGAAAGGAATTTCAGTCTTAATCATTATTGGGACGACTTAAAACACTAAACTGTGACTCAGATTTTTATTTTCCAACCAGCATTTCCCTTTCCATTTTAATCAGCTCTCTTTTCTTCAGTATCTTTGAACGTGCTATCACCATCATTATGAGAAATATGGTTACAGTTCTTTAAACTTTACATAGCAGTATTTGATAATAATTGTTTCAGCTTAAGGGTCATCAAAATTTAATTTGTTTCAAAGATTAAATATGGTAAATATAATGTTCAAAAATACATTTGAAAACGTGTTAAGGGAAATTTACTCCTTTCATTTATACATGGCCATTCTATTTGAACTATACTGTGTGCTGCGATTTGTGAAATCTCTTTCAGTGGGCATGAATTTAAGAACATTAGCTTTCCTCATCGGTAATTTGTGAGACAACTGATAAATAATCAAGTATCCCGTGCCACAGCTGGGTATTACAAATGGAAATAGCTAAGAAACCCTGGTTTCATAACAACTTCTTTATGAATCTATAATAATAAGATTCATCAAATATTGTGAGATGCTGGTGCTTAGCAGTGCAAATCAGAACAAATCTAAATCACATTTCTTTTTCTTCCTTCCTTACAGAAACCTATAGGTCATCGACTGTAGTGGATGAATTTCTTAAATAACTTTCAATGCTAATAGTTCAGTTACTTCCATACTGTTCTATTACTATAAAAGATTTTCACGTGGGAAACCCTCATCATCACACCAACCCCCTTGGGCCAGTTTTCTTTGTTATATTCTCTCCTATAACCAGACTCTTTCCTTAGCAGAAATCACTTCAGTCTGCAGTTAGGCTCTATTCCCATGTGCATCTATTTGGCTGTAGATCTTCCCCACCTGAGCATCTGAAGCCGTGAGCACAAGGACTGGCCTTCTTTATCTTCAGGTCATGCTTGGGGCCTAGCATGGTGATAGCTCAAGAAATACTTACCAGTTATTTGCTATTTTAAGTGCCTCTCCACTCCTGCGTAACAGATATTATTTCCCAAGGTCCTTGGCATTGGGGGCCAATCAAAAAGTGTGTTAATAGTTACTTTGTCTCTTGGTTCCTCAGATTTCTCTCTAGTTAATAAAGGACAGATGATTGCTTGGGAAGTCTCCCAACAGACTTTTGTTAAAATGTGACTCCTTTGGCTTTCTCTGTCTCATCTCCCAGGGCCAGCCTGAGAACCCACCGGCCATGGCTGTGGCCGCTGCCCTGTCCCCTCTAGTACCTGCCTCTGTGCCCTGGGTGCCAGCCCTTCCCACAAAGGCTGCCTCCTCCATGGAGGTGGGAGCTCTTGCATGCAGAGCCAGCTTTCTCTGGCATATCTTGAAACCATACTTTCCTGTTTCCATTCCCGGTGAACTCAGCAGCCCCCCAGTGCTGGGGACTGTTGAAAATCACATTGGTCTCCTCCTAGATGATAAATAGGCTCCTAGGAAACAGACTTGTCATTTTTCTGGACTCTGTCTAACATGATGACTGTCATATTTTTGTACCTTTACTAAATTCTTGTGGATGAAGCATAATTGGGGGGGGGGTGTATTTTCTACTTTAGTGCTAGGAACTTGAGGCTTTGGCTTTGCTCCTTCTGGTAAAACTGAACACCCCCCGCACCGCCGAGAGCCTGTCTTCAGAGGGGCTAGCTAACGAGGCACAGTGTTCGCAGTGCTTCTGAAGCTGTTTGAGGAGTTGTTTCTTACCATTCTCAACCCAACCTAGCCTGAGCATTTTCTTCTTCCCCTTCCAGGGAGGTGTTCTCAGTCAGGCTGTATCCTGCCTCCTGTGTCCCAGATCCTCTCCTGGGCTGGCCACGTGTCTCTCATTCCCTGGCATAGTTTCCTGTGGACAGGGGGTGGAGATTTTTTACTACAAAGGTGCTCTTTCATATCTTAAAATGTGACATTAAGGAAATAGAAGCAAACGTTTTGCATCAAATTTATTTCTCCATTTAGTATTGTTGCTATTTGGCAAGGGTTGTAGATATAAAGTGTTCTAAGAGTTTTATGAGTTTAAAATAAAAAGATGTTAACCAGGTCTTATATTTGTACTATCGTGGTCCATTTGCTCAGGATTAATTTCTTTTTGTTTTTAGTAGGACAACTTTGTTTTAGACCTCAGAGACATTGTTGGCTCTTCCACACCCTCATTTTCATCAAGATAGCACTTCCCTTTTCTTTATTCTTCTGGTATATTTTTCAGACTTTAATTCACTTATCTGGACTAATTACATCCTTAGTTTTATGTTCAGGAGAAAGAAAGAGTTGATAGTTACCTTAAAGCTTTTAACAAGATTGTGTCTCATTTTGCTACTTTATGAGAGGAAGACAAAGGTGATTAGTCAAAAGGAATTTCAATATTACATGGTAAGACTGACCATACCTATAGTGTGGCAGTTAACAACACGGGCTCTCTACCTCATGCTAGCTGTTTAACCTTGGGTAAATTACTTGACCTCTCTGTGGTTTAAATAATTCATCTGTAACATGTATATAACAGTAGTACTTACTCCAAGGATCGAATGAGCTACCATTCACCCAGCACATGGCAGGTTCTCCGTCAATGTCCGTTATGGTTTTTGAATGTACACAATATCAAATGGCTTCAGAGAGTCTTATTTGCAGAAAAGGCACACTATTTTCCAGACATCCTGACTAGCCTTGCTGTCATGATTACCTGTACCTACTTTACCCCCTTATAGGAGGCTCGTTTCTTTAGTTTCCATAAGCATATCCAACCATAAATAAACTTTAAAAAATACTACTGAAGGATAATAAAACAGTAGGTAACTTGTGTCCTAGAAAATCCTCCTTATGAATTTGCAGAAGCATCAGTGTTTCCACCAAAGTCCCAGAACACATTCTTGTAGTAACCTCATGAAGCTGTCTTTTATTAGGCAAATGCTTGAATAAATCTCTTAATCATTATAAAGTCCTGAATGTGTTTTAATCCAGTTGAAGACCGCTCTTCTGGACTACACATGATGGACCAGTCCCTGAGGTTCACACCTGCTGCTTTTCTTTCCCTGCTAGTTTCAAGTTGGTTACTGCTGATTGTATGACTGTGCTGTCAATCATGGACATTGGAGCCTTCAAAACTTGGTTCCTGGAACAGGCAGCAGCAAGACCAAGGCAAGAAAATTCTTCTTGGGTTTTGTTTTTGTTTTTTACCATCACTTTATATTTTATGTAATTGTACTCTTTAATACCTAGATCTATCATCTATATATTGATTTCTGAACTTCACTTATTTAACAATGTTTATGGATTTATTGGTTTCCTAAAAATAGTTCTTGGCGTTCAGCTTTGAGTAACTATTTGCAGAAACCCAGGTAGGGTGGTAGAGTAGCTGTGCTTCAAGATAAATCATTTGAAATGTTTTTCATTATTTTTTTAAAAAATATTTTTATTTATTTATTGACAGATAGAGATCACAAGTAGGCAGAGAGGCAGGCAGAGCGAGAGAGAGGAGGAAGCAGGCTCCCTGCTGAGCAGAGAGCCCAACATGGGACTCCATTCCAAGACCCTGGGATCATGACCCAAACTAAAGGCAGAGTCTTTAACCCACTGAGCCACCCAGGTGCCCCTTTCATTCTTAAATACGTAATTCAGGTATTAGAAAGAACTCTTTTTCTCTGGAAATGTCTCTTGATTTCTTGTTGTCTGGATGTCTCCATTTCTAATTAGCATAGATGATCTTTATATCTCAATTCCTTTTGTTAACATACACTCAAAAGAAAAGCCCTTTACTCAAATTGAAACAATGGTGTCATTTATCTGACCCAAGAGATCTGTGCAAGGGGAGATTCAGGTGTCTTTCCTAAGAGGTGAGCCCGGGGTAAGCAGGTAGTAGGCGTTGTTTTGCACAGATGCAGGTACTGGTGACAGATATTAAGGATGACATTTATCTTCAGTACTCCACCAGAGCTTATGTGAAAAGGTCACTCTGTAACCCCTTCAGAAGGGATCCAGGTGAGGAAGGAGCTCCATCATAGGGAGGAATCCACGTGTAGAAAGAGAGAGAGTCACAGCTTTGACTGTAGCACTGTGTGGCGCTCAGCTGCCTTATGACCCTTGGGAAGCCCATGCAGCCCTGAGTGATCAAAGGCATTGTGACATTCTGACAGCATGAGACACCCCTCTCCTACAGAGGAATAGAAGGGGCAGAACATTCTAGATAAAGGAGGTGTCAGGGATAAAGGCCTGCTAGAGCAGGTGGCAGTCAATGAGGTTTTCAGGAAGAGAGCTGAGAGACCTGGTGACTAATTGGATAAGAAACTTGAGGAAGGTCATTTTTAAAAATGACCCTGAACCTACTTTGGAAGACTTACTATGTAGTCATACTGTCAGTCAAGAAAGGAAATGCTACTAAGAAAAGGAGTAAGAGAAAGTGTGCACTCACTACTTCTGGGCCCTGTCCATATGAGATTTCTCTGATTCCTTAAAAAACCACAGTGCAAGAGATTTTATTGAGCTGAATTTGCTCAAGGTGGCAACGCTAAAGTGTCAGAATCCAGATTCATACTCAGGGCCCTATAACTGCTAAGCCATGGCCTTTCGTGATACTATAACAAAGAGGAACACAAGATACCCTATCTTAGAGAGGAAGTTCCTTATGCTTCTTGTACCAAGCCGCAATTCTAAGAATGATCCTATGGACTGAAATGCCAGGAAACCCATCATACTTTCTGTTTGCATCAAATGCTAACTATTTAATTGAAGAGAAACATATCCATACAATCAAATCACTAAAAATCCAGCACCGACATCCTTCCTTCCCTAGTGCAGCACACTCTCTGACCTGATGAACTGCCTCAGAGCCCAGATTGGCTCAGATCCAGAATGATAACTGGGATGGAGAGAGGAAACCCAGCAATATTATTTCCATTTCTCATTATATAGAGAGCATAGGACTTATGTTATCCAAGATCCAAAGCAGTGTTTCTTTAAAGTGTGGTCCCACAACTCATCTGGCTGGAGAGCTGATCTGTGGGTGCTTGGGCCCCACTCCAAAGGTTCTCTTAACAGAAATTACTGCTGAGTGGCCCAAGAATCTGCATTTTAATAATGTCTGATAGGATTTTCATGTACACTAACGTTTAAAACCACTGGTCAAGAAGTTTGTAGAAAAGCCATTGTTGGAATATAGCGTCATTGACTGGATGCATTCCTCTTAGGGTAACAGAAAAGAACATGCCTTTAGAAATGTTTTTCTATGACCACCTATCATTCATTTTTTAAAAGATTTTCTTTATTTGAGAGAGAGAGCATGAGGGTAGCAGATGGGTTAGAGAGCGAGGGAGAAGCAGACTCCCTGCTGAGCAGGGAGCCCCATGTGGGGCTTGATCCCAGGACCCTGAGATCGTGACCTGCGCTGCAGAGAGATGCTTAACCAACTGAGTCACCCAGGCACCCCTCATTCATTTTGTTATAGACATCCAGAGATAGATTGGAACACAAAAAGTCCTCCTTTTTATTTGTTTATGATCATTGCTGCAGTCAAGATACCTACAGTATAGCAACAGTTTCTAAAAAGATGTCTTGGGGTGCCTGGGTGGCTCAGTCACTTAAGTATCTGTCTGGGATCAAGTCCCAGGTCTGGCTCCCTGCTCAGTGGGGAGTCTGCTTCTCTCTCTACCCCCCACCTCTCCACCCTTGCTTATGCTCTCTCTTTTTCTCTCTCACTCACTCTTTCTCTCAAATAAAGAAAATCTTTAAAAAAAATTAAAAAGATGTCTCTTGTTGGTTAAAAGGTTATGTATTTTAGTGAGGGGGTGTATCATATTGTGTTGAGTTTTCATGGTATGATTTAATTTCTGTAGCTGTAATCTGCAGTGGTTTTTGTTGGAGTTAGCCAAGAATATTTTCCCCCCAACTAATGCTCTATTACAGTGCTGTGCAGTGCTACCCCAATATAATGTTCAGCAGTGCCCCTGGAAGCAAAACTATGTCTCTAGGGAACACAGCATGCTACCAGCACTCTGATTTCTTGAACAGTATCATAGGGTGCCAAAAGCGATCAAGAAAAAGCAAAGCAAAGTGTTTCTGTGAACAGCTTTGTGGCTCCGGAATTCCATTATTTCTGTATTTATAGAGTGATCAATAAAACAATTTGATGCACCTATCCATGTTATTATAGGTGTGAGATGTTGATTGAGGACCCTCAGCCAAAAACATGTTGTGCACAGAGAACTATACTTAGTACTAGTAGGGAGTCCTTTCCAAGAGGTACTTCACTGAGCATCTAATCAATACACACAGTAGATTCGCTTTACTCACCAGGAGAGCAAAAGTCCTACTTTTCCCAAATAGTACGTTTTGTTCTTTGTGATTATGATGGTTAATTTGGAAGTATTAGCCAAAGCAATGTGACATGGAATTGGTATAAAATGTCAAGTGAAAGCTAACCTGATTTTTATGCTTCATGAATAGTTTTTGCTTAAAACATACAGCTGAAAATTGGAAACACTTGGACAAGTTGACGTTTGTCTCTACAACATTAAACAATTACAGGTTACCCTGTTATGGGTTATTTTTACTGGATTTCCTGCCCCATCTCTGCAGTGGTCTAGAGACTAAGGTATATGATTATGAAAAGACAAGGATTGATCATCAAATGAATGATACACACAGAAGTACTGAAGACAGTAAAGTGAGGGGTAGGATTGGCGATAGGGGCTCTGTTGGAGTACTAAGAAAGCTGAAGTGAAGAAAGGACCATTGAGCTGAAACTTGCTTAAAAATTAAATAAGGAGAAGACAATGAGTGGTAAGACCTGTAACAATAAAAAAGGTGCATTTGATAGGTGATGTACTGAGAAATAGTTGTAGGAGAACAGTTGCATTGAGAGGGAGTGAGAAATAAGTGAGTGGAATAGTGTATTTTTTTTTTTTTTTTAATTAGAAAGAGAGCACCCAAGTAGGAGGAAGGATAGAGAGAGGGAATGAGAGGATCTAAAGCTGACTCCTCACCCAGCATGGAGCCCAATTAGGGGCTTGATCTCATGACCTTGATATCATGACCTGAGCCGAAATCAAGAGCCAGACGCTTAACCAACTGAGCCACCCAGGTGCCCCATGGAAAAGTGAATTCTTAAGAACTCGTAGTTTCCTTGAGACTTATGGGGCACATCCAACACCTTCTACCCTGGGGTCTTCAAAATGCATGCTCCTGAAAATAAAAGTACCATTGTACAGAGGGAAGCCCCTCTCAACGTCCATGAGCTTGCTTACGTTCCTCCCACAAAGGTTGAGAGGGGCCACAGTGCAAATAGGGTCTTGCGGTACCCCGGTCTCCAGCATGCTATGAAGGTGCACGTGTTCCTTGTGTCTTCTTACAATATCAACTTTATTTGATCACAAGGCAAGGTTAACATCATTGTAAAGCATATTCAATATTTCCAACTCAATGACATTTCAGTATGCCTATTTATTTAGTAAGTAAGCAACTAACCTGTACACCCAATTTGGGGTCAAACTCAAAACCCGAAGGTCAAGAGTCGATGCTCTTTTGCCTGAGCCCCCCTCACTACACATCTAAATTGGCTTCCTACCCATCACACAAAGCAAAGCTCAATACAAGTCACATAACAAACAGGGTAAAGCAAGGGCTAGGAAGTTAACCAAATGTGAAGTGGGTCCCTGCATGCATGGTGGAGGTGAGGCCTCGGTTCTGTGTCCTGGACGGCTCTCTCCACTTACTGCTGCTTCTGTTCAAGCTGTGGAGGGTCTCTTCTGCTCAGAGATCACTTGGGCGGAGCCCCCAGTGGCAGTTGCCTTTCTGATGTGGTCGGAAGTGAAAGGATCTGCATCTGGAGAGTCTGACAGTGTGCTGCAGAAGTTCTCCCTCTTCGAAGGAGTTTTGTCAGTTTGGGGCCTTTGCAGGCCTCTTGTGGTTCTGTGCGTTGTTCTGGGCATCTTCAGCCTGGGCTGGTTTTGGAGATATCTGGTCTTAGCCGCAGTGCCCTTAGCAGCCTGCACTGATGCCTGACATGAGTGACACCATCTTGCTGTCTATAGCAGCAAAGCAAATCCCCTAAAGTTGCACAGTCCCTATCAGGCATTCCCTCTCTGGTCACGCCACCACCCCTTTGCTGACTCCTCTCACCTCCTCCCAGGTTTTTCCCATCTTGCTGATTTCCCCTTCCTCCTTCACTCTGACCTTTCCTCAGTCCACCGAGAGGGGAAATAAAACAAGAAATCTCTCCCTTTGAACTTCCCTGTCCTCACACTGTGTTGCCAGCTAACACCGTGCTCTGTGCCAAGGTGGGAACAACCACACAAGCACATTTTCCTGAATAAAGACAGTCTCCTGAGGAGAAATTCTGATGCCAGCTATTAAAGTCCTACAAAAAAATTAACCTCATTATACCTACAATGACAAATGAGGATTATAACAAAATGTATTTTCTCCTCTTCCTCCTCACCTTCTCTTGTACCTCAAGCTCTCTGCCTCCACTAACTTGTACACTCTTCCTACTTTCTTTTTCTAGGTAGCTGTCTTTTTATTTTGGGTGATCAGGGTCCTCTCTCTATCTCCCTCCTTCCTTCCTTCTCTTTCTCCTCTTCACTTTCCTGTCTCCCTTCTCTCTGTGGTGCTGGGAAGAGAGCTATGAAATTCCCCCTGCCAGCAAAAGTCCCTTAAGACTCGGTGTCCTTTAAAGTGGTCCCTGGAAGCAGCTAATTTTCATTACTTGTTAATGACTTCTTGCCCAACATGATGTGAGTTTTATATTCAAAGCATCCTCTTATTTAATCATTTCTATAATCATGTGAGAGAGGTATAATTATCCCCATCTGAATTTATGAGAACACAAGATGGAACCCAAATGGGAAAATGGTTCTAAGACAGTACAACAAAATCAAGGCAAAATAAGGATTTGAAACCCACTGTCTCCAGACATTTGAAAGTAAGTTCATATGATTCCTAACAACTTTCTACTATTTCAGCTTCTCTTCCAATTTTTTAACTCGGTCTTTTGCCCGAGTGAAAGAAGAATTGTAGCTGTGTGAATGTGAGCATAACCACCAGCATGTCATATCTGGAATTACTATTAAAATTTAAATCCCTGAACAAACATGCCTCATATTAATGATCCCTTTTATGCATTTTTCTGCACCAAAATCACACAAAGCACCTAACCAGTTTATCTTTGCTTTTCCCTTTTCTAAGACTTTCCTAGAGAGTATCTTCTGTTACTCAGTTCAGACTTCTTCCTCTCAGCTTTCACATCTATTCTCAATATATCTTTAAAAAACTATAGTATTAGGTCCTCCCGAGAAACAGAACCAATATGATGTAGGGAAACACACAGATAGATCAAAAACAAGAAAGGTTTATATTAAGGAATTAGCTCACATGATTTTAGGGAGGATAGCAAAGGCAAAATCTGCCAAGGAGGCCGGCAGGCTGGAGACCCAGGGAGGAAGTGCCTTTTATGGGGATCTCATCCTGTTTTCTCTTAAGATCTTCAACTGATTGAATGTTTTCTCTTAAACATTTTCAACCTATGGGGCATCTGGATGAATGAAGGCCACTGCCTTCAGTTCAGGTCATGATCTCGGGCTCCTGGGATCGAGTTAATCCCAGTGGGTTAAGCTGCTGCCTTCGGCTCAGGTCATGATCTCAGGGTCCTGGGATCGAGTCCCGCATCAGGCTCTCTGCTCAGCAGGGAGCCTGCTTCCTCCTCTCTCTCTCTCTGCCTGCCTCTCTGCCTACTTGTGATCTCTCTCTGTCAAATAAATAAATAAAATCTTTAAAAAAAAAAAAAGTCAGTCACTGAAAAGCTGATGGGAAATTTTTTCTTGTGTGGTTGTGCTTCTTGACGGTGTGGGTTTCACCAGAGGATGATCAGGATTTTCAATGGTAAAAACTGGTGAAAGGGCTAGTATATGTAGGATTTTTCTTTTGGGTTTAGTTTACTAATCGAAAGAACCTTCCAGTTCAGTACAGGAGGATAATCTTGCTTGCCAGCATCTGAATGCAGAGTGGAGTATGGTGATGTTGGGGGTGGGGTGAGGAGTGGACTATTGCTACTGTTGTTAGGCATATACTTTATTTAGTATCCCTATTTTCCATAGATATCTCACCCTTTCTTTAGTTGTTGTTGTCCTGGATGCACTTACAGTATGTGAATAGTGGAAGTTTTTTTTTTTTGTTTTTTTTTTTTTTGCTTTTAAAGATTTTATTTATTTATTTGACAGAGAGAAATCACAAGTAGGTGGAGAGGCAGGCAGAGAGAGAGAGAGAGAGGGAAGCAGGCCCCCTGCTGAGCAGAGAGCCCGATGCGGGACTTGATCCCAGGACCCTGAGATCATGACCTGAGCCAAAGGCAGCAGCTTAACCCACTGGGCCACCCAGGCGCCCCTACTGACTGACTCTTAAATATGAACAGTCAAGAAGCACGAGGCATTTAAGGGAAGCTTCTGATGTGAAAGACAGAAACAAAAGCAAATAAACAGGAATGGTAGAGTTTTGAACAATCAGGACAAGGCAGTAAGCACTGCAGTAAGAAGAATGCAAGAAGAGAGAGAAGACAGTGCATTCATGAAAAGGATACCATAAAAAGAAAGGAACATACAGAGAGTAATAAAGAGCTCCTGAAAACAAAAAATATAACAGATATAAAAGATTCAACAATAGTCAGGAGGTAATGTGGAAGACTCTCGGAAAATAAAAACAGCTTTGCCTCTGGGATCCCGACATGCCATTCCGACTGAGGAAGACCTGGAAACGTAGGGGCAACGTGAGCCAGGGACTCATTGTCAAACACAGGAAGCACCAAGCAGGCCAGGGTAATGTTGGTGGCGGGCGTCACCACAGGGTCAACTTCAATGACTATCACCAGAGTTACTTTGGAAAAGCCAGTATGAGTCATTACCACTGAAAGAGGAACCAGAGCATCTGCCCAACTGCCAAACTTAATAAACTGTGGCCCTCAGTCAGCAAAGAGATGCAGGTAAATGCTGCCAAAACCAAGACTGGAGCTGCACCTATCACCGAGGTGGTGTGATCAGGCTACTGCAGAGTTTTAGGGGAGAGATGGCTCCCCAAACAGCCTGTACTCATGAAGGTCACATTCTTGAGTAGAAGAGCTGAGAAGATTAGGGGTGTGTGTTTGTGTGGAGGGGAGGATGCACTGTGGCCCAGTAGCTCGAAGCCCCACGGAGGGTGGTTCATTAAATGGTAACAAATACATTTCTAAAAAAAGAAACAAGAAAAAAACAAACAGAAAAACCTTGAAATTAACAGAGAAGAAATAACAAAACAAAACAAACAAGAGAGGAGTTCCCATATCCATTAATAAGAGTTCCAGAAAACTAATTCAGATAAAATGAATGAGGAAGAAATTATTAAATGATAAGTAGTATATGATTCAGAATGGAATGGAAGACAGAGTCCAGGAGTGTGGATTTTAAAGGGAGAATGGAAACTGATCTGTTAGCTATGTGCTAAATTCTAGAAAGAGTTTTAGAGATCTACCGAACAGTTCGAAAATGAGTTAACAGTGAGAACATAGAAAAGTAAACCATATATAATTAGGGAATTCTCAGGGGAGAAAAGTTGTATAAGAAAGGAAATGTAATCACACACTATTATAGTGCTTTGCTGTGGAAGACTTAAGCTGCCATAATACTGTAACACTGAAGAGATAGTTAAGGCAAATGTGACGTGGTCTGGGAGAATGAAATGAGGGAAACCCGAGGGCCTGTAGGAGGGTGACGGTAAACTCCATGTTCCACGACAGAACATCCTGTCAGGAGATAATGTCTCAAACTGGAAAGCCAAGAAATAGCAGTATAAATGTGCTATTGGAAACAGAGTTCAAAACCAGAATGAAAGAGTTAAAAGTCAGTGTCTGTGGGAACGGGGAATGGGTGGGGCCTATGAAATTCCCCATTAGCTTTGTAGTATTAGTTTATCCTAACGATATATATGCGTTATTTTGACTCAAAACTAATTTGAAAATACAACTAATATTAATCCCAATGCATTCTTAAAAAAAAAAAAATGAGCAATGCAGAATGATACTACCAAAAAAGTAAGTCTCTCCCCCTTCCCCACTGCCTAGGGTGACAAATCCCCGCTCGTTGAGATGAATCTGGTGTGGATGTTTCAGGACTTTTTTTTTTTTTCCTACTTTTTTTCTTTTTCTCTTTTTGTTTTTTTTTTTTTGTTGTTGTTGTTGTTGTTTTTTCTGTAACCTGAGTAAAAGCAGCTGCTCAGGGGTAAGTAGCTGTTGTGGTTAATTTTATGTGTCAACTTGGTGAGGCCACAGTACCCAGCTAATTGGTTCAACAGTATTCTAAATGCTTCTGTGAAGAAATTTGTCGGATGGGCCTAATATTTAAGTCAGTAGACTCTAAGTCAAGCAAATAACCCTCCATAATGTAGGTTTTAACCTCCATAATGTAGGTTAAAAAAAATTTTTTTTAACATTTATTTATTTATTTATTTGATAGAGATCACAAGTAGGCAGTGAGGCAGGCATAGAGAGAAGGGAAGCAGGCTCCCCACTGAGCAGAGAGCCCCATGCGGGGCTCGATCCCAGGACCCTGGGATCATGACCTGAGCTGAAGGCAGAGGCTTTAACCCACTGAGCCACCCAGACACCCTGAGATTGTCCTTCTTTTCACTACATCTGTATCTTTGGGGTAAATACCCAGTAGTGCAATTGCAGGGTCATAGGGTAGCTCTATTTTTAATTTCTTAAGGAATCTCCACACTCTTTTCCAAAGTGGCTGCACCAACTTGCATTCCCACCAGCAGTGTAAGAGGGTTCCCCTTTTTCCACATCCTCTCCAACACACGTTGTTTACTGTCTTGTTGATTTTGGCCATTCTGACTGGTATAAGGTGGTATCTCAATGTGGTTTTGATTTGAATCTCCCTGATGGCTAACGATGATGAACATTTTTTCATGTGTCTGTTAGCCATTTGTATGTCTTCTTTGTAGAAGTGTCTGTTCATGTCTTCTGCCTGTTTTTTGATGTGATTATCTGTTTTGTTTTGTTGAATTTGAGGAGCTCTTTATAGATCTTGGATATCAGCCCTTTGTGTGTACTATCATTTGCGAGTATCTTTTCCCATTCCGTAGGTTGCCTCTTCGTTGAGGCAGGAATCCATCAGAATCCTAGAGGAGGACATAGGCAGTAACCTCTTCGACATCGGCCACAGCAACTTTTTTCAAGATGTGTCTCCAAAGGCAAAGAAAACAAAAGCGAAAATGAACTTTTGGGACTTCATCAAGATCAGAAGCTTCTGCACAGCAAAGCAAACAGCAGAACAAAGAGGCAGCACAGATACCTTTACAAGAAAATTCTACTGAATGTGTAAAGAAAAAACTCATGCCAGTTCTATACAGTGTCTTCCAGAAAAGAGGAGATGAGGGAGTAATTCCAATTAGTTTATATAAAGCTAATAATAACCTGATACTAAAACAGTGACAGGACAACAGCAACAACAACAAAACTACTGATGACTAACCTTTATGAATATAGACACAAAAATGTTTAACAATAAATATTAAATGAAACAGAAATATCTAAACAGAATTCATGACTAAATGGATTTCATTCCAGGTATGCAAGCCTGCTTCAATATATGAAAATCAGTCAATATAGCCCACTATATTGACAAACTAAAGAAGAAAAAAAATCACATCATATCAATTGATGCAGAAAAAGTACTGGATGAAATGTAACAGCCATTCATGATTAAAAATCTCAGAAAAAGAGAAATAGAGAACTTCCTTAGCTTGATAAAGATAACCCATAAAATAACTACACTTAACATCATTAATGATGAAAGATTGAATGCTTTCCAAGAGCAAAGCAAGGATATCCACACATACCATTATTCAACTTATTCAACTATTCAACTAGTTCAACTAGTTCCAGCCTGTACATTAAGACAAGAAAAGGAAATTTAAAAAGGAATGCAAGTTGGAAAAGAATAAAGCTGTCCATACTTGCAGATGGCATGGTTGTTCATGAGGAAAACCCAAGGAATCTACAAAAAAACTTCTAGAACTAATAAGTTTAGTAAGTTTCACAAGATATAAGACAAACATAAACAAATAGATTTCTATGTACTAACAAATGAGACTATGGACATAGAAATTCAAAATATAGTATGTAAAACCACTCACAGGGGCACCTGGGTGGCTCAGTTGATAAGCATCTGCCTTCAGTTCAGTTCAGGTCATGATCCTAGGGTCCTGGGATTGGCCCCAAGTCGGGAGCCTGCTTTTCCCTCTCCCTCAGGTGTTCCCCTTACTAGTGCTGTCTCTGGTTCTCTCTCAAAAAAATAAAATCTTAAAAAATAAATAAATAAAATCACTCACAAAAAGAGAGAAACACATAAATCTAACCAAACACGGGGGATCTGTATGGTGAAAACTACACACTGATGGAAGAAATCAAAGATCCATATAAATGCAGAGCAACACCATATTAACAGATTGGCAGACTTAATGAGCAGACGTCCAGTCTCTTCAAATATTTGTATTTTAACTCAATTATCGAAATCCCAGCAAGTAGACATAAGAAATATTATTCTAGAATAAATATGGAAAAACAAAGGAACTAAAATATCTAAAACCATTTTATTTATTTATTTATTTATTTGAGAGAGAGAAAGAGAATGAAAGAAAACATGAAAGGGGAGAAGTCAGAGAGAGAAGCAGACTCACCACTGAGCGGGGAGCCCAATGTGGGACTTGATCCTGGTACTCTGGAATCATGACCTGAGCTGAAGTCAGTTGCTTAACCAACTGAGACACCCAGGTGCCCTGAGCTAAAACCATTTTGGAAAAGGAGAATAAAGTGAGAGGAATTTGTGTACCCAATTTCAAGACATTATATAGCTATGGTAATCAAGACTGCAGTACTGGCTGAGGAACAGAACCTAGAAATAGATTCACAGAAATATGCCCAACTAGTTTTGGACAAATGGGCACAAGCAGTTCAATGGAGGGAAGATAATGTTAAAAAAACAAAGGATGCTAGAACAACTGAACATCTATCTGTAGGCCAAAAATTGAAATTTGAATTACATATTTTTACAGAAAACACTTTATAGAAAAATTAAATTGGAGAATGTACTTAAACCATAAACCTCTAAAACTTACAGGTTTTTTATTTTTAAATATTTTATTTATTTATTTGACAGACAGAGATCACAAGTAGGCAGAGAGAGGGGGAAGCAGGCTCCCCACTGAGCAGAGGGCCCCGAAGTGGGACTCGATCCCAGGACCCTGAGATCATGACCCAACCTGGAGGCAGAGGCTTTAATCCACTGAGTTACCCAGGCACCCCTAAAACTTATAGGTTAAAAAAATGCAAGAACATTCGGAATATAGAGCTAGGCAAAGTGTTTTTTTTTTTATATATATTTTATTTATTTATTTGACAGAGAGAAAGAGATCACAAGTAGGCAGAGAGACAGACACGGGGCGGGGGGAGAAGCAGTCCCTCCCACTGAGCAAGAGAGCCTGGCAGAGAGCCCGACGTGGGGCCCAATCCCAGGACCCGGAGATCATGACCTGAGATGAAGGCAGAGGCTTAACCCACTGAGCCACCCAGGCGCCCCAGGAAAAATTGTTCTTAAACTCGGCAGCAACATCCCAATCCTTAAATAGAATTAGATTTCATCAAAATTAAAAAATAAATCTTTCAATTTGGGAAAGACCCCTGCGAAGAGGATAAAAAGACAAGTACAGACTGAGAGAAAGTATTTACAAACATAACTGACAAATAACTGATACGTAGAATACATAAAGAACCCTCAAAAGTCAACGTTTAAAACAATCCAATATAAAAATTAACAGAAGGTGTGAAGAATCATTTCACTGAGGATATACCAATGGCAAATGAACACAGGGAAAGATGTTCTAGCTAGTTGGGAAATGCAAATTAAGACCACAGTGAGATGTCACTAGACACAGCAGTAGGTCAGCTAAAATAAAACAGTGACCATATCAAATGATGGCAAGGAGTCAGAGAAACTGAATGGTGCATGCATTGCTGGGGGGAATGTAAAATGGTACAGCCACTCTGGAAAGCAGGTCGCATTTTGTTAACAAAACGCAAAAAAACAAGTGTGCAACTACAACACAACCCAACAATTGAACTCCTGGGTATTAATCCCAGAGAAAGAAAGAGTTATATTCATGCAAGAACTTGCACACACATAGTTAGAGAAATTTTACTGGTAATGGCCTCAAACTAGAAGCAACCTAGATGTTGTGCAGTGTGTTTTTAAACAAACCATGGGCCATCCGTATGAAGGGATATTACTTAACAATTAAAAGGAATGAACTATGAGTATGGAAAACAGCTTAGATGAATCTCCAGAGAATTGTGCCAAGTGAAAAGAACCAGTCTTCCAAAGTTACATAGTGCGTGATTCCATTTATATAACCTTCTTGAAATAATAAAATTGAGAAATCAAGGACAAATTAGTGGTTGCCAGGGGTTAAGAAGGTGGTGGGGGTTGGAGAGCCCTGGTTGTGGCCATGAAAGGGTAGCCTGAGTGGTGTTTTTCTTGACGAAAATATTCTCTATTTCAACTGTATGTCACTATCTTGATTTTAATTTTGTGCTACAGTTTTGCATTATGTTGCTATTAGGGGAAACTCGGTAAAGGGTACACAGAATCTCCTGTATTATTTCTCACAACTGCGCTTTAATGTATAAAAATCTCAAAATAAAAACGTGATTTTTAAAAAATTAAAAACCGTTGTTGAAAAGAGTATGTAAATTTAATGGAGAACTACATTTGTTATATTGTTTTCAAGTGTCAGCACCTTGAGCAATGATTTTTTTTTGATGCATTTCTGTCCAAAAGCTTTGAGGCTGTACTAGACTGGTGAGAATGTCTCACTTTGTTGGATTGTTTCTTGAACACATCTTCTTCCTCATACCTTTGCCCGAACTGAACCTGTCCCTTCTGATTATTGAATATTCTAAAACATTCAGTAATACTTTTCGGTATTTCACATGTTAGGTTTACAGAATGCATTAATGCAGGATATCTTTTACCTTCATGGGATATAGTACCTATTTCGTGCCAAGTCCCAGAAACTATTTGTAGTTTAAAGTCTAAGTATTTTACATGTTTACTTATTTAAGAACTTTCTATAGAATTTAACACCTGCAAAAGTACCTGTATTAGAGTTCTCCAGAAAAACAGAAATAGGGCACGCGCACGTGTGTGTATGTTTGTAGGTAGGTACGTAGGTGTTTGTTTATTACAAGGAATTGATTCATGTGATTATGGAGGCTGAGAAGTCCAGGGCCTCGTGTAGTTACGGTGTGAAACTGCAGGGCTATGACCTAGGAGAGCCCAGGGTATAATATAACTGACCCCAGACCCCAGACGTGTTCTGCTCACTGCACGATGGGCCAATGAGCTGAGAGGCCAAAACAAACAAACAAATAAACAAACAAAAAACAACTTTATTCAGAAAGCCAGCAAACCGAGGGGATGGCTGACTATTGTCCCAAAGAACCACCTGCCCTCTGCAGGAAATCCAAGCTGCTTTAATGTCTGAAGAAGGGGGAAAGAGGGAAGGGGTTGGAGTCAAAAGGTGACTAATGTCAGTAGACATCTGAGGAAGGTCGTGCAGCTTTGTCCTTGGTGACCTTTGCATGTGGGAGTCTGGTCTTGTCATTCCTGTAAATCTTAACATGGTGTAGTCATTTCTAGACATACTTCCTTTTCTCCTTGGGCAAGTTTGGTTTTGGGTAAAGAGTGGTTTTTCACAAATCTCATCTGTAACATGACTCCATGCACGGCTAAAAAGTTTTTAAACTAAAAGTCACAGCAGCAGAGGAAATAGGAGCAATGTGGAATCAGATATGCCAAGTTTCTCCCAGTAACTTGCGTTCTGAATTTGGGTCTGGAGGCAGAAGGTTGATGTCCCAGCTCAAAGACAGGCACAGAAAATTCTTTGTTACTCAGCCTTTTATTTTATCAGGCCTTCAAGTGATTAGATGAAGGCCACCCACGCTAGAAGTGTAATTTGCTTTACTCATTAATCGTATCTAGAAACACCCTCACAGACCTACACAGAATAATATTGAACCAAATATCTGGGTACCCCACAGCCCTGTCCAGTTGGCACATAAAATTAAGCTGATATAGTGACCTTTCAAATCTAGTGAATACAATGAATATCAACAAAAGAGGCAAATCAATAGTAGAAAGTTTTTAATGAGTCATGAAAGAAAAGTCAGGCATTCCGATGCATTTGCTTTTAGGAGGGCAGTGGGCGGAAGCAGCATGTCCTCTCCTCTCCCTGGCCTGTGCAGGGCTTCCTTCCTTTCGTGTTCCCATAAGCCCGCCCTTCTCTCAGCCTGTGACCTCAGTTTCTCCAATCTCATCCAAAACCTGCGGTTTTTTCCCTTTCTAAACCTAATTTCCAGCTTCCCCTGAGTGCTTGGGATCTTCTCCAGGACTTCCTAGAGATTTTCTTTCTGTGAGGCAACCAGAATAATAAAAACAAAAGAACTGCTAAGTCAGGAGCACAGAAATGATATGCGTTCATGTGTCTATTTAACGAATGATTATTTTAACACAGCAGCTTACCATGGACCTTATTCTTCTGCCAGTTACATCTACCTCTCTCTGCCGCTAAGGGCATCGTCCCATTGGGAGGATAATGGCTGACCTGAAAGAGCACAGTTCCTGGGGGAGGTTGAGCTGAGTCCAAATGGGCCTGGTCTCAGTTCTCCGCTACTTAAGATTTCATACACCTTCCCTACTTCCCTATTTCCTAATCATTCGCCACTTTTCTACCTTAAGACGTCTGATGAGCCATTAAGGCTCCTGCAGCATAGCTTCCTAACCAGCCATGCAGTTCAGCCCAGAGCATGGAGGGCCCCAAACTTCCTGACTCTCCTGGCAAGAGTAGGCCTCAACTCAGGTTTGCAGAGCTTGTCAAACTGTGAGTGAGATGGTTGTAGTATTTCATTAATTTTATGCCCTTTACAAATAATTTCTCCCCTCTGTACTACAGTAGTCTTCTCCTTCTATAGAAGAAAACAGAAGCCAGTTTTTGTCACCGATACACTAAATTTACATTCACATTCAATGTGACAAATATTTCTCCAAATGAAAAATTTCACAGGTGGTTTCATTGATTTTTTTTTTAAAAGCCACATGTAATGGTTTCTTTTAATAATTTATTATTTTTGATGTTTAAAATTTATTTAGTTTTGAATGGGGACTATATCCACATGGTTTAAACTACAAAATATCTCCCTCCCACCTTGGTTTCCATTTCACCCAGTTCCCCTCTGTGGATGTAATTTTTTTGGCTTCTTTTCTGTCCTTCCAGAGAGACTGTATACTCATTAACGAAGTCCTGTATTTTTATACAAGTGGTAGTATTCAAAACACATTGTTCTACATGTTGCTTTCCCCCCACTTACCCAATACTTAAGAGATTGTTCCATAATAAGATAAAGATCTATTTTATTTTTTATGTCTGTGCCATAAGTTATACAAGCAACTCTACTGACCAATGGTGATGCTCTCACAAATAATTATATCATCTTAGGTCAGGATATCTGTAGGTTCTATAGTATGGGAAATTCTCTAGAAATTCACCCACCTTTTTCCTTTTTTTTTTTTTTTAAACAGGCAGTTAAGTCAACATAGAATTTCTATGTACTTGATAAATGCAAAAATCAAAAATGGTTTTTTAAACTATGTTTTAACTTTAGCTGATAACATTCTATGAATTTTATGAAGAAGTAGATCATAAGACCTAGAAATTTTATGTGTATTTGTTTTTCTTTTTTCTTTCCTTTTTTCTTTTTATATTCTGTTTCTTTTTCTTTTTCTCCTCCTTTTCTTCTTTTCTCACTCCTTCCTTCCTTCCTTCCCTCCCTCTCCTCTTCCTTTATTTCTCCTTTTCATTTTAAAATATCCCAACAGCTACTGTTTGGTTTTTATTAATGGGCCAATTGAGAGCTATGTAACCACTAGGTGGTGGTACGAGAACATAGGGAAAAGTATTTTCGTAAACAGACATGGAATTAGTTTTGATTTCCTGCTCAGTTTTTAAATTGCTATACACTTGGGCCCTCAAATGCCTCCTAAGGGATGTCATTGTGATTGCTGTTTAGCAGTTGAGCCGACATAAAATTGATGTTGAGCTTTACAACAGCTGTTCTGGACCACTTTATGTTGATGTTGAGACTTCTTAAAAATGCTCATTGCTTGAAAATGTTAACTCTTCCGTAGGAATCTGTTAAGTTTTCTGAGTGATTTGAAGGGCTTGCTTATATTTCTGACTGATTTACACATCTTACAATGTTACAGTGGAGACTACTTAGAATTTATAATCCTGCTTTATTTAGCTGACTGAATTTTCAGTAAAGAAATGACAGTTTCCTAGCTACTTCCTATGGAAACGACAAAAGGCATCTGCTTACTATGGTTTTACCCTATTGATGGCAATCTGGTGTTTTATTCAACCTCGCAACATTGATCTTCATCTAAATGAGTTAAACATGTATTTAAAATGATTTCAGAATTTGATATAAAAATGTCTTCTGTGTGCAGGTTAGCTTAATTAATTTTTTAAAGTCTACCTCGTTCCTTTTAACTAACTGAACCACCCAGCCACCCCTCTACCTTGTTGCTTTTAATATTCTGAATCTCTGCTTAGAAATTTTGGATTGGTTAGTTCCCCTTAAATCACACACACACAAAGGAAACCAGCATAAATATCGAAGATCTCTGCTTCCATTGATGTCATCTGATCGTTTGCATATAGCTTCTGCTGAAATTCTGTATCACAGATTCAGTAACAAGGTGTGGTTGCAGCTACCTGGGAACAGTCTGCTTGGAAGCTGGCATGTGGATGCCCTCATCCTGTTTTTGTCCCTGTTGGTTCTAAGAGGTAGATAGACAATGGCTCCCCTCTGTCACAGTGTATCTTGTCAAGTGGCAAATCCTCATCTTCCTGGGAAGTAACCTTCTAACAAAGTTCCTACAGACTTGTTTTTTTTTTTTTTTTTTTAAAGATTTTATTTATTTATTTGACAGAGATTACAAGTAGGCAGAGAGGCAGGCAGAGAGACATAGGAGGAAGCAGGCTCCCTGCTGAGCAGAGAGCCCGATGCGGGACTCGATCCCAGGACCCTGAGATCATGACCTGAGCCGAAGGCAGCGGCTTAACCCACTGAGCCACCCAGGCGCCCACCTACAGACTTGTTTTGATGGGCTGGCTGTTTTTGGACAAGCGTCGAGGCCCATCACCTCATTTCCATAGCTGTGGATAGTTGTACATACCAGTTTTACTAGAGCTTGCTGGGTTAACCAATGAAGAAGCAAACATTTTAGCTCAATTATCTCACAGGTTTTGATGATAATAGTGCTGTCTTGCCATTTAAAACGTGCGGTCTTCCTAATGAAGTTCTATGATCTGGTATCCAATCACGGTCTATTAGAACATTACACCAGAAGCTTCATGTAAGGCATTTGGGGTTTAACTAAAAGGAAAAATGGCTTCTTAGTACCTGTTAACACATTAGGGGGAAAAAAAAAAAAGAAAATCACAGAGTCCAATTCAGTGGAAGAGCACTAATTTTAAAGAAGCCTCCCTTAGATAATGAAAGTGTTACAACATTGTTCGAGGAAATAAAATCAACTACAGCCGATTCCGTGGTTTTATTAAGAAAGACAGCCCATTCTGTGATCTGTAATGTTTAAATCAATTGAACGATCCTGAAATCTCTCCCCTGAAATGGCTATGACACAGCTTGCAACCTTTTGTTCAAGAGATTAAGTTTGCATCTCCTCACATTATCTCCTTGTAATTGGAAAACTTTCATTTTGACAGAGAAAATGTGCCAGTATCCCTGTGAGCTTTGCCACAAGCCAATGCAGAATGCCATCTGGAGGGTGCACACCCAGGCCCCACAACTGCCTCCTGTCGGGTTATATCTGGAACTTTGCAACAGAACAACTAATAGCATCTTAAGCTCCATTTGTCTAGCTCGCTAGTGCTCTTGGCAGAGGTCATAACCAGCAGTGGCTTTGCTGATTTGCTGCATCAAATGTAATTAGGTTAAAGCACTCACTGACAGAGGGCTCTGATAATGGCATTGAAGCCTCAGGCTTCAATTTACCCATTGTGTCCAATTGAAGTTCAGATCAACAAAGACATACCAGTTTCATCACTGTGACAACAGAACTTAATAATTTTTAAAGATGCTTATTGTAGACAACAAGGTTTTTTTGGTTTTTGGTTTTGGTTTTTTTGGACTTTGTAATTGTTTTCTTTTTTCTTTCTTTCTTTTCTTTTTTTCTTTTTTTTCCTGTTTCTTTTATTTTTTAGTCACTGGCTTCCAGTGAAGTGGTTGGTCTTTCCTTCAAGTGGTTGGTCTTTCCTTCAAGGAAAGACCATGTCATCTGGATACAAGCCGTATGTCCCTTACAAACCTTACCTTTGAGTCCATGATGGAAAATGATAAGCCATTTTTTCAAGTTCTATCGAACAACTTTGAACTCTGTGAAACTCAGCAGTTTCATACTCATAAGGGGAGAGGTAACGTTATTACTGGGCCTTTAACTCTTGCTTAGTGGAAAACTCCCAATAGTGTCAGAAGCCTCTTTATGAATGAGTCAGTTTCAGGTTCTGAGTAAGTTAGAGAAACCATTCCTCGGGGTTAAAGTTAGGGCAAGGGTGGGCCCAGAGCATAAGATAGGCTTTAGCTGTTTTTAAGAGCCATAAGGAAACTACGAAAGTTTTCTGTTTACCACAGAGAAGAACAGTTCAGGAGAAGTATGGTTGATCAGTTTCATGCATAAATGTTGTCAAACAAGTGACCAGGGACAAACAAGGACTAACACAAGACCAACAAGTCTTGTATTAGGGAGATTTGGGGCCTGGTCTCAGCAGGAGGGTTGGATTTCCCTGGAATGGTCCTGCTCGGGATCTGGTTGAGGCTCTTTGAAGAGCTTAGCAGAGGAGTTAAGTATGATGTCATATGCAAAATAATTGTGATATGTGAAATGCCTTTTTAAAATCCACTTCTAAATTTCCTCTCACTTTTATGGGTTCTTGACTATACCTCTGATACTAGATCTTAGAAAAAAATCACTCTGAAATTTCCAGGGGGTGGCAGTCATTTCTGTGGACTTCGTACCATGTTGTGGAAACTGCCTTAGTTGGAGCTTTCCAGGTAGGCTGCTTTTGATAAAAGCAGTAGGCATATGTGAGAATGAGGTTAAGTAAGTGTTTATTTGAGGATTTAATATCGCATACACTCTAGGAGTAAAGCAATTATCATGCTGTTAATTTCATATTCATGTATGGCTTATTTATTTGTTGTTTACCTCTCTGCATAATGAAAATGCCATGGAAATCTGCTTCTTCTGGCGCTCTAATTTTAAATGAAGCTAAATGTCATGTATAATTTTAAGTTACAGATTTCTAATTCCATTCTATTTTAAATACTCTATGAGAAGCTCCTTTGTTCTTCCAGAATCCTTTTTAAGAAGAATTAAAGCATAATTGTCTAAGTAATTATAGAATAGGTAATTAATAGATTAAAGGATGAATCTGAGGCAGTATAGGCAAATTGTGAACCATATAGCTGTCTGCGCCTTTAAGTGCATGTGTGCATGTATGTGTATTTCTAAGATTCAAGACCTTAATTACTTTTCTGACAAATATAATGTAGTCAGAAAATAATAATACACTGCCTCAACTGAGAAGCTCTTTGTGTCTGGCCTACTTGTAATCTGGTGGCAGTCAGTGTTTGGTGAAATGCTTTGGAAACCTCCAGGGTAAGGCTGTTGTCATCTGTTTACCTGACATGATATTTTTAAGAACCAGTCACTGGAAGAATTCTAAGTTCATCTTCTGGGAATGTAAATAAAAAGGGAAAGGGAAGGGAAGGGGAAGGAAGGGGAAAGGAAAGGGGGAAGGAAAGCAAGCAAAGAAATCCACGTCAAGTGCATTTGAAGTCCCTCTTGAGTCTGTGAATCCACTGAAGTTACATGCCTCAGATTCAGCTTCCTGAGCCGTCCTGCTCTTCTCCGCTTAATACTAGATGCATATCGGGAAACAGAGTGGTGTGCCATCTAAGTTCTTCTAAGTATTTTATTAATTGGGCAAGCATCACTTTGGTCCACCATATGCATAGATAAGGTCCCTCCCTACCCCTGGGTGGCTGTAGCTGTAGGCTGATTGAGAAGAGAATGTACAGATGTGAAATATTGAATAAATAATACTGCAAGTCAGTATACATTTAAATACTCCAAAGGCAGAAATTGTTGAGGAAATTCATTTCTGAAAACCCTTAATACAGTCTGCAAAGCTTGGTATGTGCCAGTTGTTCAATTTCCATTGTTATTTACAAAAGTGAAGCTTTGAATTAAGAAAAAAAAATGCACCATCTGCCTACCCATGTAATAATGCTTGGTTTTATTCCCAAGCATATCAACCACTGGCTTGGCATTTTAACTAACTGAAGCACTTTTCTCATTAGAGTGTGTCTGTGTCTACAAAGGGCCTTTTCTCCTGGTTGCTCATTTCTGTATTTTTGCCTTCTTACTCTGCGTTTTGCTGGACTCGAAGCCTTCTCTGTATTATATAGCAAGCTTGTCAAATGACCTCTGCATTCCAGGGTCCTCATGTGCAGGCTACACCTGATGCCTCTCTTTGGCCAGTTACTTATTCCATCAATTTTTTTTTATCAACTGACTGTATAATCTGTATTATACTGAATGCCTGTTTTCTGTGGACACACAGGGCATATACAGCCCTTTAAGGACACAAAGAAGTACACTGTGATACCGGCCCTTGACTAAATTTCAGCCAAAGGAAAAAAATATATAAAAATATTCCATTTTAAGCAGAATTTTCTAAGTGCCAGAGTGAATGTTACACACTTACTCATTTAGTCAATCATTGACTCAACAAATATTTATTGAGTGTTGTGATGTGTCAAGTACAGTGTGATTCACTAGAGATATAAACATGAATAAATCATACATGGTGCCTGTCTGCTCTTCTTAGAGGAAGTAGATACCCTCGTAGGAAAGAATTTTTTTACTCAAAGCATAGCCACAGATCCTCAGCTCAGGCATCCCCCAGTGGCTGGTGAGAAATGCAAGATCTCAGGCCCAATCCAGATCTATTGAATCCAGATCTGCATTTTAACTAGATGCCCAAGTGACTTGAAATTAAGTTTTAAAAGCACTGGCTACAAGGAGTATAGAATGCTCTGTACAGGAGTTGAAATAAAAAGGCACCACCAAGTCTTACTAAAAGAGGAAGGAAGGCAAATTGAGGCAGGTTAAGGTCCTTTTCTTACTCTTATATCAGAATATCAGACCGGGTGACTTTGTAATATAATATATATATTAAATACATAATAAACAACAGAAATTTATTTCACACAGTTCTGGAAGCTGGGATTCCAAGATCAAGGCACCGGGAGATATGGTGACTGATGTGGGCTTGCTTCCTGGTTCATAGACCTCTGTTGTCTCTGTAACCTCACAGGGCAAAAGGAGCAATGGGACTCTCTGGGGTCTCTTTATAAGGGCACTAATCCCATTCATGAGGGGTCTTCTTACATGACCTCATCACCTCTCGAAGACCCTCTCTTCTAATACCATCACACCAGGGAATAGGTTTCAGCATCAATTTTGAGGGGACATAAACATTCTGTGATACCAGAGGGGAATAGATATAATCTGAATACAATTAAAGAAGTGAAGTTTTGGAAGCTAGCTCTTTCATGATCCTGTAATTTGTGATGATCCACAGAGAATAGAGTTTGATAACATGATAATAGGAAATTCAAAACTGGGAGGGAGGAGAATGGTTTAGATTCTAGACACCAGAAGTAGGGATGGGTTGCCAATGGTGATGCAGTCCCTGGTAGTAGGAGTTTCTTATCCAGATCCTGTGTCGGTAACTGTTAATACTCTAAAAGGTGACTTTTAAATTAATTTTTTGGCCTGATATTTTTGAATCCCATAATTATAGTGTTAGTTAATAAGTGGATACAAATCAAGGTATAGCATTTTTTTTAAAGATTTTATTTATTTATTTGACAGACAGAGATCACAAGTAGGCAGAGAGGCAGGAAGAGAGAGAGGAAGGAAAGAAGGCTTCCCGCTGAGCAGAGAGCCTGATGTGGGGCTTGATCCCAGGACCCTGGGATCATGACCTGAGCCGAAGGCAGAGACTGAACCCACTGAGCCACCCAGGCGCCCTGGTATAGTATTTTATAAATACCAATTTTTCTAAAACACATCTAATTTAGTAGACCTTAGGTATGGGAGAAAAAGGAGGTATTGGGATCTGTAGTCTTGCTTCTAAATTAATGAAAGGTGTTATTCAGGGGGAAAAGACTGTTTACATTTTTACATAGAGGTCTATCTTTATAATCAAGGGAGGTCCTCCACAAGAGTATGAGAAAATGAATTTTATCTGTAATGCCTTTATCTACTTCAGTCATCCTTCCTTTTACGTGCCCCACCCACCTACCCACCCAAACTCTCTCGTCTTTAACACAGGAGAAAATGAAGATAGCATTATGGCAAAGGCCAATAAGGGTAATACAGGGAGGGACTGATGACCAAACCAAGTACATCTTTTTGAACTACATTGTGCCACATGGTTTCTGCCCTCATGTACGGTCTGTCCTCTACACAGGGACCCTTCCATTCTCAGTTTTGTAAGAATTTGAGGGGCCGACTCCAGTCAACCCTGTGAATGTCAAAAAACTTTACATTTGCTTATTGGGTTCTTAAGACCACCTCAGCAGATCATTTTGTTTCTGAGATGTTTGAAAATGACATCCATATCTCATGTTCTGTGGACATCTGTTAGTGTGGCATTCCATGTGTTTTACACACATGACTTTTCTGCACACAAACCTGAGCTGACAGGGAGAAGCCTGCAGCTCTCCAATAAATGGCTGACTCAATCAGTGAGACGTAGAGCCTAGAGCAGCATGCTGGACAGAGTTGACCTTACAGAAAGCTCAGAGAACACTGTCTGAGAATTTTCAGGGCTGTTGTTTCAAATGTATCAGCAGAATGGTGAGAAGATATTCTTTACTCTAGTAGAATGTCTCAAAACAACTTTAGCCACAAACACAGGAAGCTGGAAAAGTAAATGTGACTATGTAGGGGTTTGGAAGAAGAGTTTTTAAATGGAGGTCAGGTCCATAGGTGACAGTTTTGTAGCAAATTGCAAGATTAATTGATCTAATAATTTGAAATAGTATCTTCAAAGTAGAATTATTTTATTGTAATTTAGATAGACTCTGTTTTTGGGTGAACACTGTCTACATAGCCATAGAAATGTCCCCTCATCAAATGAATTAGTAGCTATATTGAACATTAGTAAATGGATAGTGTTTAAAGGCCGATAATACGTGTCATAATTTTGAGTTCCATAGAAGGCGTGTTGCACTACAAATATGAGCTATGTGGTGGGTGAGTATTTTGCTGGTGGCTGTTCTTTGATATTTAAGGTAGATTAAGATTGTTATTTTACTTATGAAGATCATCTGGAGCCATGTATGAAAATTACTTAGGTGGTCAACTTCTAGCAAACTGTCTTAAGTCAAAAGAAAGATGGAAGGAAGGGTGAATGAAAGGAAGGAAAGAGAAGGGAAGGAAAAAAGATAATGTAACTATGAAGAACAATTTTATGTATGAAAATTCTTGCTTATTTCCAAATGGTAGCAGCATTGCCTCACAATTCATTCCAAAGAGACTGTGATGGCAGAAAACAGTTGAATATACCTCTTTCAGTGCATTTGTCGAAAATAGGTTTCATTGTTTATCAGTCAGATTTAATGCATATGAATTACTTAATTTTGGCAAGCATTCAATTACAATTTTTATAATGACAGCCAACTAAATATACACGTGAACTATATCTATCATTACTGATAACAGAAGTTCTAAGGTAGATTTTTTTATGTATGAGAACAAGAATTTACAACACTTTGTGTAATTGGAAAGTACAGAGCAAGTAAGAATATTTTTTTTAATTCCTCAAAGAATCACTGCATTTTATGAAGTAATTCATTTAAATCAACAAATATAATACCATCTCTGAAAATATGAAGGTAGAGTCCATTCTTTGCTAACAGAAACTCTGAGGCTATATTTTTTCCCTGTCTATACCGGACATCCTTTGGCTGAGTCTGTCAGCTCTGTATTTTATCTGTCTTAATGCTAATATTTGGTGTCAAGCTTCTTTCCCACCATGTCAAAGTCCCACCAGTGAGAATGACTCAAAATAGCTTTCCCAGTCAAGGAGAATCAAAACACAACAGAACAAAAAATGGGTGCTGATAGAAAGGCTGCATTGTGACTGGCTGTTGGAGTTCAGCCAGTGAAAGAGAAAAATGTAGTAGCAAAAGTGGCACCATGTGAATGATTATTGGTGGAAAAAATGTCACACATCATGTGGCCTCTGTCTGTTAATTTAATGTGATGCACTTGAGTGTAAAAATAATGGGCTCTGTCAGCCTTATTAATTATCTATGCTTGTTCTGGAAGTCGGGATTGTGAAATGCCTCCGAACCACCTGATGTAATGGGCCATTTTTGACCTTTCCATGCAAGCCTCTGCATGAGCAGTTGCAATCCCAATGGCTACCTCATCTGCAGTTAGGGATGTGGTACTGAGCGGGACTCACATAATAGCAATATTGGCCACAAGGTGATGGAATAATCAATCTTTCTATAGTGGATTTCTTTAGCCTGGTGTGACAAATTTCCTACTTAATGATACCATTCTGATGCTGGGGGCACTTCTTGAGCTCAGGCCGCCTCTGTTTGTCCATTATAGTTTAAATATACGGCATTTATTTTAATGGTAGAAGCAAATTAGTCTGTTATAATTCCTCGTGCACTTCTTTGGTGTATTCTTTAATATGGCCCTCAGAAAGCTGAGAGACAAGCTAGCCAGACAGCGCTCTCACCCTGGGAACTACTAATACTTTCATGTCTGAGAATTTACTAATGGGACATTTTAAGAGGGAAATGTGTGTGAATGAGAAGCTGTGAAAAAAGAGCTGGCCGTGGAGGGCCATTGTTTCTTTCATTCTTCAAGCAAGCTGATCTATTTTGGGGTGTGTGTGTGTGTACATTTACACTATGAACTGCTGAAGGATAAAGAACATGTCTCTTCTTTTCTGTGCTGGATCTTGATACCATGTTAAGTACCCAATGGTTTTGTAATATGTGTTTGTGAGGGGATGGGTGTTCTAGTGAAAATATGTGAAGATTGAGATGATGATGATGTTGATGATTTATTAAATAGACTTTAGGATCTGATCTAGCCCTATAGATTTTAATATTATGTTGACCTTTCTTACAAAGTTTAGGGGAACATTTTATTGCTAATCTTTTCTGCAGCTATCATGTATCTTGTACTTAAGCAATAGAGTCTTAGATCATTCAGGAAGGAAAAAATCATTATGAAGGGATAAATTTGGAAACTTGATATCAAATATTCAGGTCTGCATGCTATATAAGAATTGTGAAACATTCTAATTAGGTGAAAACCATTATTTATATGGTTTCTTCTCATAACTAGATTGATAACCAGATTTGGTTATGCCACCTAGATGTATGTCTCACCAACATGGAGTAATTAGACAATGTACACCAACAAAGCTTTTCCCTTTACTCTTTAACTGTGAAAGCTAATTGTTCAGCTTAAGTCATGGGACATTGAGGGAGTCATTTAACACACCCGAACTTTGGTTTTTATTGTATAGAATAAGGGAGTTATGTTTTATGATCTCTAAGGCCATTTTTAGCTCTGAAAGGATTTGGCTCTGTGATTTTGTGCGTTTCTGAGTAGGTCGTAAGTGAATGATACTACACTATTTACACCAGGGAAAGAATCATCTTCAGCTATCTGAAATGGCTCTTTTTAGTCAGTTATTCTAGATTATATAACATATTCATTTTCTTTATAGCTTTTACCACAGCCTATAATTATCTTGTTTATTTGTTTATTCTCCTGTTTGGGGTTTGCCTCTCCATGAGGCTGGAAACTCTCTTGTTCACATATTGATGCCCAGTGCTTAGAAAAACTGAGTGCCTGCCACATGAGGAATCCAAGAAATATTTGCTGAATGAATGAATGAGTATATGAATTCAGCCCTGTCCCCATAGTACAGCCTCTTTATCCTTTAAAACAACTTCGCTTGGAGTTCAGTGGCATAAAGATGTGGTTGAAACTACCATTTATGTAAAATAATTACTCGAAGATATGATTGAATGTTTTGCTATATGTATACACACACACACACACACACACACCATCTATATTTTATTTATTTATGGCTTATCACTTTAGCTATTCAAAAGTGGGATTTTCATCAGTAAGTTGTGTGTTTTGTGTTTTTAGCAACTAAATTTAATTAGTCATTTTGTTCCTAAAATTTATGATTAATTAGCTGTCATACCTGAATACATGATAATGTCTAGGTACATTTTTGGATGATGTAAATAAATTTGCCTGTTGGGGGTATGCATTTTCATGTGCAAGAGGAATTTTTAGCACCACGAAATGTGAATGGTAGATTTTAGAATTCACCGTGGAAAGTAGTACATCTTGTAATCTACTAGCAAGCTATTAGAACATCACCTGTTCTTCCATACTTCACTTATGTAATCTCTCATAACGTGAAAACGTTGGAAAACCTTACCATTTATCCTCATGAACTGGCTGAATTACTCCTTGCTTCAACATATGTTCAAGTTAAGGTCAATGTGGATGCTGTTTTCTGAGCTGTGAATTTGTGGCAAAGGTAGACCTTTCTTTGTGAGACATTATGGGCCTTACCTCCTAGGGCAGTGAATCCTTTCAAATGAGAAAAAAAAAATGTCAATTATGTTAGGATACAGGATTCTAACAGCAATGACAATAGAGTTTATTACTACCCTTATAGGACTCTATAATCACGCTTTTGAACAGTTAAATGGAGCGTTATCTTTCATTGTCCTTGTTGTTTATACACAACATGAAATAGTTTTTCTCACAATGTTCATTTAATCTATGAACTAACATTTTTTCCTTATGGAAGATCTGTCAGATTTTGATAAAAATGTATTTATGACAGTTTATTGGAGACAAACCTTTGCAGCCTCTGATTATGATTCGCCCCCTCAGTAGATCTGGGAACCATTCCCCACAAGTAGAGCTAAACCCATATGGGTTTCATAAGCACACTTGAGATTAGAAATTCTTCAGGAGGTAAGAACAAACCCAGTTGACGTTCTAAGGAACACAGATTTTGGTGGCATGGTCAGGAAAAAAGAGGGAAAATTATTTGCATTTTTTTTTGCCTATAAGACCTTTGCTGTGCCTCAGCCACTGTGGGCAAACATGCTCATCAGTACATCCTTGCTGTGTAGCAGGAGTCGAACAAGAGACTTTCATCACAAACTTCAGCCAGTATCACACATGAGTGTATATGTATTCCCATGGACTTGGATTTTGATAATTCTGGAACGGCAACCCATTGCATATTAATTAAGTACAACTGGTTCTGAATTGTCTTTAGAAAGGTGCAAATTATGGCTTCAAAGTGACCCGATAGAGTGCAAATGAACGTTAGCACAACATTTCTAAAATAGAATCGTTTTAAATATACATATATAGATGTGAATTCCGAGTCCGTCTACTTCATTTTTTGGTCGGGAGTTTACTGCCTTAAAATGGGAAATAAATGTGTGAATGCTATCAAGGGTGTGAAATCCTCCATTTGTACAGACTGGAAACTTGGTAATAATTATGAATCTAGAAATAGCAGAAATTATACAAAAGTTTAGCAACATTTTAATTTTAAATGCGAGTATTTCAGGGGAAGAGTTTAAATCTGCTTGAAGAGCTTTTCTTGAAGTCTTTGATACTAAAAAGTTAGGGATTTCCAACCAGCTTTTATAAATGCTAATTTTCTTGTAATTTTTAAACAGAAAATTGCCTTGACTAATCTCTTTTCTTTCAAAAGCTGCTTATTCTAAGTGTGTCTGAATCTGATAAACTCGGGAGCCCCGACTTAACCTAACCTAAATGAAACTTAACCTTTTCTCCCTTCTCACATGAGTGGACAATGGGTCTCAGCTGCACAGAGCATTAGAGAAGCTTGCCCAGTCTCTAGGCCAGCTGGAAGGCCAGGCTTTCCTGCTTTTCAGCCAAATAGATGCTGGCGCTGAGTTACCCTAGGGCAGAGGTTTAACACGGTTTGAATGAAGCTTGGATTTTGAAGTATCCATCCCTTTAGGTTGATGTCACTGGGAGTCCAAGACTCCTCTTTCATTAACTGGCCTCTCACATCGATGGCAATAGTGACACAAAACAGCCAACCACTAAAACAGTTGGTTCTCTTTTATTATTTGTAATTTTGTCTATTTGCATGAGAGCCTGGCAGCATATGGCCTGATGAATTAAAAAAAACAAAACCCTGTAAAGTCTGATCTACGGGCCAGAGCCTCCAGCTCATGGCACTAGCAGGGGCCAGTGGTGCTCCACCTGCCACTTGTCTGGAGGGTGGGGGCATAAACTGATGACCTACTAGGTTTCCACCGCCAAATAGAACTCGGCTGATGCCATGATTTAATTCCTAACAGTACTGTCACAAATGGCTAGAAGTGGCAACACCCACTGTTTCAGTGGTAAATCCGATTGGCAAGCTACCTGCTCTTTGCCCTACCTTGTATTCTATGCTAATTATGTCCTATCAGGTTAACAGCAATAGAGGAGCAGAAATGCTTCTAACCCAATGCACACAAGTCAGTTTTGAGGAGAAGAACGTAGGGATGTAGGGATGCACGGTCACATTTTCACACCCGGCTAAAGGGATGATCAGCAAACCAGGGGAAAAAAAGATCTTGGCAATGCATCTGTTTACTTTTTTTTACACACTTGGTCATTTCAAAGTCAAAAATTTATATAGATCTTACGTGTTGGTTTTTCTGAATTAGCCATTTTCTTCAGCTGTCAAGTTGTGTCAAAGGAATATATTTTATGGTTTCTTCTGAGAACTGAACATTTCTTTGCCTGAAACAAGGAAATTAAAATTATTTGGATTCCTACTTCAGAGTTAAACCAAATTGCAAACCTTATTGTTTCCTTAATATTGTATGTATGTGATCCTATAATGTCAAACAAACCATATACACATAGAAACAATGTACAGACTTTCACTAATTTGTTATGAAGGCCAAAAAAAGTCATCTTCAAAGCCAAAGTCCATTTGCTAACCCATTTTGATGTAGTTTAGAAATCCTTTATTTCTCCTGCATTTTAAGATTACTAAAAACATGCGTACTAAAGATGTGTGAGTCAGAATTGCCAGCAATCAATGAAAGGAAGAGGTAATTTGGGGGGAAAAGCTTCTATGATCTTATGAAGTGAGAAATTTTCTTGATAAGCCACAGCAGACACATTCAGCACTGTGAGGTTGAGTATAGATAGAACAGTTGACAGCATAGGACACAAATCCCTGCTAAATGTTAAGCATTTCTTTCCCACTAAATCCTAAGAGTAACTGCGAAGTATTTTATGTTTATGATTTTATGTGTTAGAAGCAGTAGAGCAGGGGCACTGACCAATCAGAATAGCAGCACTGGAGTTAGACTCCCAGAAGTCTCTCTGCCTGGTGAGGTTTGACCCTTTGGTTCCCAAATTTGGGGGAGGTCCCCAGGATCCTGGTGTAGGGGGGAAGGTATGGGGATTGGCAGGATTTGAGCAGTAGCCATTTACCAATATAGGGAAGTGCTTCAATTATTTATTAACTGTATCAACTCTGGTGGCTGAACATCCCATAGGTAGGTATTATTTTACAGATAAAGACACTGTGGCTTAGAGAGGTTAATTAATTTATTCCAAATCACACAGATGATAGGGGACAGAGCCAGAATTAAAATCCCTACCTGTGTCCAAAGATTGAATGTGTGCTTCTGTGTCATGCTGCTACTATAATGCTTCCTGGAAATTTTGCACTAAAGAGTTGAGTTAAATTTTTGCTGATATTCCATCTGAGTAATGTGGGTAAAGATATCAGATATGCCCTAGCAAGTGATGAAGCTTGCCTGAGAGTGAAGAAAATCTATTTTAAACTCAGTGGCCTCTAACATTAGATTGGTGTATGTTCCTATGTGCAATTGATGCTTGATAGTTTGTTAAATTAGAAGAAAACTTATGTTGTTGCACCTTCATATAGAGAGGTGTGTAGGAAATACACCAGCCATTTTTTAGATAAGATACAATTCTAGGTAAGGGCAAGCTATTAAACTAAACTAAAAACATTACTTGTTTCCAATTGAGGTGATTTAGTTTAAACTGAGCTAAGTGAACAAGTTTTATTTCAATTCAAAATGAGTATAAGTAACTAAAGCTTCAATTAAAAGGAATACTTTAAGGTTTAAAATTTTCATGTGTGGAAGTGAAATTTTTCCAGAGAGATAGCATCTATTAGGTACATGTGGTAGTTGATTTCTTCCCAATGAAACAAAAACATTCTGCAAAGAAATTGGAAAGCGATGAGGGGCACCTGGGTGGCTCAGGGGGTTAGCTTCTGCTTTCCTGTCAGGTCATAATCCCAGGGTCCTGGGATGGAGCCCTGGGTCGGGCTCTCTGCTTGGCGGGGAGACTGCTTCCCCCTCTCTCTCTCTGCCTGCCTCTCTGCCTACTTGTGATTTCTGTCTGTCGAATACATAAATAAAATCTTAAAAAAAAAAAAAAGAAATTGGAAAGAGATGAGATATTAAGCTTGGTCCCTTCTTTATGGGCCCAATTAAGGAAAGACTAGAGATACACTCAAATGTTTAGCCATATTCTATCTAGAAAAATAAGTTCAAGAACATTGATTTTACTGGATAAAATGTAGCTGGGAACATTCTCTAATATATGAACAGACTGTTCCAAATGTTTATTTGTAATTTGGTATTCAAATTTCCATATATAAAATTCAAATGGTAGTAGTTTTGTTCTCAGTCTAAATAGTAAAATTTATTTTACTTATAATTTACCTATTTTTTTAATTTTACCTACAATGTTTTAGGCTCTACTTTCTATATATTGTTAATTAGAGAGGAAAAACATCCTGAGTACCAAGGTAATTTCCTGGAGCATACTTGCACCTGGACCTCCAATCTTGACATAAAGCAAGCAAACAAACCAAAACCCGAAATAGTTTAGACCACATCCTCCCATATTTTCTCAGGAGTAAGACAGAGGTTCATTAAGGAAAGGGCTGAAGGATGAGGTTATTCGCTTAGATTTGCAGTGGAGCATGGCAGTGGGAGATGGGGATGTCTGGGTGGTAGAGTGTATTAAGCCCACACTCTTAGTTTCAGCTCAGGTTGTGACCTCAGGCTCTTGAGATTGAGCGCTGGTTGGGCTCACGGAGGAATCTGCTTGGGACTCTCTCCCTCTCCTTTTGTCCCTCCCCCTACATACATTCCTACCACACCACTCCTCCTATACCACTCCTCAGCCCCGAGTGCATGCAAGCTCTCTGTCTCTAAAAGAAATCTTTTTTTTGTTGTTGTTGTTAAAGATTTGCAGTGTAATTCTGGGAAAGCTCCTTGAAGACTGCTATAAATGTAAGCATTCCAGATTCCAGCGATTGGGATAGATTGGAGTACTTAAGAGTTTAAGAGCTGGGTAGGATTTCCAAGATCACCAATTTAGGCATATCCTTCTAATTTGAATAAACTGAATGAAGCTCTTTTTCCTCCCTCTTTCTTTAATTCACAAACACAGGTTAGATCTAAAGAATCTTTACAGCTTTGCCTGGCCCATTTATCTTCTTGGTATGGTCCAAGCTAGTTATATAGCAAGATTTACAGAATATTTGAAGCCTACATGCTAAGAAATATTTATTTTTTGTTGCGACCTTCTTTCATTAAAGCATCCATTCTGTTAGTGGAGTCTACTCACTGTGCAAATATTTCTCAAATTTCTGTCCTGTGCACTGTATAGTCTTAGCTGATGGGTAAATACAGAAGTAAATAAAATGGGGCTTCTTCTTTCAAGACAATTATTTTCTGGGGGTGCATGGGTGGCTCAGTTGGTTAAGCATCTGCCTCTTGATTTTGGCTCAGGTCGTGATCTCAGGGTCATGAGATCAAGCCCCATGTCAGCTCCCCACTGGGCATAGAACCTGCCTGGTATTCTCCCTCTTCCCTCCCTCTGCCTCTTTCCTCCCTAAAAAAAGATTATTTTCTAGGTTAGAACAAAAGATAAGAGCAAGTCAAATAGCAATTCAAAAGCTTAGTCAAGAAAGTAAATGAATGCTTCCAAAATGAATTTTAGATGAGCGGAACTGGAGTTCAGAGGAGGGAAGGAGTGCTGTAGCAGCATTGAGATAGACTGATCCATGACAGGGCAGGGCAACTGAGGCTGGCATGTAAAGTATTTGAATGAGGAAAGTAGAACAGAAGCACAGAGCATGGACAATAAAAGGACTCAGTACCAATGGATGATTTATTGGAAAGAGGACAGAGTCCAGGTTTAGTGTGTGATACCTACATTAAAGCCATAGTCATCCACTAATAAGCTGATAGGAGCAGTGATAACCTCTTATGGTGGAATGGCCCTGAATTTGTTGGGGGGAGGAGGGGAGGTAGTCAGGAGACAGAGGTTCATCTCGCCTACACTCCAGAAATAACGGTTTTGGAGGAGAAGTTAGACTTTTCCTGTGTTCATGTGTCTTTTCCATTCTTCAGATGTGAAATAAGGGGTTTGTGTTGGGTGGTTTCCAAAATCCCATCCATCTCATTGTTTCTAAGGGATCAATTTTGATGAAAGGAGGATAGTGGGGTAGTTGCCGAACAAAGGGATGGGAGGAGTCTAAGGAAAGGGGGTTCTAAAGAGGACCAGAAGGGAGGGGGAGTGATTGGCAGCACACCAAGAAGTGGTGAATTAAGGAGAGGCAGGTGTGTCTAGAGAGGCATTTCTGGAGTTTGAAATGTCATCTGGGTCTGGCCTCAGCATTGGCACCACTCTGTCAGACTGCCTTCTGTTATAGTACGCCTGTTCCCTAACACTTCTTCTCTCTCCCGCACTTCCTTCAGGGTCCTTTCTCTGATCCCTCTTTTCCCTCCCCAACAATGTAGTACCAGACAGTAAAGATCAGAGCACAGAAGAAATGGTTTATCTGCTTCCCGGAGACTGTGCTTTTCCCTTTTAGATTTGCATAGTTTGAATTGCTGTTGGTGGTGGTAACTGCAGCTCTGCTCCTTCGGTTTGCATGTCCAAGGCCCATAGCTTGAGCACTGTTTCCTTCAAAGCTTCCCAGTCGCACCTAGCAACCATATTTTCAAGTATCTCCAGCTCTGTGTGGGACAGAGGGAAGGTTAGTTAGGAGCAGTGACCAAAAAGAGACCTAGTGAAGGTGCCTCTAGGGATCCCAGGGGAAAAAGACTGCTTATCAAAGGAGCAGTAGTAGCTATGGCCTGGGAGCTGGCCTCAGTACGCAAAGCAAAGCGTTTCTTTATTTGCTAATTGCAGCCATATGTGGTAGTTCCATTAACATCTATTTGTTGAGATCTACCATGTGCCAGATACTATTAAAGCTGCTGTAATTCTCTCTTAGGTCTAAGTCATTATGTTAAATGAAAATGGAGTGGATATACTTTCTTCAAAAGGGATTAGTATTTTTAAATCTCTTTCTATTTCACGAGTTAGCATTTAGAACATTCACCATAGTGAAACTCTGTTAATATCCTTTTTTTTTTCTCCTTGGGCATGAGCTATATATGTTATTGAAAGCACCTTGATAGATTTTGTTAACACTTCTCTTTTAAGTGATCAATCTTTAAAATATTTCTGAAGAAGTATTACATGGATATGCTTGCCATTTATTTTTATTGTGAAAGAAATGACTCCTGAAGTTAAAAATCATCTTGTTAATGTCTCCATCTCATCCCAGGTCAGGATCCTCTGTACTCCATCAATATGAACTGGCTGCTGTTCTCAGAACATACTGTATGATATTGTGCCTCTGGATCTTTGCATATGCTGGACTTCCAGTGGGGAATGCATTTCCTTGCATGGAAAATGCCCATGTGATGTTCTTACAGTTCAAAAATCTCCTTTGACCAATTCTTTCACCCCCAGTTAGATTGCCCATCTCCCCACTGGGGCCCAATATAGTCTACATTTACTTTTATTATCCTCTCACATGCTGGACACAGTTACTGGCTCAGTTTTCTTTCCCCAGCCAGATTTTACGACCTCCAGGGCAGGGACTATGTCTTATTTGTGGTTGTATCCTCAGGGCATGAAGAAGAGAAGCTTAATATACATACATCTAATAATTTAGATGAGTGAATAAGTGGATGAGTGGATGATCAAATAAACAACATAGGCGTGAATATCTTCACCCCCTAGGAACACACTGTGCTAGTATTGTGAGGAATGCAAAGAAATATGAGATGGATCCTGTCCTGAAGGTGCTTACAAGACACAGTAGTGATGTAGTCTAAGACATGCATGGAGTGGTTCCTGGATAATAGGTCTTAAAGGAAGAAGCCTTCCTTTCTCAAAAATACAGTCTATTACAAAAAGTCTTGTTAAGGTGGAAGAAATATTTTAAAAAAGCAGAACTCTGAGGTTAAAATTATGGTCAGAATGCTTCACTACTCCATGTGTGGAAGTAGTGGGAACAACTAAGCCGACTAGTGTTAAACACTACCGTTGACTTCTCAGTTTTACTAATTGGTGGCTGACCTGAACTTAGCACGTTCTGTGTTAGATTGCTCAACCTGTCCGCTCCACAGAAAGCCGCCTCCTTAACCACTACTTGCTTTCTTTTTTCGAGTTAGTCTACACCCAAAGCCACCGTCAGATGTCACAGGGATGAGACTTCACAAGGTAAGTTAAAACAAAACAAAACAAAACAGGAACAAATGCTTTTCAAAACAGAATCTGGTGAAAGCACTGGCTCAAGAATGATAAGCACCACTTTGCAGGGTTCCCTAGTTTTGGGTGTGGAAGGGACATATAGCCCTGGGTTTGGTGGAATTAAAGATGGTGTGAGTGAAGTGAGACAGAGCCTGGGGTCCCAAGTGGCGTGTCTGAGAAGGAAGCAGGTTATGTTGTCTAGACAAGAGGAACTGCGTTATTTTTTTTTTTTTTGATGGAAGATGACTGGAATTTTAAAAGTCAAATGATAGGACTAGAAAATATAACTGATGTTTTATTTCTTCTTTTTGTTTCATTCTGAAAGTCTGTCTTTAAGTCCAAAGTGGAAATTTAAACTTATAAAGTGATCCACAGAGATAAAGGCCAGCAGAGATCCTCTTTTACTTCCCACATCAGGAGTTATAAATTTGGGATGGATTCAAGACCATGTCTAAGATTTTTCTTACTCTCCTTTTGGTGAACACAGAGTATGTAGCTATTTTAAATGGGGGTTTGATACTCATTTAAAAGGCTGTGTATGTTTCAGTGTTTGAAATCATTTCTTTTTTCCATATCATCAGTATTAGATTACTAAGGCATCCTTAAACCTTCTTTTTCATGAAAAAGGAACACAGACTTGGCAGGTTATTTGCGGTTTGTGTTCTTCAAGACCCTGTCTCCCATTGAGCTTCAGGGCTTTTGTGCTTTTTCCAGGCTGCTTCCACTTTTCCCCTTTCATCCCTCATACAATGTAAGGTAGATCAAGTGAGAAAGAAATCCAGAGGTTCTGTGTAAAGACTGGACAATGATAATTACAAAGGGTCCTTTCAGTGTTGATATTTACACATCTTACACATTTTTATTGCTATAAACTAGTTTATTATCATTACACTTGAAAGTCCGCATTTTGGCATATTTCAAAGACTATTTCCTACCAACCTAGACAATTATATCTTGTGTGGATATGTGTTAGGCCTTGTAGCAAGCTCTCCTGGCCAGGAGCTGTGTTATATTTGTGCCAATTTAAAGTCTCCAGTTCTGGCTCTGGTATCTATTACTACAGAGGCCAATGGACCTGAGATGACACCAGAATTTCATTTTTATTCTCAACCTGAGATGATACTGTTGTTCACATAGTGAAACTGTCCTATTTCTCACCAGTGGCTCTAATATCCACACCTCTCTTCGGGTTTGACGGACATGATAAGCTAAGGAGAAAAGTCTGCATGTGTATAGCTTTTCTGTACATATTTTCTCTTCTTCTAATACTCTTTCAGGTTATCAGCAGATTTTATAGAATAGCAAACTCAAATGCCTGGCAAACAGCTGTGTGGACTCTCTAGAGCCAGGCTGCCTGCATTTAAATTCCTAACCCACTACTACCCAGTTATGAGACCTTATGCAAGTTACTTAACTGCCTTCTGCCTTAGTTTCCTCATCTGTAAACTAATGGTTTCTATTACACTGGGTTGTTAAATGAGAAAATTCATGTGAAGTGTTAACAACAGCGTATGTCACATAGTAAGGACTCTTTACCTTCTTATCAAACAGAGATAAATAAGTGTTTAATTCAAACAGAAATAAGCAAGTGTTCAACTTCCCTAACAGATGGGGAAATGAAAATTAAAGTAACAAAAGATACCACTTTACACACATCAAATTATTAAAAGTTAGAAAATTGCACTTGGTATCAGGGAACCATTATACCTATAAACAGCTTGTAGAAATGTCAATTGTGACAACCTGTTCGGAAACCAATCTAGCAAGATCTGTGATGTTTATTGTGGCATTTTCTAAAGTGCCTACCGTAGCCTACCACGCCCTACAGCATCCGGGCCCTGGGCACGATATCTTGCTGATGCCTTTGCCTCCGTCCTAGTGCTCATTGCGCATCAGTCACAAGGGCATTGCCGCGTTGCCCTTTGTCTTCAGTCACTCTGCGCATGCTCGCCCTTCAGACCCTCCGTGCTGTTCTACTCTCAGTCACGCACTCTGTGCATGTGCCCTCCTTTCAGAGACCTGGTGCTGTTCGGTCTACTTGATCGCTCTTCTCCTAACACTCCTTCTTGTTTACTCTCTCTAACCTTTCAGGTTGTCTGAGAGCAGTTCTCCCTACCTCTGCATTTAAAGTAATAAGTAATTTCCTGTAACCTTCTATTTCCTTATTTAGCTTTAGAGAAATATCACATTATGTTATATAATAAAGCGTTGTCCATCCTCTCTTCTAGAATGGATGTTCTGTGAGGGCGGGGACTTTGTTCACTGCTGTTCCTGGAGTCAAACCAGATGGTACTAGAGAGCCATTTGATAAAGACATGTTGCCTGAATGAATTTTTTGTAGTAGCAAATGAACATAAAAACAAAAGGTAAGAGAATGGTGATGAATTGTGACATATCAATAACATGAAGTATTAGCAACTCCTGAGAAGAATGAATTAGAGCTATATCACGGAGGGGTTTCTAAAATGTATTAAGGAATAAGTACAGGAACAGAAATGTGTATATAATACGGCCCCAAGCAGTGATCAAACCTTACACCTATATATGATTTCATGGAAATGGGTACAGAAACACACTCACCAGGTTGTAAATGTTGATTATCTAGGGAAGAGGGTACAGGATGATTGTTGAGCAGGATGTAGCAAGGGAGCCAGAAGGCTAAAAGTTGGAGGAAAGGCAAATAAAATGATTGCCAATATGGGATCCAGCTTCACACCAGCTTCAGTCACATCCTTCTCCACCGCCACTCACACCGAGGCTTAGTGTCAGGCTCTGACACCAGGTGGCTGATTCACCCCAGTTCAGTACTCGCCTTTGGGAGTCAGTGTTGATGTTCTGGTAGAGGTTCCAGGAAGTGTACACAAGTCTTGCCCTTGCCTATCACTTGAAATCTTGCATTCTCTGAGAAAGCTATTTGTCTTTTACTGAGTACTTTACTTTTGTTTTTTATGCAAGGAGTCCTTGATGCTCTGTGGTTGTTACTTCTCACCTTTCGGGGGTTCTGAAGAAACACTGTGAAGTTGATTCCTGACTGCTTGGGCCTTTTCTGTTCACTAGGGCCCATAAGGCTCCTGAGCCAGGGAAGTGTACCTGGGAGGATGACAGCATTGATTCATGGTAATGTGCTTTGCATACCTTTGCATACATATAGGGAACTCTATGGAGCTCTCAGAAATTTTGGGAAAAAATATCAAATAGAAATGATAAACATTATTTATTTATTTATTTATTTAAATATTTTATTTATTTGACAGAGAGAAATCACAACTAGGCAGAGAGACAGGCAGAGAGAGAGAGGAGGAAGCAGGCTTCCCGCCGAGCAGAGAGCCTGATGTGGGGCTCCATCCCAGTACCCTGGGATCAAGACCCAAGCAGAAGGCAGAGGCTTTAACCCACTGAGCCACCCAGGTGCCCCAGAAATGATAAACATTTTGAAAATAAAGTAGCATTACCTTAGAAATACAAGAAAGCAGAGGTAAAATAATATGGTTTAAATCATTAATAGTACAATTAATGACCAGGAAAAAAAAACCCCATATTTTCAGGTAAGAATATATCCCCTTTATCATAGGGTTCAGTCCTCTGAGCTTTATATTTATTAGTCTGATTATATTTTCTACCAGCTCTAAGGATGGGATTGTGTCCCGTTTTTACTGACATTGGATGGCAGTTTACATTCATTCATTTGTCTTCACTTTAAATATAATAATTTAGGGATGCTAATTCTAAACTTGGGCTCCCTGAAGGCAAGATAACATTTCATAGTGACTGATTTTAGAAGACATAAATGGTTTTGCTGCAATATAAGTGTGCCATTACTTCTATCTTTACAGAGTTTCTAGCTTATTACTCTCTTAAAGATGAACATCAATAGTATAACTTGAGAAAGACATAAAAAATTATCCTAGTACAAAAAGAAACTGGGCCAACACGTGCCACAAGCCATTTTGGACATTTTTAAGTTAGTTCAAAAATTATTTTCCTGAGAGGAGAAAAAGATGTTTAAATTCTGAAGTTGAGAAAAATTCCTAAGAATATTTATCTGAGCCTTAGGTTTTCTTGAGCAGTCTTCCATCAACATATTTATAAAACGCAACTCTTTCTTTTTCTAAAGAAGAAAAAAAAAAGAAAAAGAAAGTACATAATATGAAGAGGAGACATGGGGGTGATAGACTAACATCATGTAAAAATTCTGAATTTCAAACATGCATGCTTAATAATCATCAACCAACAACAAATTGCAGTTATTAGTAATTGTTTTCTTTTCCTACAAATGCTGGGACTTGATAGTCACTTGCTTAGGACAGAAGTCTCTTGATTGTGTGAACTAGCATAACTCAAAAGAAATATATTAATAAATCAAAAAAATGGAAATACCCTTTTCACTTTTTTTTTTTTTTTAAGTTATGTTGGAGGAAATCAGTAGTATATAAAGGGCAGTAGGTCGGACTGCTGCTCTTTCTGTGGTCTCATGATTGATCTTTCACCTTCTGTTGCTTTAAGTTAACTCCTCTGAAAAGCTGTTTGTATAGGGGTGAGGAAGAAAGGGTTGGGGGGTTTTGTAGTGTCCTTTTCAAGATTCATGAGCTAGACTTGAATAAGAAAGCCATGCTGAAAGCCCATGCTATTAGAATTATGGGGGAAGTTTACATGTGTTGATTAGCTGAGAAGCTCACTTTCAGTATTATCATGCTACAGTCATTCCACTTGTGTTCTGATAAAAGTCAGTATAGATATTAGACATCAGCTCAGTGACTCCTGACAAGACCTGTTTTTATAGAGTGAACCCTCTAGCACCCTAGGGTTTTGCTTCATTGTAAAGTCTAACATCTTTACCCTTTTTAAGATCTTGGAACCTAAAACAATTAAATAATGTACTTCAATCTTATTAGTAGAGAAAATAGTAGAGAAAATTAGTAGCAGAAAATGTATTGACTAACTACAATGGCCTTTCATCCTGAACACCTAGCGTCACCCTGGAGAATCTTCACAGTAATTGAAATAAAAGCCTTAGCGAGCTCTTCCCTGTATTATAAATGTGTCTGCCAAGCAATATGCTCAGAAGCATATTAATGGACAGCTGTTTAAGATAATATTCTTTATAAATGTCATTGACCTATCTACTCCATATTTCTAGTCTCTTCTAAGATTTATAATTTTCTGTTCTCATGTTAAAACTACATGAATATAATTCATTTCCAATAAAATGTCACCAAAGAATAATAAACAGAATGTCTTTCTTTTAACTATACATATGTACTGATGTTATCTGCTACTCTAGAAACAATAGGAAGTGCTGAGAAATAAGTTGAGAAATAATTTCACTTGGAGAGCTCATTAAATGTTTTAACATGATTCAGATATGAAAATCATGAAACTAAAAAAATAAAAATAGGCAAGTTACCAGGAACATAATGAGCAATATGTAAGTATTTTCACCTGTAAATAAGGAGATCTTGAAAATAAGCATTTAAAAAATTCATAACTAAAATTTACTGAGTGGAGTAAAACTTTTAATATTTTATTTTATGATCCACACATTATTTTTTTATAAAATTAATTTGCATAAATGTTTAATTTCTGTACCATCTCTTAATTCCATTCTCTTATATTTTCTTTCTGTATACCGCACATACACACACACATTTTTCTCTCTACTAAATACAAACATGGAATATTCTGGTGAAAATTGAAAGATTGAGGTCAGTATATAATTTCAGATAATGGCAGCTATAAACACTAGAATTTTATTTAGAAAATACAAAGGAAGTATTCCTAAGAAGTGAAAAAATAATTACTTTGTGCAGGCTAATTTTACATGATTATGGAACATATGGATACAAATTATATACACCAAAATTATTCATAAACTGTGATTTTGATGACGAATTTCTTCAGTGAATAACTTTATGTAAAAATGAAGAGCAATTTGCTTTTGTGACAATGAGACACATTCTTCCATTAGTGGCATCTATGTGAATAAAGACTTTGCAGATCCTCTGGGTTCCCTAACCAATAAAGTAGATCTCATTGTAGATCTATCTGGGCCTTGTCCCGGGCAGATGATGCTGCAAGAGTCAGCATGTTAAGTTGGCTTCATCTAGGACAGTGACGAGTCCCTAATGTGAGGAATAGAGCTTCTCTGGGCTTCAGCATAATGCTGTAACTTCTGGTTGCAGATTATACCTTCATTTACTTTTGTTTACTTTCAACTAGACAGGATGTCTGTAAGATTCATGAAGAATGAGCCCTGGCTCTTGGCCGCGAGAAAGTTCAAATCCTTTCTTGTATTTTACTTTCTAGAGCTTTCCCCCACAAATTTTTGTATTGCTCTGTAACCAACAACCACAAGTTTATATTTGCTTTTTTTTTTCTTTTTCTGAAGCCCCCCCAAGTAAATGTGTTAGAAATTGGAACAGATTGTCTGATTGTCACTTGCCCTGTGATTATTAGATTGTTTATTATATTTATTATTTTGAACGGTCTGTTTGTGCTGCTTTCCTTTTACTTAAGATATACATTGGTATCTGTTTCCACTGAGAGGAATCCGAAAGGAATTTTTGCTTTTACTAAAAAAAGAAAAAAGGCAAGAAACAAAAATAGCGTTCAGCATTTTTTTTTTTTTTGCAATAAGTGAGGCAGGATAGATAGAGGCAGTGTTTACCCCAGCTGCGAGAGAGACCCCACCAGCTTCTTCAGGAACCACACCCAACATCTCGGTGTCTGCCATAGCTTTGAACTGTGTCTGAGAGTATCTGACTATATCTAGATTTGTTTTGTGGTTCCATCAGTAAGATGTACCCTAAGAGAGGTTTTCTGGGGGGGTCTGGGAATGCTCAAAATGTTACCTATAAATCAGTAGTAATTGCATCTTTGCCTTTTCTCCATTCTGGCTTATAAAATTTCATGGGCACACTCTACTTTCAGGTAGTGGGGAAAGCTGTACTTAGTGAAGTTTATCCTTTGCTAACAGACTTATTATTAAGTGGACATGACTTCTAAGCCATTCAAAATAATATACTGTCTTGATCTGCATCTTCCAGATCCAGTATGAATTAGCCAAGCAGCTGGGCTGGGCGAGGGTGTTTCTGGCTCCAAGAGAGAAAACAGTCTTTCTTTCATGGAAATGCACATAACTTATGAAGCTGGAGGCAGAAACATGGACGGGGGTAAGATTGTCCAGGAAGAGGGAAGATAAAGAAAACGGTACAAAATAGCAGCCTGCTGATTCAAAATTTAAGCTGAGAAGGAAAGACTCAGAAACTGAAAAGGAATAGCCAGCACAGAGAGGTGGGATCCCAGAAGGACGAAGGGAGTCGTGAGAAGATTGGAGCCATCTGTAGTGTCAAGTGTTGCAACAAGCTTAGGAATGGAAGAGCAGGGAGAACAGACAAGCAAGCTCAGGGAAGCTGGTGCCTGAGACTTCACGGGGGCTTCCAGAGAGCAGTTTCAGAAGAGCTGAGAGGACTGGGAGGTGAAGCCACGGGCCACAAGCAACACCTGCAGAAATATCTGGTGATGGGGAGGAAGAAGTAGCGTGAATAGGCTGAGATAGAGAGAAACCTGAGGGAAGAGGTGCATTGGATTTTTTTGTTCCTGGTAATAAAATTCCAATTCTGATAAAAATATGAGGATTTCAGCTAGATCATCTCAGGGCTTTTGCTTTAATATAACAAAATAGAAGTGAACAAAATAGAAAAAGTTAATTTAAGTCACTTGACATAAATTATATTAAGCTTAAACACAAAATTTATTTATTTATGAACTCTAATGAGCTTAATTTAGGATGCACTGACACTTATGAATATCAGTTAAAATGACAATGTTCACACTTTCTGTTTCTGTGAATACTTTGTATCAGTACTCTGTTGATGATACATGACAAATATAACGCTCTTAGTTCAACATTAAATTAAAATGCATTTTGTCTTCAAAATATGCTAGCATGTTTCAGGGGCGCCTGGATGGCACAGTTGGTTACAGCACTGACTCATGCAGTTGCAGCTCAGGTCATGATCTCAGGGTCATGATTATAGAGCCCCAAGCTGAACTCTGTGCTCAGTGTGGAGTCTGCTTAATATTCTCTCTCCTTCTCCCTCTGCCACTCCACCCTTGTGTGCGTGCACTCTCCCTTTCTCTCTCTCTCAAAATAAAGAAATAATTCCTTTAAAAAATATGCTAGCATGTGTCCTAGAAATATAAGAAAATATTTTCTCTATAATGGAGAGTTTCGAGTGCAACTTCTGAAAATAACATTGGCGGGGAGGGGGGGGACAAAAGGCAACTTCTGTAAATTAAGATCAAGAATAGTTGTGTTAAATAAATACTAGACTAACAAAAAGAAACACATGTAAAAAGACATGAGAACGGTTAAGTTTTACATTCTCTTAAATAAATCTGTATTCCTACTGGTTCAGCCTGTATGGTGATGAGATGCTTCAGACTTGATATTGGCTGGATTTAAGCAACTTAAAAAAACAAAGTGTTTGTCAGGAGCTTCTTCCTCCTAAACATCAACTTTTGGTTTTTCTTTTTCTTTTTTTTTTTAACTTTTGGTTTTTCTTAAGGCAGTATCCTAGGTCCCCCTCTCTCTTGGGAGTACTCCTTCCCTGTGTGGCTTCATTGTTCCCAAGGTTTGGAGTATTGTCTACACACTAATGACTACCATGTCTGTATCTGCAGCAAACACTGCTGTGCCAAACTCATTGTCTGCTTCTTTTTCCTCCTTGTCCTCCTGCATCTCCTTCTTTTTCTTCTCACAGCTTAATCAAGGAATAATAATTGGCAAGCAATAAATGGCTCATATTTAAAATGTATAATTTGGTAAGTTTTGACATATGTATTTGCCCATGAAACCAGCACCACAAATAAAATAGTGACTATAATGATCCCTCCCAAAACTTCCTCATGCCTTTCCCCCACCCCCTCACTAGTCCTCAGGTGACCAAATACCTGTTTTGTCACTGTGTATTGGTTTATGTATTCTAGAATCTTACACAAATGCAGTGATTTGGTATAAACAGTGGAATGATCCTTTAGCATTTAAAAGGTTTCAGGGCTATAGCTTTAAAATGACAAAGCACAAATAAGCAAGGTTACTTTAAAGAGCTATTTGAAATAAATTTTTCAATCTTTTTTTTTTAATCTGGCATTTTTTTTCACTCATATTGATTACTCTGATTCATCCATGTTGCTGCATTTACCAGTAGTTCATTGCTTTTTATTGCTCAACAGTAGTATTCCATTATACTGGTTTTCCATTGTATGAATATCCATTTACCTACTGATGGGTATTTGAGTTGTTCTAAATTTTGCCTGTTACAAATAAAACTGCTATACATATTTGCATAAGCCTTGGTATGGACATACGTTTTAACTGATCTTGGGTAAATACTGAGGGTTGGAATGGCTGGATCACATGGTAGATGTATGTTAAAAATTGGGGGAAGCAGCTAAACTGATTTCTAATGCAGTCATACCATTTTTTTTTTTTTTAAAGATTTTACTTATTTATTTGACAGACAGAGATCACAAGTAGGCAGAGGCAGGCAGAAAGAGAGGAAGGGAAGCAGGCTTCCTGCTGAGCAGAGATGCTGAGAGAGATGGCGCAGGGCTCAATCCCAGGACCCTGGGATCATGGCCTGAGCTGAAGGCAGAGGCTTTAATCCACTGAGCCACCCAGGTGCCCTGCAGTTGTGCCATTTTTAATCCCACCACCAGGGTATGAGAGCTCTAGTTATTCCTTATACTTGTCAACACTTGGTATGGTCATTGTTTTTATTTTAAATCAAATGTGTGTGTAATGTTACCTCATTGTAGTTTTAATTTGTATATTCCTAGTAACATGATGTTGAGTGTCTTTTCTGTGTTTATTTCCTACATGTATATCACTTTTAGTGAAGTATCCGTTTACATCTTTTGCTTATTTTTTAATTGGGTTGTATCTTACTGAGATACAAGTCCATTACTAGATATATGATTTGCAAATACTTTTTCCCAATCTGTGGCTTGTGTTTTCATTCTCAACAGTGTCTTTCAAAGAGCAGTTGCCTTTTATTTTGATACTTTTGGTGTCGTATTTTTAAAATATTTGCCTAAACCAGAGTCACAACAATTTTCTCCAATATTTGCTTCCAGAAGTTTTATAATGGTATGTTCTGCATTTAAGTGTAGGGTCTGTTTTTTTTTTTCCTTTTTGGTATAAGGTATTGATCAAAGTTCATTTTTCTGCATATGGATATCTAGTTTCTAAAATGCATGGGACCACTTTTTGAAAGACCATCCTTTCTCAATGAGATGCCTTTTCACCTTTGTATAAACAAAACAAAACAAAAAAACAAAAAACACTGTCCATGTGTAGTTCTATTTCTGTACTCTATTCTGTTTCATTGACCTATTTATTTTCATGCCAATATGACACTACTTTCATTAAGTAGTTTATATCCATATTGAAATCAGGTAGTGTTACTTTTATAACATTTTATCCCCAAAGTTGTTTTGGCTTTTCTAGGTCTTTTCATTTCCATATGAATTTTAGAATGACCTCAGTGAAACTCTGTTTACTTTGTGATTCTCTTTTTTTCCCATTCCTTCATTTTAATGATTCTTATTAGTTGCCATATCTTTCAGTTCACTGTGCCTTTTCTTTTGCAAAGACTAACCTCCTTTTCATACAATTCAGTGTATTTTTCATCACAGACATTGTAGTTTATCTCCAGAAGTTTTGTCTTTTATTATATCTTCTATATCTCTCCTTGAGTTTTTGAAAATATGGGAAAAAAATTTTATAATAATCATTTTAATATCCTTGACTGCTAATTTTATCATCTGTGTCATTTTTAGGTTAGTTTCATTGATTGGTTTATTTATTTATTTATTTTTCCTTATGATGGATGAGACTTTCCTGATGCTTTGCATGCCTGGTAATTTTTGAATTGATGCCAGGCATTGTAAATTTTATCTTGTTTATGTGAGATTTTTTTTTATTTCTATAAATAATTTTGAGCTTTATTTGGAAAATATTTTATTCCTTTAAATCTTTAAAGATTTATTAGATGGGATCAGAGCACTGTTGAGGGCAATGACCATTACTATAGCAAGATACTTCTGGGTACTTACCTAATGCCCCATAAATCGTTATTTTCCAGTCTGGCTGTTGTGTACAGGACTATTCCCAGCCCATATAAACTCTAAGTTAAATTACCTCTCAACCTTTAGGTGGTTCTTTCTCAGTGCTCAGGTAGTTTCTTCAAATGCAGGTGATGGTCAGTGCTCTACTGAATAAAGGAATTCTCTGTAGATTTCCAGGATTCTCTCTCAGTGCTGCTGTCTTCAGTTTTTTGTCCTGTGAACTCTAGCCTTCTTGATTTTTCTGGACTCTTAGCTTCATTTGCTCTACTCAGGGCATCTACCAGAGTTCCCTTCCCTGTGCCACCTTGTGGGAACTCTCTTGGGGATTTAAGTAAGATCATCTTAAGACTTACCTCATATATTTCCTGTATCCTAGGGATTACTCTCCTGTTCCCTGATATCAAGGGTTTTGAAAGCAGTTCTTTTATGTATTTGTTAGGTTATTTTGTTCTATTTTGGTTGTATGTGGAAGCCTTCTCTAGCTAGCTTTTGGATCTCTCTCCTTGGTTGATTCACATTAAGTTTCATATTAAACTTAATATATCCAAATGAGAACTCTACCTTCTATGAAAACTCTTCTTTTCCCATCTCAGTATATATCACCAACCACAAATTGTTCAAACTTAAAACCTAGAAGTCATTTCTGATTTCTCCTTCTTCGTGACCAACACCCAGTCCTTCAGCAAGACATAGATTACACCTCCATATTATACCTTCAATCCATTCATTTCTCATCATTTCTACTCCGTGATCTCATTGAGGGTACAGTCATCTTTCATTGAGATTCTTGTAATAGTCTCCTAACTGATCTCTATGTTTCCTCTTTGCTTCTTCCTTTATCCCCCCATAATTGTTCATTATATGGCATTGTTGTGAACTTTAAAAACTGTAAACTAAGTCAAATCACACTTTTAAAAATCCTTTAAAGTCCTCATTATACATAAAATAAAAATCCAAGCTCCTTATAATGTCTTACATGATACAAATGATTGACCAACTTTACCTTGAACTATTCACATCCTTCTTAACTATAATCCAGCTACACTAGCATTTTTACTTTCTAGAAAACTCCAAACTCTTCTCCTACCTTAGAGTCTTACCACCATGTGGAATGTTTTTTCCTTAGTTTTGTGGTATGACTGATGCTGTCTCATTTTTCATGTCTCAACTTAACTAATAATAACTCTGCAGACAAGCTTCCACTAACTTTTCCATTTAAGTACTTTGTTTTCTATCATACCCCATCTGTTATCTTCATGGAACTCGATCACCTTGCACTTATATTCTGTAATTATATAGCTATTAACATATTTATGTCTGTTTCTACTAGATTGTAAACTTTGGGAGGTCTGAACCGTATCTCTTTGCTCACTGCTCTATACCCACTACTTAACACTGCCTGTCACATAGCAGGTATTCAATATATTGCTGATCAATTAAAGTAAATGATTGAGTTGAAATCACATTTGTTGTGGTTTCCTGATGCTAGAAAAATTATTGTTGCTACTTTTTATAAATTGCTAAATTACCCCAATTAGAGAATAATAGACCTGTACCCCTGGGGATAAAAATATATGTTTATAAAAAATTTAAAAAATTATTAAAAAAAAGAGTTAGTACTTTGGGAAAAAATTATACTTTTTAGATTTTCATTTATGAGATCATTTCCTTAGGATTGAAATCAGAGGGTAGAGTAAATAAGTGAATACTGTAAATATGTGAAAATGAGGAGGATATCAGGGGAGAAAGAATGGGAGAGTGGAAGAAAGAGGCAAAAAAGATTTTGGGACATAATACAAACATAAATTTTGTCATATTTACTCACTTAGGTGAATCCTAATCATTATATTATTAAGATTTTATTGATTTGTTTTAGAGGGAGAGCAAGCATGAGTAGTGGAAGGGACACGGGAAGCAAGAGAGAGAGAGAATCTCAAGCAGACTCTGCTGAGCATGGAGCCCATCACGGGGCTTGCTTTCATGACCCTGAAATCATGACCTGAGCTGAAATAAGAGTTGGGTGCTTAACCTCCTGAGACATCCAGGTACCCCATTCTATTATTTCTATATATTTATATATTCCAATGGCTGTAGTATAGTTAATGTTTATATAATAGCTACTATATCTCAGTTAATTTTCATAATCCAGTGAAAAAGTTAGCTTTATTATTTCCATATTATAGATTGGAAATGAAGTTCAGAAGATTATACTCTTCCCTCAAAGTCATGAAACTAATACTTGCCTTCATAGTATGAGCTTTTTCTTGTTCAGTCCTAGTGCCAGACAGCCTGGAGTTCTTGAAGTCTTTTTCCAGATCTCTACAAAGAATCTTCAAAATATAGGTACTATGACAGACAAGAGACACAGCTTAGAGATCAGGCTGTTGTTTGTGTATGTTCGAGAGCACTGCTCTCATTCCAAGAGAACTCTCATATTAAAAGTGCTATTCTTATGTGTAAAAATTGTCAAGATTCTGTTACTTGCCAAATCGTCAGTAGCTAACATTAGCTAATTACAAGTCCCACACTCCTGTGATATTTAGAATTGCTAAAAGCACAATTATTAAGCTAACATCAGCCTTTGTGCTGAGTATTATTAACTTTTAATATCTGAAATTCTGTGTGGACCTTAGTTTGTCTAAGTCTTTTTATCTAAGTTCTTGGCCCTTTCTTCCTTTTCGTACATAACGGGTTATACTGACTAGATTAGAAGTAACCAGGGTTTAATCTTTATTCACTCTGAGATACCTTGATGCCCAAGAAGCTTTCAAACAGCTACAGTTGAGTGGGCTGATCTTATTGCCAAGTTGAGGTTGGTATCTCTGCTGTATAAAATTGTAATTTCTATTTTCTCTCTTTCCTACCTTACTACATTGTCCATCAAGTTCTAGCTGCATGGTGACCTACTTTAGTTTCTTGTTTTCCCATGAAGTTTCATCCATTCATAAATATCTATGGAGTGAGTACCGTGTGCCAGGTTTTTAGTGCTAGATACATGGGTAGTAAGCTAAAAGATAAAAATATGTGTTTGTGGTTCATATTCTAGCAGCGAGATAAACATGAAATAAGACAAATAAGGAAGTGATGTAGCATATTAGAGGGGGAATTCAAGAGCCTGGAGTGGTTTGAGATGGGAAGAGCTGCAATTCTAAATAGGATAATCAGGGAAGGCATCACAGAAAAGATGACGAGAGGTAAGGGAAGGAGCCAGGTAGGTGTCTGGGCAGGAGCTTTCCTGTTAGAGGAAACAGCACATGCTCTGAGGTCAGTGCATGCCAGGAATATGCCAGATGCAGCAAGGAGGTCAGAGGGGAGAGTAGAGTGAGCAAGTAGAAGGAACTGTAAGGTGAAGTTAAGAAAACACACACACACACACACACACACAGAATAATAGATGGTGTAGGCTTTATACAGCATTGTAAGTACTTTGGCTTTTACTCTTGAAATAAGAGGCCATTAGGTTTTCACCAGAGCAGTGATATAATATGAATTTTAAAGGATCACTTTGGCCTCTGTGTTGAAAATAGACTCTAGGGGCCAAGGTTGAAGTAGTGAGACCACTTAAGAGGCTATTTTAGTGTTACAGACAAGATGAAGGTGGCTGGAGCCTGGAAGGTGACAGAGAAAGTCATCAAACGCAGTGAGCTTCTGGGTATATTTTGAAGGTAGAGCTGACAGGATTTGCACTAGATTTGATATGGATACGAAAGAAAGGGCAAGGCAAGAATGACTCCAAGATTTTTTGTTTTGATCCACTAGCTAGGTGGATTTGCCATTAACAGAGGTGGAAAGACAGAAGAACAGCTCTCAGAGGGGAGGCTCAGGAGTCCGGACATGTCAATGTGGAAATAACCCACCTGGATTTTTTTGTTGTTGTTGTCTTATTGTTTTGTTTTGTTTTTAAGGTTTTATATATTTATTTGACACAGAGAGAGAAAGAGAGAGTGAGAGAGAACACAAACAGGGAGTGGGAGATGGAGAAACAGGCTTCCTAATGAGCAGGGAGCCTGATGTGGGGCTCGATCTCAGGACCCTGAGATCAGCGTCTGAGTCAAAGGCAGATGCTTAAAGACTGACCCACCCAGGTGCACCTCACCTGGTTGTTTAATAGGTCTTAAGTCAGCAGTTTCTCAGTTAGAATTTGGGGGAACCAAGTGAGGGGTTCAGCCTGAATAGATTGTATTGAGAGCTGTGAGACTGAATGAGATCACTTAAAAAAAAATACATACATAGATAAGGTGTCTAAGGTCTGAGCTCTGGGGTGTTCCAAGTTTGCAAAGTCATCTAAATAGATGAAGGGGAAGATTAGTGTTGACTTGAAAGCAAGGTGAAGAAAGGAGGAAGAGGTGATCACCCTTGTAAAATTTTGCTCATAGAGTCAATGAGAAGAAGCTAAACACTAACCAGTGCATGAGGCAATATGGGGGTCCTTGATGGTCTTGGAAATAGTGGTTTGTGTAAAATGGTCGAGGCCAAAGCTTGAGTGAAGTCAGTTGAAGAGAAAATGACAAGAATATGCATATGGGCCCTTTGATTTTTATTTTGATTTTTTAAAGATTTTATTTATTTATTTGAGAGAGAGAGGGAGAGAGAGAGTAAGCGAGCACAAGTGCATGAGTAGGGGGAGGAGCGTCAGGCAGAGGGAGAAGCAGGCTCCTGACTTAGGGCTCAATCCTGGAATTCTGGAATCAAGACCTGAGGTTTAACTTACCAAGCTACTCAGGTGTCCCTGGGTCCTTTGATTTAAGAATTAGGGTCATTTAGAAGATTCTTATTCCTGACAACAATAGAATCCATGCAGATAACTCTTTTCTGGAGTATTTTAGCTTATCCATCACTGCAAAGCAAATTTTGGGCTCTCTTTCTGTCTGATCATTGTGCATGACCTCTGCGCTGAATTAGCTGTTTTTCTCTTGAGGAAATTCCTCTTTCCCCCAAACTGTGGAGCTTTCTCTCAGTTTTCAGTGGCCACTCTTCCTTGCTCAAACAGAAGATACCTATTTGTGCCTTATAGAAAAGTATATGCCAAATAAAAGAATAAGAATATCCATGTATTTCTGTATTAGTGATATTTGTCTGGCCTTCTTTTGTGGATAGAACTTTTCTTCAGAATGGATAATGTCATTAGCAAATGACAGAAATTAATGCAAAACGGTTTCTACTCTAAGCCAGTATTCGTATATGTCCACAAGTTTCTGTGAGAAAAAGTAATACATTTTTTCCAATGTTAAGTGCACATATTTGTGAGAGAAAAAAAAAAGACTAGTCAAAAACTGACTCTCAAGTATTTCCTGTGTGTGTGTCTGTGTGTGTGTGTGTAGGTGTACCTACATATATGCACAAATAAGTATGTGTATGTGTGTAAGTTTATTTTGAAATAATATGGAATTTACTGAAAAGTTACAAGTCCAATACAAAGAACTTTTCTGAGAGTAAGTTGACACTATGTTGCAGCATCACCCCCAAACACCTTAGTGTGTAATTCAGATAAACAAGGATATTCTCCTGTATTACCATAGTACAACCATCAAAGTCAAGAAATTAACACTGATATGTTACTACCATTTAGTCCACAGAACATATTCAATTCTCACCAGTCATCTCAGAGAATCCGATGTAGGGTCATGTGATATATTTAGAGGTAACTCTTCCTGAAGTTCCTATCTGGAAGAGTTCTTTAGTGATTCCTTGATTTTTGTAACCTAGACATTGGTCACCTATTTTGTAGACTATTTTCCAGTTGAGTATGTTTGATGTTTCCTCAATATTAGATTTAGATTGTGCAGTTTTTAAAAAAAATATTATTTTAGAGATAGAATGAGTGGGGCAGCGGGGAGGGTGTGGAGAGAAGGAGTCTCAAGCAGACTCCCCACTGAGCTATGCCCAGCAGGGGCTTAATTCCAGGACACTGTGATCAGGACCTGAGCTGAAGTCAAGATTTGGATGCTTAACCGACTGAGCCACCCAGGTGCCCCTAGCTTATGCAATTTTAGTGTGAATATCACAGAAGGGATGTTCTGTTTTTGTACCCTGTTACAGGATATTGCATAGCCCAATGCTTCACATTATTTATCTCAGTACTGGTGATGTAACTTTGGTCTGTTAGTTAAGGTGGTGTTTGTTAGTTTTCTCTGGTGTGAAGTTATTCATTTCCTTTCATAATTTAATCACTATTTTTATGGAGATAATTAGAAACTATGCAAATATCTCATTCTTTACTGAACTCTCTCTTTCCCTAGCTTTAGCATGCATTCATGTTTGTTTTTTTAAGATTTTATTTATTTAGGGGTGCCTGGGTCCCTCAGTCATTAAGTATCTTCCTTTGGCTCAGGTCCTGGGATCAAGCCCCACATTGGGCTCCCCACTCAGTGGGAAGCCTGCATCTCCCTCTCCCACTCCCCCTGCTTATATTCCCTCTCACTGTGTCTCTCTCTGTCAAATAAATAAATAAAATCTTTATAAAAAAAAAGGATTTTATTAATTTATTTGACAGAGCGAACAAGCACAAGCACTGGGAGAGGTGGGGAGAGGGAGAAGCAGACTCCCTGCACAGCAGAGAGCCAGAAGAGGGGCTTGATCCCAGGACCCTGGGATCATGACCTGAGCTGAAGGCAGTTGTGTAAACCACTGAGCCACCCAAATGCCCCTTGTTCATGTTTCTTTACTGAATTACTATAATGATGGTTGACAAATGGTGCTTTTCTAATTCTACCATTTATTCTGCCTTTATTAGCTGTAGTCTACCATAAGAAAAATCTTTGTTTTTCCGCATTTAATCATTTATCTGTTTTTATTACTATGAATTCATGGGTTCTTATTTTATTCAATGATTTATCATTTACTAATAAGATTACTTATTTTGATGATTATTTTGTCCCAGATTTGGCCAGTGGGAGTCTAATCTGGTTTCTATGTATTTTTAGCATATTCGTTTAATTCACTGAGGACTTTCCTACTTTCTGGCACAAGGAGGCACATCTTGTACTTTCTATGTCCTGGCCCTGGAGTTGGCTTTTCTCTAAGCAGCTCTGCTTCCTTTTATAAAAGGTGGTATTTAGAAACAAACATCTGGGTGTTAGATGTGTTTATTCTTGCTGGAGTGTCAATTCTCCCAGGTTCTCCTACTCAAGAGTATTAGGGAATATATGCATATATGTATTTATTATAATCATATATAATAAATTATTGTGTATTTACACTTATTTTGTATTTTCACATCTGTCAGTGACTATTGAAAACCTTGAGTTTGCACTGATACTCTAATTCTAGTCCAATACCATGAAGTTCATTTCAGTGTTCTCCCTTTCCATACGGAAATTGTACATATAGTGAGAAACCTGGCTCACCATACTAATATGATCTCCCCTGTATGTAAAATCTCCTACCTCCATAATCTCACTACCACTACCCCCTAAACAGTAACTTCCTTAACTTCTCCTCAGCCTCCAGCTATGCTCCAGGCTGGTGACCACCATCTCCCCTTCCTCCTAGTCAACCTCCTAGTCCCTTCTGGGCTCCAATACCACAATACTGTGCACTGGACTGGGCCAATATGGTCCTATCACTCTCCTATCAACTCCTACCTCACTAAGAAGGAAGGAAGGAGGCAAGGAGAGAAAGATTAATTGTATTCAGGTATAGAATATATTCCATGACCTTTTAATGAACTGTTAACATTCATAATTCTGAGTGTTCTTCTTGAATCTACAAGGATGACAAATTTAAGAAGCTGATGCAGTTTTAATTCACATCAGTCTTATGATTACATTTTCCATAGTAAATTGTGTAAATGTAATCTCAGATACATTTATTCCTTCTCAGCTTCAAAGTCTTTTTTCAACTAATTTTATGAAATACTTGTATTTTCATCTTTGTGAGAAAATAAACATTTTGTCCTTTTATCCCATGTAGTCTAATACTTTTGAGTGGAGGCACTTTTGGGAAGCCATAGCAATTTCTGTATGAAGTTTATTATCTGAGAAGACAGTGACATATTCCTCACTTTTAGTAATTGTGGAAAAAATGCCACCATTTCCTCTGGCCCCAGTCGAGTCAAAAAAAGATTAATGTCTCTGTCCCTTGATAGATCAAAAGGAAAACCTGGGGATCAGTGTCATTTTGACTATGAACACTTACTTATTATAAGTAAATAATACTTATTTGACTATAAACACTTTGTATTTATTTATTCTTTGTAATTCCCCTTTTACTATTATTTCCAAGTGTAGGTAATCTGTTTGCTCTTTAAAAAATCAACAGATGTGAATTCCACATATAATACAAAAATGAATCCTATAACTTAGCCAAAAAAATTTTTAAAGACAGGTATATAATTTTAAACATTTTAACTAAATTTATAATTTTTTATTAATGTCATATACAGTTAATATACTACATTATATATATTTTTTAAAGATTTTATTTGTCAGAGAGAGAGGGAAAGAGAGAGAGAGAGAGTATGTGTGTGCATATGCAGGGGGAGCAGCAGGCAGAGGGAGAAGCAGGCTCCCTGCTAAGCAGGGAGCCCAAACACTCAGTCCCAGGACTTTGGGATCACGACTTGAGCCAAAGGCAGACCTTAAACAGACTGAGCCATCCAGATGTCCCTACATTATATGTTCTACATGCAAACATATATTAACATTATCTGTGCTATAGAAAATCAACATAAAGAGGTGAGGAAATAGTTTAAATAATGAATTTTAAAAGGAGGAGAGTTCAGGAGAGCCTAGCTTCTATTTGGAAATTAGGTGATGGTAGGAGTCCAATGAGAATGCCAGTTCAGTTGAACAGAATGGAGAAAAGCCACATTCAGGGAGATAGGTCAAAGTGGAAGAAATAAAGATCGAAGCTGGTCCAGATACTACTTAAGTTTCAGGTGACAGTTCCAACACCACTTTTTACAGGAAGCCTCACCCGAGCCCCCTGCTGGCCATTGCTTCCTTAGCAGCCTGCACTCTTTCTACCGGATCACTCACTAGATCTTTTGTTCTGTTTTTTCCTGTAAGTATAGAACAAAGACAGTACCTTCACTCATAAATCTCGTAACACAGTGCTTGGCCTGTAACAGGTGTTCGGTAAATTAATTTTACCTTGAAAACAATAGAAGAAGAGTTTGAGAGAGCAACATGGTCCTATATTCAACTACAATGAAATAACCCAGAAAAATGCTTGGTTAATTTCCTCCATTAAGATCTTCTAGATACAATGGAAGGAGAATGGATTAAAAAAAATTTAAAGTTTCCTAATCAAGCAATGAAATTAAGCAAAACTTGAGACCCTGTCGGTGGTATTGTAATAGTGTTGTATGGTGACAGATGGTAGCTACACTTGTGGTCAGCATGGTATAATATCCAGACCTGTGGAATCACTATGTTGTACACCTGAAACTCATGTAACATTGTCTGTCAACTATACTTAAGAAAGAACAGCTGAGACTAATGCTAAATGTTGAGGTTATCATAAATGTTAAAAATGAAGCGGTATACAGAAATGAATGAGAGAGCACTGGAGAATCAGATCATGTTGGTTTGAATTCATACTGTACTTATTAGACCTGTGCTCTTGTGTTATAACTTGTGTACCCCACAGTTTCCTCATCTTTAAAATGGAGAGCATAACAATCCAATGACAGGATTGTCATTAGGTGTGGGTATGTGCATAACTTGTATATACAGTAAAATCTCAACAAACACATGGTGTTCTTATGCCTACCTCAGTTTTCCAATCTTGGTTCTTCATTTGGTTTAAAATGGTTGAATTTAGTACAAGAAAAAAAAATAATCCTCCAAATGCTATTGATAACTAGTACACAGAAACTTTCATATTTTGGACTTCTTAGTAAAAGAGGCATGAGGTCCTAGAGGAAAAGAACGCTGTCTTGTCCTCCAGGTTATCTCGTGTCTGGCACACACTGTGTACTACATATGGAATTTTGGCACCAAATAGATAATAAATATAAAAGAATTCACCTTTTTAAAAAACTTCTGGTCCCTTTTTCTGTAAGTGTGCTTTCATATGTAGAAAAATTAAGCCTGAATGCGAGAGAGCAGTTCCTGATGAAAAACTGAGATTAGTGTGGAATTAAAAGTTTGAAGGACTTAAAATTGATGTACTGAAATAAATCAGGTATCTGGTGGTTGGTAGGTCTGCATCAACATTGTTTGCCAACTCCATGTTTGATCTGTTAGATAATCATAGTGCAATTACCCTATTTACCATCTAACCTCACAATCTCACTTGAGTATTAGAGATAGCTCAGGTGTCACTTAAAAATTGGAAAACAAATTGACTTTGTATGTCTGCACTGCCACCACCAAAAAGCAGTCCCACATGTCTTTCATTAGTAGAACTGTGTATATAATTTACACATAAAGCTATCATAGAGTTATCATCCTAGACAGTGTGCCTGGGGATAATGTGGGAATTACGCTCTTTTGTGTAACTGGGAAGGTCTCCAAGATGAGTGCCATTTCTTGGAACAGCAAAATTCTTTTCTCACATGAGCTACATGACAGAGGAGTGTTACACAGCTCACCCATGAATGCTGGCAGCCAAGTGACACCCAAACAGAGTTCTGATTCTGCATTATGTAATTGGAAATCCCTGCAGTGCAATAACTTTTCAATATGCACAATGATCTAAATTAATGTATCACTTCTACTCAGGGAGAACTAGGCTGCCAATGATTTCATTTTTTTTTCCCTCTCTTAGTTAAGAGATACAATTTGTCTTAGAGAAAATTGTAATGGATGTTCCTGCATGTCTGTTTTGCAGAATGAAGATATGTTTTGGACTGTCCCTTTTGTTTTTCTGCTTAATCCTTTGATATGTGTGAGCTTCATTCATTTCAGTGCTATTTGTGTGCTGGTGTGTGTGTGTGTGTCTGTGTGTGTGGGGGGGATGTGTGTATTTCTGCATTAATTCAGTGGGTGTGAGATACTATGAAGGTGCCGTGGCTATTGTATATGTTACTTTTATGTCTTAGGTATGGTTGCTTAGTGGCCAGACTATGGGAGATATTTTTCCTATGGCAGTAGATAGTCTTCTGGCAGATTCTCAAAATGATACCATTGGCTATTTTAGAATTATTACTCCTGGATCTGTTTCCTACGATCCTTTCCCTTTCCTGAATGTGCTTGTCTTTCTTTCAGCTTCAGTTCAAAGGTATTACTGCTCTTTGATCTCATTTTTCATAAGCAATTGTTTACCCATGGTGTTTTGTGCTAAAAAGAGTATTTCAATGGGAATTACTTCCTTTGGTTCATTTTCAGTATGTGTTTTACGGTAATACTTTGGCTTTCACCAAAGGGAGATGGTACTGATTGTTTAGAAATAGGCATTTTGATAGTTCCCTTGTTGAACTCAAATGTCTGTAAAAATCCTTTGCCCACCATTAGCCTTTACTTGGATTCTCTGGAGGATTTCAAAAGAAAAATGTCTTTATATGAAAAATGTGACTGTGCAATTGGAGAAGAACGTATGTTTTCTGGGAAACCAAACTCTTCCTTTATCACTTATAAACACATCGAGCTCAGCTGCCCTAATCTAAGCTTTCACATTCTCTTTCTTGAACCCCAGCAACAGTCATGTAAATGGTTCTCCACATCTGCTCCGACCCCCTCTAAACTGTTCACACACATAATTCATATTGGATCCTATCAACCTCCTCCTCTCCTCAAAACCAACCACGTACCCAGGCTTAAAATTCCTCAGTGGTTTTCCTTTGTTTCTTATCATGGCTTTCAGGGCCCGGCTCAGCCCCCAGCTTCGTGCCATCCACCCCATGCTTCTCCTACTCCAAAGTCAAGTCTCCCCCATCTCCCTTCAGGCCCACAAAGGCCCAAGGTCCCTCCTACCCATACCCAGATCCTTAAACCTGCAGTGCAGTTTACACTTCTCCTGTTAACTCTACTTTCTTTTGATATTAGCTCAATTTTCATTTTCTCAGGGAAGCTTTCCCCATGGATGTAATTTGTTCCTTTTCCTTTAATGTCAGACTCCCACAAGCACTAGATTTTTCTCCTCTACAGTACATTTTACAGTTGTAATTTTATATTCATTTTGTGGAGTGATTTGGATTAATATCTATCTTTCTTAAGACAGGAAGGCAGAAATTATTTTTGTGTGACTTTATATCCCAACACCAAATACAGTGCTTGGAATGTGATTGGGGGCTCCAGAATTTTTTTTTTTTTTTTTTTTTTTTTTTTACTGAATGAAGAAATGAAGCCACATGGCAAGAATTTGGAATAAACATTTACTAAGTCTGTTGTGATGGTTTAAGACTAGAAAATATGACTACTAAGCTATTAAAGTGTGTTAGAGCTTTGCTTGGTGAGTTGATCTTGGTTATCAAGTTCAATGGCTACATTGGAAAGCAGGATCGCTTAGATTTCATCTGAAAAGACTTTACAGGGCAAGTGCCCCGACTCATGAAAGAAGATGAATCTGGGGTGCACTCTTAGCTCCTTGGTGTTTACAAATAGAGTTTGAAAAGCAGTCAGCATGTCTGAAATGCCTATGGGAGGAAATATATAATCATATTATAACCAAAAAATGTTTACTGAGATATTACTAGGTGTCAGACAGTGTACTAAACTTTAAACCTTTGATAACTCATTTATATTCATAAGTCTTCTGAGGCTTTGGTACTATTACTATCTGCTTTTCACAAGTGAAGAAACTGAAACATCTAAGGAACGTACCCACAGTCACAGAATTAGGAGGATTCGAAATGTTCGTAAGAGTCAAAGACCCAACTTCTATGCTGCCTTATTAAAAATAACATTACTAGTATCTGTTTTGTTGAGCAAGTAGAAGATGAACATTTTGTGCTTTGCCTAAGAAGTAGGAATAGGAGATGAAAGCTTACCTTTGAAAATAAATGCAGTGCCTGGGATGAAAACTTATCTTTAGGAATAAGTAGGGTGACTCAGTTAAGCATTCAACTCTTGGTTTTAGCTCAGATCATGATCTTGGGGCCGAGAGATCCAGCTTGCTGAGCAGTCTGCCTGACATTCTCTCTCTCCCTCTGCCCCTTTCCACTGCACTCTCTTTCTCAGTCAGTCAGTCAGTCAGTCTTTTAAAAACAGTGAGTGCAGATGTTTTGCTCCTCTCCCAGTATGAATATCATCTGTATTACATTTTTTAAAAAATGAATAAAAAGGAAAATAGTAGCCTATTTTAATCTGTCTACTCACTTTTAACATTTTTTGTATTGTTTGAATCTGTACAATACAATCCCAATATTGTCCTTGGCTTTAAAATTCAGGTATTATTAATAATATGATGCCTTCCATTTATGGGCCATTTTACAGTTTATTACGTATTTTCACTTACATGCTGAATTTAATTCTCCCCAATACTGCCTAAAATAAGAATTATGATATCCATTTTAAAGATGTGAAGGTGAGGATTCAGCTCTCAAGCATAGAGCGGATGGCTAGATCAGGGCTGCACTCCCCATCTTCTGACCCCAAGATCAGCACACAGACTCGTTATCACAGGGCCTCTCGGTTACCCCCAGATCACAGGATAATCTGCTTCTGTGACAAGGTTCCAACGACAGGACCTGTGTGCTAGTCAACATATGCTGAAACACTTGGTTGCATTGTGTTCTGTTTTGTTTCATTTCTCAGTAGAATTTAAAATTCATTAGATATGGTTTCTTTTACGAAAAAGAGAAAAACTGAAATGTTTTGTTTTTTATCAAAAAAGTTGACCCATCAAGTTAAACACACATGCACATTTACTTTATGTATAATTTATATGTAAGTGTTAACCCAGTGAGCCACCCAGGTGCCCCAACTTTATATGTAAGTGTTAGTCATTACTTTATAAGACTGCAATGGAAATATGATTAGTGACATTTTCAATACAGCTCATTAGTATGATTTCTAGTAAAAAAAAAAGGTCTCAAACCGAGCTTGACACTATTTTCTTATTGTTAGCTGCTGGGAATCCATGAATACAAAATGTTTAAATATACGGTAAAACAGTTAAAATGGCATTTTTATGATAGGTCATATTGTCAAGGCACAAATGCTGACATTTTTAATGTCATGTTTATTGTCTTTCCTTTTCTGAAAGTCTGTTTTTGAAAAGCTTCCTTTTTAATCTTGCTCTGTTTACACCAAATGATTCAAAATACCTTCGGTGTAATATTAGCACAGGAAATTAGTGACAACAGGGTAGCCTCCCTGACCCGAAGACCTCCAAAGATTTTACTTTGAAGACCTTGGAGGGTGCAGTGAAATTCTGCCAGCATATACGAAAGTGCAGGGCAGATAAACTGAGAACAGACTTCTTCAAGGTTGTATTTTTTTCTTATTTGAATTGCCAAGACTATAATATGATTTAGATTTCCCCTCAAGTTTTGATTCTTTTCTATAGTGTATTATATGGATAAGCCTCCACATGATCTCCCATGGTGGCTAGGAAGACAGGAATTTTATGAGCCTGCAGAAATAGAATAAAGAAACATTTCAGTATATTTTCATTAAAGCATCCCTAGATGTAAAATGACAAGGTCAGCCAGGAGTTGTATCAGTAGTTACAATTGGTTATCTAAAATCAAAATTACAGGACACGGTGTTCTTAAGTTCTGAGTTGAAAGTGCAAGTGTTGCAATCAATGTGTGTTTCATTTTGCAAAATACTGCAGTTCCTTTTTAACCGTTTTGACCTTTACAAAGAAATATCAGGAGAGACCAACCAACCAACCAACAAAAATGCTTTTGGACTTTTTCCTCAGCAGAACAACAAACTTTATTATATATCTTACTTTCCATAACCGTGGAAAGCCTTTGCTGTGTGAGGAAGGAGAAAACTCAGAGGCTGAGAAGACAGGAGGTGTACCAGAGCAGTGAACAGGAGCTCAGAAGACCTGGCAAAGCATCTTACTAGGCCTCCCTTAGTAGTGAGTAGGCCTGCCACTTAACCAGCCTTGAAACCAGCACTTCACCGGCTGCATAGTTCACGATCCCCAGCCTCTCGAATTTCCCGAGTTATGACAGGGCCATGAGGTTTTCTAAGTGAGAGTTCTGTCCAGTGTCTGATGGTATCTTCATCATTTTTACCCTTTACACAAACTAACAGTTCTTTTTTTGCATGTCCTAACATCAGAGTTGATGAGTTCTCAGTTGCAAAGTGAATGTCTCAGGAAGTATACATCTGGAAAAACCAGATAACTGCACTTAAGTTTGGCCAAATCAACAATGTTGTTATGGTGTATGTTCTTCATTGCCATCTTTGTTTTTACTTCCAGCCCTTTTTGGTGCTTTAGGTAGCAGAGTTTTTAAGAATGGATATCCATATTACCTTGCTGAGGGTCAAGGTTAAGCTTTTATATAGGATGGTGGTGATTACTTGTTGATCATGGCTGGTTTCCTCCTTATGTCTCTTAGAAGTTGTCAATAGTATTTATGATTTTGCTGAGCATCAAACATGGACACCCAAATGCCTTATAGTGGTCTGATTTGGCTATGTTGTTATCATTATTAACATAAAATGTGAGGGCACCTGTGTGGCTCTGTCTGTTCAGCTCAGGTCATGATCTCAGAGTCCTAGGATCGAGTCCTGTGTCTTTGATCAGTGAGTGGGAGTCTGCTTCTCCTTCCCCCTCTGCCGCTCCCCTGCTTGTGCTCTCTCTTTCTATCAAGTAAATAAATAAAATCAAACATAGAACGTGGTGTGTTTTCTAACTTCTGAGAGTTAAGAACACTAGAACCCAGTGTCATCGAGGGCTGGCAGTGGTGGTGGAATAACCCATTAAGAAGAGGCATCTGATTTTGCTATCTTTTTGCTCTTAAAACTCAGCTGGCATCACAGCAAAGAACACACTTGGTCTATATTTCTTACCTACTCCACACATGGATCAAGGAGATCTTTTCTTCTTCTTTTTTCTCTTTTTTTTTTTTTAAAGGTTAACATGCTTTTTTAGTACATAATACTTTCAAATGATTCAAAAATCAGAAGGTAAACAAAAACTCATGAAAAGTCATTTTGGCTTCCTGCCTGCATGCTTAATTCACACAGATCTTTTTCAGCCATGGACACGAACAAGGTAACCCCGTCACAGGTTTCTTGTGCATATGTACAGTGATAATAATATATATTGTTTTTCTTAAACACACAGTTGTCAACATAATACACATGGTTTGGCACCCTTACTTTAATAGCTTACTTTTTCGGCAATACTCCTTCCTGTGTTTGGGTGTGTGAAACTTTGCCCTTGAAGGGTTAGGTTTCAGGATGTACTCTGTAATTTTTGTCATTTTCCTCAGTGAAATCGGGGAAAGCAAGGTAACTGGTTCTTCCGGAAATTGATCAAAAAAGTAAAAGGAGGCATTCTGTTTTAAGGATGGGTCTTCCCAGTTTATGGTGTTTGAATCTCTTGGGTGCCCACTGAACATCTTTCCTGTTTCCCAAGAAAATGGTAATGGATATGTTTATATCTCCTCTAACTCATCACAATGTAGGTGTAATGATCTGACATTCAAAAAAAAAAAAATCAGAAAGATCTAGTCAAATGTTCCTGTAAGATATATGTAAGACAGGTCCTGGGAAAAATTTTATATTCCCCGTAGAGTTTGAATAACTAGGCATTGCCTGCCTTTCTCTGTTTTCTGTAGGTATGAGATCTGTGAAGAGAAAGCATAAGGTTTTTCTGTCTAGGTCCTAGTGTATCCAGCACATGAGCACATGTTTTCAGCAAAGCTTGGCATAGCTTCCTTTCACGAAGGACAGAAAATGAAAGTTTAAACACAATTCATGAAATTCAGAATTGATAATCCTAACTAATATTAAAAGTATATTGTAATTAAATTAATATTTTTACAATATTTAATCTGCTGGGAAAAAAATCACATACTGGTAATGAATACTGTTTCAGATGGTTTTTAGTTATGTAAATTATTTCTCTCCTGACTGTGTAATTACATGATGGACTGGTTTCTAGGGTATCATATACTTAATGTGAGTTTCTAAAAATGCTTTAATCATATAATTGCTAGTTTATCAAGTAGAAAATATAGGTCTGAGAACACTATCATTATGTCATTATTCTCCACAAAAAGACTGTGAAACACGCTGAAGAGGCCATTATGAGGCAAATAACAGTTTTCTGTGGTGTCTAAATTTGCAAGGATTAAAAAAAAGAAGAAGAAAAGGAATAGCAAAGAAAATGCCTCAAGGTAAAGAGTTTAAAACCTAACCAGGCAATTTATCTTGTGTCTCTATCTGAAAAATCAGTGCGGACAAAGGAAGTGAATAGGTAATACTTAGAACAGTGAAGCTAGTAATTATCTCACTCCAGGAGGGACACTAATATTTAATAATTGATTCACTAAATTCCATGTAGACGTCTAAAGGAAATAAACCCAAGGCTTACTGTTTGCATTAGAATCTGGTTGTACTCTTCCATGCTTGTTCTTATTGGGTGTACTGTGGTCAAGTGTGAATGCAATAGATAATGATTTATATTCACTTGGTTTATACCCAGTAGGAACCCAGAAATGTAATCTGGAATGGCTAAGTGGTTAAATTCATATCTAATTGTATAGAACTTGAAGATTAAAAAAAAAAATCTTTTTTTGACTCAATGGGTGTCATGGGCCAGAAAATCTATTTTCGGCAAAGACTAGTGAGGTCCAAGGTAAAACTGCTCCATTTGTGGGTTTGGTACAAGAAGACAAGGCCTGTAAAAAGTCCCTCTCTTTCTGTCAATGTGTATTTGTTAAACACACACCCACCCACCCACCCCTATACCTTTCCCTGCTCTCCCATTTAAAATGGTGACAGCTACAGCTCTGAGAGAGAAGAAAACCAAAGTCTGGATGTTAGCTCTATAGGTAGATGGGAAAGGATGAAGTGGTTCCTATGTTGTAACCTGAGAGTCTGGTAGTTATTCTGTTATTGTTATTCTGTTATTGAATCTGGTTCATGATTAATATAGCCAGCTGATTTGTATTTTCATGCAATAAAATCAGTTTTTCTCCATAAAGGCCAGGGTTTCAAGAAGGTTGTTGAAGCACATACATTTTGCTGTTGAATCCTTTGCTTTCCCCTCACCTGTTAAAAAGCAACTAAAAGTTGCTTTAAAAAAATGTGATTTTTTAAAATAATAAGTTTTAAAAGATTGTAGTTTGATGAACTGATTGAAAATGGGTTAATTCCTAACCACTGAGGTGTCTCAAGGAAACCTGACACTTGATGAGTTCTGTTGGTGACTGGTGTGCTTATGCTGGCAACAGGCTAGAAAAGCACTTTAGTCAGAATCTGCCCACGCAGAATGTGTCAGAACGTGTGGGTTTGAATCCCGTCTCTGCCACTTGCCTCTCTGTGACTTTGACCCTCTTACTTGGCCTCTCTGTGCTTCAGTTTCCCCATTCATAGAATGGAGATGGTAATATTAACTAAGTCACAGTCTGCGGCCCTTATAATACAGTGGGGCATGTAGTCCACACTCAGTCAGTGTTCTCGGTTTTTTTCCTGATAACCCCTCCTGTTATGACCTTCTTCGTAAGTCATCGCCCCTTTCAATAAAATAGTCAGTACTCAAAATACAACCAGAATTTGCTTAAAAAGTGCCTCTGCCACTCCGGGGTGCCTGGGTGGCTCAGTGACTTAAGGATCTGACTCTTGGTTTCAGCTCAGGTCATGACCTCAGGGTCATGAGATGGAGCCCCGTGTTGGGCTCTGCACTGAGCTGGGTGTGCAGCTTGCTTGGGATTCTCTCTCTCAAAAATAAATAAATAATATTAAAAGTGTCCCTGCCACTTAACATCTGGGCAATCTTAAGACATTTCTCTTTATTTCTGAGGCTAACTTTTCTCATTTGTTGGATTCTCTTTTCTTGAGAGGATCAAAAGACATATTAAATGGGAAAATGCTTTAAAAGCTACAAATCAGTAGAGCTTATAGTTAGAGTTGTGAACTACAGAAAGGTAAAAATATTATCCTTATTCATTTCTTTTTTTGAGCGGAAGTAATTTTTTCTATTTGAATAGAACTCTATTTTGGAAAACTGGAAAATCCAGGAAATCAGGAAGAAGAAAAAAAGCCTATATTTCTTTTCTTTTCTTTTCTTTTTGAAAAAGCCCTTATTTCTTATACTCAAAGAGACATTAACATCTTAGTGTAGTGCATTTTATTATATTATTAAGTTATACCATAGAAATATGATTTGGTATTATCACATCTTACTTTGATTTTTACATATTGCTAGTGTACCATTAAAATGTAATTGAGGCCCTATTTCTTTTAAGTCACTCCTGTCAATTTCTTTTTATAGCATTTATATGTAGTGTGTATGTACAATGCAAGTTTTTTTCCTGTTTTATATGCCTTGTAGAGTAATATATGTATGGCTTTTATATTGCACTTTGGGAGGTGAAGAATTTTAGATGCTAAAAACTTTCATAAGAAGCCATATTTGGCTTTAATTTAAACACCAGATCAAGTACCTTTCTGCTCCACTGCATTATAAACAATCCAGATGTTCTGCCCTTCAGTGTGTTTGTCTATATGCCTTAATTGCTGCAAAATTTGTTATGAAAATTTGAGGTTGAGGAAGGGAAGTTGATTCAATCCTGAGCTTTAAGAATGCAGAAATTTGAAATATCCACGGACTAACAATCTGAAACCAATAATCAATAAAACTGATTTGTAAACTGACATCGATTTTAAATCTATAGGTGGTCAAAATGGGTGTGGATGCACATGCTTTGAAATTTTAAGTTGGTTAAATCACAGTTATCAAAACCGCATAACATTTACAGCTATTTAAGGACAATTGTTAAAAAAACATATGTTGTATATTTTTTGCCAACCATTCTACTCTATTACCAACTAACTACATAATATCCTATGAGAACTTAGAGGAAAAAAAAATGAGGGGGAAAAAAAAAACAAACCCAAACAATGTTTGGTAAGGTACAAAAACAAAATACAGAAGGAAAAAAAAAAAAAAAACAACCCACCCCCAAACCCTCAAAGAAGCAGAACAGTAGACAATTAAAAACAAAAACAAAAACAAACCACACAGCTTAAAAGAGATGCTCAGTAGAAAGGAAAGCTGTAAAACCAGATTTGAGGCGGCAGCATCCACAGACATGCATACTAGCGGAGTTGAGTTAAATCTGTATGGTTCAGATGAGCTTACTCTGAATACATTTAGTTTTTTTCATTGGCAAAATATCAGTTGCTCTGTGCCAGAACATCTAAGACTCCAGGCCAATAGAACCTTCCTATACAATGGATGTAGGCTTTCAGTTTGGGAGTCAGAATGAATTGTATTTGAGCAAGTTACTCAAACTAAATTAGAATCTTCTTTTTCTTAAAGTGAAAATAATGAATAGTGCCTACACAATAGGGTGAAAATTTAATAAAGTAATATATGTAAAGCTGAGGTTAATGGCTTGTATTTACCACTTAAATATAAACTTAGCACAGAACAAGTACTTTATAGAATGGTAGCTGCTGTAATTATTACTACATCATCCTTATGTAACAGCCCCCTGCGCAAAAGTGAGACAGGTACCTGAACTAAATGGGCCACTGATTTGGTTTAATAAACCATTTCTTAGGTATACTCTTGTATGAGTCTGTGCAGACTAATTGCGCTAATGAATGACTCCCAGATCTGAGTGGCTTCACACAGCAAAAGTTTATTGCTCAAGTTCCAGCGCAGTGTGGATGGCATGGTCTGAATAGAGCAGAAGATCTAATTCATGTAGCTATTTAAGGACATAATTCTTTTCGTCTAGTTCTGCGCCCCACCCCACCCTGCCGCCCTCAAGGGCTTTGGAATCCTTTCCTGGATCTCTGGCATTGGAACAGCTGCTAAGGGAAAAACGAAAAATGGAAGGTTTGTGGGCCAGCCCTGAAGGCTCTGTGCATTAGTTCTGCCCACAGTTCATCATCTGGAACTTTAAATACATTGCCCACTATAACTGATCTGGATGCTGGGAAACATAGTCTGACTGCTGGCCCAAAAGGGAAGGAAATAACTGTCACAGATTTCTTCCTGAGCTTTCCTTTACATGTCAACCAGGATAGAAAGTGGAAAGAAAAAATGGCTACCGTGCATTACCACATCATGCTCACAATATGAAGCAAAGGGTTCTTTGATTGTATTTGGTGACAAAATTCTAATCACTAACCCTTGTATTCAATTATAACATTTAATAAAGTTCTTTAATTTACAAAATGCTGTCATATCCTTTAGGTAAGGTGGCATAGTGAAAAGAGCATAGTCTTTGAAATAAAATAGGTTTGGGTTTAATTTGTGGCTCCCACACCCACCACATGTGTGAGCTGCGGCTGATTAGTTGTCTCTTTATGCTTTCATTTCTCATCAGAAAAGTGAAATCTGAAGAACCCTTACCCTGGGAATTTTGAGGTTTAAAAGAATTACAAGAGTAAAACACCAAGTCTAGTGCCATTCTTTTCTTTCTTTCTTTTTTCTTTTTTTTTTTTTTAGTAGTAATTATTGGGGCACCTGGGTGGCTCAGTGGGTAAGTGGCTGACTCTTGATTTTGGCTAGGGTCATGATCTAGGGTCCTGGGATCTAGCCCCTCTGTGCTCATAGGGAAATCTGCTTCAGGATTTTCTTTCTCCCTCTGCTCCTCCCCCTGCTTGCATGTGTACTCTCTCTCTCTCTCTCAAATAAAAAAATCTTGTAGAAAATATGTTAAAAAATTTTTTTTAAATTAAATTGTGATTATCATCTGTCTGACGTACTCAACAATTTTGAAAAATTTTATTAGCTCCAAGAAACTTAGATTCACATAAAATAAATGATTTGTTAGAGTTTGGCCAGAACTAAATCCACTTTTCCTGATTTCAAATCCCATGATCTTTATTTTACCAAGAACATATATCAGAAATGTTTCAATTAACATGGTAGAAAAGAACCTCAAAAGCAAGCACCTAAAATCTTTATGGAAATTTATTTAACTGTAGCTTTAAAAATTAAAGCAAATCTAAAGAAAAGAACTAAAAATTTCAAATATTTACCCATCATTTAAAATTCTGTGTTCCACACTCCTTCCAGATTATAAATTAAGTTGCGTCTTCCCACTTAGACATACTTTCTGTCCCTTGGGAATGAAATGCATAGTGTGATTCTTTGTGGTTCAACTGTAAGTCAAACACAGCAGAGTTCTGGGATATCAAAATGGCCCAGCTGGAAGCTCCAGGCAGCTCTTAGTCAGTAACCCAATGTGGATGTGTATAGCCTTTCAAAGACTACTATTACTGGTATCACTATGGAAATTACATTATTTCTGAGTAGGCAGTATTTTTAAGGCCCAATGATTCTTAGTGTGGTTGGCAAGAGTTTTTGTTGTTGTTGTTGTTTTAGGAATCACAGCTGTAAACATGCATTTAATTTATTTTACACCCTGTTTTACACTTTTTTCTGCAAGCATTTTAAGTTATATTCACACCTATTAGTAAACTAATGCCTGCAAATCTTCTCATGCTTGTCCTTGTATTTATTTTGTATACATTTTTCTCACCCACTTCTAACTTAGCTTCACACTTTTTTTTTTTTTTTTTTAATACTAGAGCTTATTAGTTTTACTTCCTTTATACTCTGCCTGGATCGCTTCTTTCATGTCTAGTGAAATAGCCTGCTCTACAGAAAAACAAAGTGGAAAACAACATTTCCATTTGAAATCATTGCTATATATTCTATATTATTATGAAATGGTAAAGATAAGAAAAAAGAGCCCATTTCTGGCAAGCTAAGATCTCAGCTTAAAAAATACAAAACCATCTTGTCAGGAGGGAGACAAACCATAAAAGACTCTTAATCTCAAAAAACAAACTGAGGGTTGCTGGGGGAAGAGGGGTAGGGAGAGGGTGGTTGGGTTATGGACATTGGGGAGGGTATGTGCTATGGTGAGTGCTATGAAGTTTGTAAGCCTGAAGCTTCACAGACCTGTACCCCTAGGGCTAATAATATATTATATATTAATAAAAATAAATAAATAAATAATACAAAAACAAAAACCAAGCATCAGCTTATCCAATAAAAGATTCAAATTGTCAAATTTACATTTTAAGTCTTCTTTGCTGTCAGAGTAAATGGAAACCTATTTGTCAAAGCAGGTATTTGAATATCCAAGCTGGTGTATGCCTATTAAAAATCAAATGATGTTTTAAAAGCTGATCTCAGTCCTTTGAAATAAAAAGTTCTTGAATAAAAATAGCCTTCAGTCTCCCTTATTTAAATATACTATGTTCCATTAGACTGTGTACTTTTATCTGGGCAGAAACAAGTTTATCCAGCCCAAATATTAAATTAATCTGATGTAGATTAAAACTGAATTAAAGGTGCCACAAAGAAAAGATATGCTATTATTTCTAAACCAAATGTTTAAAATAAGTGTATTAGGGCAATTTATTAAAACTTTATCTCTACCACACAAGCACAGGACATTCGAGCTGTATATATTATGCAAAAGAGTTACTAGTAAAAATACTTACCAACCAGTATAGCACAGGAAACAACTAATCATAGCGGATACGTATTATTTGCTGTATACTCTTCTGGGTGATACTGTTAGATCTCCATCAACATCAAAAAATTAGCAATATGTTTGCCAGCAAGTTATCATATTTCTGTGTTACCAAACCATAGCTTAACATTGTTTTCAGTAGGGGCACCTGGGTGGCTCAGTGGGTTAAAGCCTCTGCCTTCGGCTCAGGTCATGATCCCAAGGTCCTAGGATCGAGCCCCACATCGGGCTCTCTGCTCAGCGGGGAGTCTGCTTCCCACTCTCTCTGTCTCTGCCTGCCTCTCTGCCTACTTGTGATCTCTGTCAAATAAAAAAAAAACAACAAAACATTGTTTTCAGTAAAGTGACTAGTCTTATAAGTAAAATTTTATTCTCTCTTTCCATCGTAATTAATACATTTTTCTTTAACAAAAATTATTGCCACATCTACTATTGGATATAGTCATAGTTCTTCTAGGGTGGCATAATAAACTGGACCATTATTAGTCAGACAGACTTGGGGGAGAAGCAATCATAATGTGAGGTGCTATACAGATCTGGTACAAGGATGTTTTCAAAGCATGAGATAGGACTAAAATGTACTGACTCCCATTCAGTTATATCTACAGAACACCTTGATTCTCAAGACTTCACACTTTCAGATTATGAAATATATAAATTTCTTAGACATCAGATGCTGTAATTATATAAGCATTGCATATATAATGTATGTATTGGATTAAATTTATGTAATTTCTAATGTTAAATATCTTATATAATTTCTAATTTAATCTTATATAATTTCTAATATTTATCTAATGTGATTCACAGTATAATATACATATTATATATGTTATAGGAGTATATTATACACATAATTATATGCTTCTAATGTATGATGATAATGTATATTATAATTGTGTAAACATACATAGTTTACACAGACATATATACATAGGATTTGAATATTCTATATTACCTCTTTCTATTAAAGGAGAGACAATAGGGGAATGGTGTAGTGTAAGTAATGGAATGTTTCAGATCTAGGTTTACCCTTACTAGCTATGCAACCGAAGAGCTTTATTTCTCTAAGTCTTCGTTTTTTAAACTTTAAATGGGGGACAGTAGGGGAACAGTGTAGTGTAAGTAATGGAATGTTTCAGATCTTAGGTTTGCCCTTACTAGCTATGCAACCTTAGAGCTTTATTTCTCTAAGTCTTCATTTTTTAAACTTTAAATGGGAAAAATAATACCATGTTAGAATTGTGAGTCTGAGGTATATGGAAGACTTAACTGGGGTAGCTGTTATTGGATAAGCATAAAACACATTCTCTGGTGAAGCAGAAGAGGAGGGAGGGTATAGATGAAAGCAGCAAGAAGCAGCTTTTAAGTGCTACTGTGTTTACTTACATTGTTTCAATTCCAGCGATCACACTGAACCATTTTATAATATATAACTGGAGTTTCAAAAACAGAGCTGGATTTAAAAATTTTAAAATAAGAAAAAATAATTTGATGATCTCAAACCAGTAGTGAGGGGCTGTTTCTTGAATCACGCAGGGCAGTGAGACTTAAGAGGATGAAAATGACCAACGTGAGAGAAGCTTTGCAAACACATCAATTGTGTGTGTGTATCGCTTCTCGGCCTTTTGGCTAAGATCAAGTGCAATTGTAGTGTGTGGGTTGTGATTACAGAATTCTTACATGGTGGGAAAATGCTGATTTCAAATGACTCTTCAATTTTACAGAGTTCACAACAGGGTTAAGACTAATAAACGTAACATGAGAAGGTTGATGTGGAAAACCAAGCCACAAAGTCGAAGCTCCCCAAACATTATTTGGTTGAGCCCTTTGCAGTTAACAGAATTCTCTACAGGGCCTTCTCAGTCCCGCAGTCAGTACTCCCACCAGAAATGCTAATGGAGATTCCCAGAAACAGAAACAAGCATCATTGTGAAAAGATTTCTGCTTACTTTGCTTCTCAAACTTGGAAGTGGGTTAGCATTTCTGGTTTGACCACCAGATGTTTAAGAAAGGAAAATAGTCTTCAAGAGTCTTAGCAAATATTCCAAGCATAAGTAACACTTAGTACTTTTGTTTCATAAAGGATTAATATTTGTGCCAAGAGAAAACAAAAATATCTCTGTATCAGATTTCTTAAAAAAAATGTTAATTCGGTAGACTTTGGAAAGGGAAAGAAAAAATGGATATAGCGATGTTTATATTGATTTTTATCATCATATTGAACGTGTCTAGAACTTGTGGATTATTTAGGGTATCATTTTATCTAAATATGCTATATTTGCATGATTATTTTGTCAAAGAAATTCAGAACACTTGATAAAATTTAAAGCTCTATGTTTATATCGGAGTGCCAAACAATTTAATTTTTTTAACATTGCTGTAAACAACATTCTGATGTTCTTCTGCATAAGGTTCTCAAGATATTGAAGAAATCCCAAGCCCTTTCTTTTCTTGCCTTACTCTTTAAGAGAAAGTATCGTCTACTTTCTTGCCAGTGGGATATCTAAGTACTAGCCATCCCATATATTATGCCCCTCATAGCAGCAGCCTGCATTTGGGTTAAAAACAAACAAGCAAACAAACAAAACAAAACCAAAAAACCTGTTTAAAAAAAATAGGAAACATATCATGACATTTCCTTCATCTAAGTATCGAATCCTCTTCACTAACCATCTTATTTTTGTTCACTCTCCAGAGACTTCAAGTAGTTTTATTTTTTTTTTGTTTTATGCAGATTTTTGTAGTTTTATCTATGGAAGGGTTGACCTGAGAGGGTTGACCTGACAGGAAATAGAATGTACACAGTTATGTGCATGCTGTATTTCTCAGACTAGACTAGATAAATAATTAAAATACAGTCATGGCAATAATTTTAAAGTAATTTCTAGCCACACCATTATCTACTCAGGGGGAATTTTAGCCCTCAATTTAGCCCTCAATTTTCTCCCAAATTATTTGGAAATCCTCAGTAGATGTTTCATTTACTCTCATTAAATGGTATTTCATTCGCTTTTCTCTTTCTCTGGTTTGCTTAACTCTTATCCTTTGTGAGAATTTTGGTCCAATGTAAGTTAGAGGAAACAGTTCCCACATGATGCTACCCTCACTTCCGGCACAAACTATAAACTTAAACTTAGGGGTTTCCCTCAGGTTTGATAACTTACCAAGAACTTACTGAAAACTATTATGGTTATATCTTATGTAAGAGAGGGAAAAGATACAGTTAAAATCAGCCAAATGAAGAAGCTCACAGGACAGAATCTAGAAGAAGCACCAAACACAGAGCTTCTGTTTTCTCTCCATCTGGAGTCAGGATGCCTTACCCTCTTGCTATCAGTGTGTGTGATAAAGTTAACACTTTGTGTTCTTAATAATCCATGGAGATTTCTAAGAAACAGTTTTCTTTATTGATTATTTTTTTCTGATTATTAACCTTTTATGTGAATTGATGGCCCCAACACAGAGGGCAATCCCATGGTAGAAAATGTTGTCTTCTCTCTGCCATATTTTGTTTTCTCTGCTGGAGATGCTCTTCCTACTTATTTTTGCCTGGATAACTCTTGATTCCGTTTCAAGATTCAGATCAGAGGTGACTTCCTATTGGAAAGCATCCTCGACTGCCCCAGTGTTGGGGAGATGCTGCTCCTAGTGTTCTCACAGAACACGTGGCTTGCTTCTAACCCCCACAAAAAGTATGATGATATGACATATTGTAACCTTCCCAATATTCTGGACTGTGAACTTCTTAGGGCAGAAATGGCTCCTATTTACCTTTGTATGTCTGGCATCTTTCATAACATCTGATACAAAATAAGGGATCAGTAAATGATTGTTGAATGAATGCTATACTTTGAAACTTTGCTCCTCTAGAACTGACATACTGTTCTTAAAACATAGCTGTGCTGTCTTTTCTCTTTGATTGTTTACTGAGAAGATTCTTAGTCCCTCGGCTAGGAGGGAGGGTTCCTACAAATCCCTAATATGCCCACTCAAGTTTGAATCCTGGACTGAGCAGAGTTAATATCAGTCTGGGACATGTTAATTGACCAGAATTTATGCCACCACTATACATTAAAAGATAAGAAAAAAAAAAAAAAGAAAGAAAACTGAAGCTGGACCTTCATAGAGAAACTTCATTTTCCTCTCAGAAGTAACAGGGCCACTCTAGTTCAAACATTGCAGAAGAGGTTCTCAGAATATAGTGCTTTACATCTCATGATGATATTATGTTCAAAATTACCGTGACATGAACATCCTTGTGTAAATCATATTTATTTTTGGCAAGTAAAGAAATATAAAATAATCCCAATATTCATTGGAATTCTTTATTTTTTCAAGTTCTTTGCCCATTTTTAATTTTTTTTTTCGGGAGCAAATAATTTTTAATTTTTTTTTTAAACAATTAAACCAAAGAATCATGCAATGCTGCCAGCATTGGATGCAATCCTGGGCCACAAGTCTGCACACTCCTTTGCGACTGGTCCTGTGATAGCAGACCCTTTCATTTCACCTTTATTGTTTACTATGACCCCCGCATTATCTTCAAAATAGAGAAACACACCATCTTTTCTCCGGTATGACTTTCGTTGTCAAATTACCACTGCTGGATGTACCTTCTTTCTGAGCTCTGGTTTGCCTTTCTTCACTGTGGCCATCACCATGTCACCCACACCCGCAGCAGGAAGTCTGTTCAATCGTCCCTTGATCCCCTTCAAGAGATGATATACAGATTTTTGGCTCCTGTGTTGTCAGCACAGTTGATCACGGCGCCCACCGGAAGACCCAGGGAAATCCGGAATTTTGCACCGGAGGACCCACCACATCCTCGCTTCGACATCTTGAACGCCGGAAAGGGACCTAATTTTTAATTTTTAAAAGTTTTTATTTTTTTATTTTTTAAAGATTTTATTTATTTATTTATTTGATAGAAAGAGATACAGCGAGAGAGGGAACACAAACAGGGGGACTGGGAAAGGGAGAAGCAAGCTTCCTGCTGAGCAGGGAGCCCGATGCGGGGCTGGAGCCTGATGCGGGGCTCGATCCCAGAACCCTGGGATCATGACCTGAGCCAAAGGCAGACGCTTAACGACTGAGCCATTAAAAGTTTTTATTTAAATTCTAGTTAGCTAACAGTGTAATATGAGTTTCAAGTGTACAATGTAGTGATTCAGAACTTCCGTACATCACCCTGTGCTCATCACTGGTACATTCCTTTTCTCTATCACCTATTTAACCCATCCCCCCATCCACCTCCCTCCTGGTAACCACCAGTTTGTTCTCTATAGTTAAGAGTCTGTTTCTTGGTCTGCCTCTCTCTTTTTTCTTCCTTTGCTTATTTGGTTTGTTACTTAAATTCAACATATGAGTGAAATCGTATGGTATTTGTCTTTCCGTGAATGACTTTTTTCCTTTAGCGCTATACCCTCTAGCTCCATCCATGTAATTGCAAATAGCATGATTTCATTCTTTTTTTTTTCATGGCTGAATAATATTCCTGTGTGTGTGTGTGTGTGTGTGTACCACATGTCCTTTATTCATTAATTGATGGGCTTAATGGGCTGTTTCTATAATTTAGCTATTGTAGATAATGCTATGATAAACATTAGGGTACATGTATCCATTTTGAATTAGTGTATTACTAATACCTAATAGTGCAATTACTGGATCATAGACTAGTTCTATTTTTAACTTTTCAGGGAAACACCATACCATTTTTCAGAGTGGCTGTACCAGGTTGCATTCCCACCAATAGTGCAAGAAGGTTTCCCTTTTTCCACATACTCACTGACACCTATTTCTTCTTGTGTTGTTGATTTTCACATACAGACAGGTGTGAGGTGATATCTCATTTTGATTTACATTTTTCTGATGGTAAGTGATGTTGAGCATCTTTTCATGTGTCCCAGAACCCTGGGATCATGACCTGAGCCGAAGGCAGAGGCTTTAACCTGCTGAGCCACCCAGGTGCCCCTCTTCTGCATATTTTTTAATTGGATTATTTGTTTTGGGGGATGTTATTTTATAAATTCCTTATGTTTGAATACTAACCCTTTATCATAGGTTGTCTTTAGTTTTGTTGATTGTTTGCCCTTCGCTTGCAAAAGCTTTTTATTTTGATGTAGTCCCAACAGTTTATTTTTTTATTTTGTCTCCCTTGCCTTAGGAGATGTATCTAGAACGTAGTTGCTATAGCTCATGTCAAAGAAGTAACTGCCTATATTCTCTTCCAGAATTATTATTGTTTCAGGTCTCATATTTAAGTCTTTAATCCATTTTGAATTCATTTTTGTGTATTGTGGTCCATTTCATTTTTTTGTATGTTGCTCCCCAGTTTTCCCAGCACCATTTGTTGAGGAGACTTTTTCCCATTGGATATTCTTTCCTGCTTTGTCGAAGATTAATTGACCATGTAATTGGGGGTTCATTTCTGGGTTTTCAATTCTGTTCTGTTGATCTATGTATCTATTTTTGTGCCAGTACTATACTGTTTTGGTGATTACAGCTTTGTAATATAACTTGAAGTCTGGAATCATGATGTCTCCAGCTTTGCCTTTCTCTTTTCAAGATTGCTTTGGCTCTTCAGGGTCTTTTGTGATTCTATACAAATTTTAGAATGGTTTGTTCTAGATCTGTGAAAAATGCTATTGGTATTTTGAGAGACAAAATTTAGGTTCTTTGGGTGTAGGTTCTTTGGGTGGTATAGATATTTTAAAAATATTTATTCTTCCAATCCATGAGCATGGAAGGTCTTTCCATTTCTTTGTGTTGTCTTTAATCTCTTTCCCCGGTATTTTATAGTTTTCAGAGTATAAGTATTTCACCTCTTTGGTTAGATTTACTGTATCTTATTGGTTTTGGTGCAATTGTAAGTGGGACTGATTCCTTAATTTTTCTTTCTGCTGCTTCATTGTTGGTGTATAGAAATGCAACAGATTTCTGCATGTTGATTTTGTATCCTGTGACTTTACTGAATTTGCTTGTGAGTTCTAGTGGTTTTCTGGTGGAGTTTTTTTTGGATTTCTATGTAGAGTGTCATGTCATTTGTGAATAGTGAAAATTTGACTTCGTCCTTTCCAATTAGGATGCCTTTTATTTCCTTTTGTTGTCTGATTGCTGCAGCTAGGACTTCCAGTACTGTGTGGAATAAAAATAGTGAGAGTGGACATCTGTCTTATTCCTGACTTCAGGGGAAAAGCTCTCAGTTTCTCCTGATTGAGGATGATATTAGCTGTGGGTTTTTCGTATGTGACCTTTTTTTTTTTTAAAGATTTTATTTATTCACTTGACAGACAGAGATCACAAGCAGGCAGAGAGGCAGGCAGAGAGAGTAAGGGAAGCAGGCTCCCTGCTGAGCAGAGAGTCCAAGGCGGGGCTCCATCCCAGGACCCTGGGATCATGACCTGAGCAGAAGGCAGAGGCCTTAACTCACTGAGCCACCCAGGTGCCCCTTGTGTATGACCTTTATTACATTGAGGTATCTTCCCTCTAAACCTACTTTGTTGAGAATTTTTATCATTGAATGGATGTTGTATTTTGTTCAGTGTTTTTTCTGCATCTATTGAAATGATCATATCCTTTCATTAATGTAATGTATCTTGTTAATTAATTTGTGAATATTGAAACAGCCTTGCAACCCAGGAATAAATCCCATTTGATTATGGTGAATGATATTTTTAATGTATTGTTGGATGTGGTTTGCTACTATTTTGTTGGGAATTTTTGATATCTGTTTTCATCAGGGATATTGGGTCTTTATTTCTGTTTTCTAGTGGTGTCTTTATCTGGTTTTGGTATTAGGGTAATGCTGGCCTCATAGAATTACTTTGGAAATTTCCTTTCTTTTTTATTTTTTGGAAAAGTTTGAGGAGAATAGATATCAGTTCTTCTTTAAATGTTCTGTAGAATTTGCCTGTGGAGCTATCTGATCCTGGAGTTTTGTTTGTTAGGAGATTTTTGATTACTGATTTAATTCCTTTGCTGGTTATCAGTCGGTTCAAGTTTTGTATTTCCTCCTGTTTCAGTTTTGGTAACTTATACATTTCTTCTAGGTTGTCCAGTTTGTTGACATACAGTTTTTCATATGATTCTTGCAATTAATTGCTTATATTTCTGTGATATTGGTTGGGTTATTATTCTCTTATTTGTGACTATTTAGATCATTTCTCCTTTCTTTTTGGTATGTCTGGCTAGAGGTTTATCAACTTTACTAATTTTTTCAAAGAATCAGCTCCTGGTTTCATTGATCTGTTCTATTGTTTTTTGGTTTGGTTTTGTTTTGTTAGTTTCTGTATCATTTATTTCTGCTCTAATCTTTATTATTTCCTTCCTTCTGCTGACTGTAGGCTTTACTTACTGTTCTTTTTCCAGCTCCTTTAAGTATAAGGTTAGGTTGTATATTTGAGATTTTTCTTGTTTCTTGAGTTAGGCCTGTATTGCTATATCCTTCCCTCTTAGGATGGCTTTTGCTACATCCTAAAGGTTTTGGACTGTTGTGTTTCATTTTCATTCATTTCCATGCTTTTTTTTTTTTTAATTTCTTCTGTGATTTCCTAGTTGACTCATTCATTGTTTAGTAGTATATTGTTTAATCCCCCCCCCCATGTACTTATGGGTTTTCCAGGTTTTTTCTTGTGGTTAACTTTGAATTTCTTAGCATTGTGGTCAGAAAAGGTGCATGGTATGACTTTAATCCTTTTTTACTTGCTGAGGCCTGTTTTGTGTCCTAATAATGTGATTTATTCTGGAGAATGTTCAATGTGAAAAGAATGTGTATTCTAGTGTATTAGGATGAAATGTTCTGAATATATCTGTTAAATCCATCTGGTCCAGTGTATCACTCAAGACCACTGTTACCTCATATATATTCTCTGTAGGTGATTTGTCCATTGATGTTAATGTCATCTATGATTATCATGTTAGTATCAGATAGTTCTTTTATGTTTGTTATTAATTGTTTTATGTATTTGGGTACTCCTCTATTGCATGTTTGGGTACATAATAATAGAGCTGTTCTTTTTTTGTAGCATTAATTAGTTCATATTCTTGTTCTATAATTGCTGCCCATTTCACAGAGAAATGTTGGATAAAACTCTTGATGAGAAGTTATGTACATTTTGTCACATCCATGCTTTTAGTAGTGTTTTGGAAAGGAAATTTATTATTTATTCATTTATCATGTATTTTTAGCTAGATTCTAGAGTATGAATGAGGGGCAATGAGAAATGAAGACAAAGTGATAAGAGTAAATTATGATGGACCCTTCAGTGACATGCTAATAAAAGTAGATTTTATTTGTAAGACATGGGGAATAATTGAAGGATTAAAAGAAACATTGAGAGCAAAGATGAAACAGTAGAGGTCTGTTAGCTTTATATATAGCCTTCATGTTATGCCTGGATAGTGTTTTAAAACATAATGTCCAGCAAGAGTGATGCTGGGTTGAATACAAGGTAGTTTTGCTTTGTTTTTTAAGATTTTATTTATTTATTTGATATATATAGAGAGATCACAGGTAGGCAGAGAGGCAGGCAGAGAGAGAGATCAGGGGAAGCAGGCTCCCCTCTGAGCAGAGAGCCCCATGTGGTGCTCCATCCCAGGACCCTGAGACCATGAGCTGAGCCGAAGGCAGAGACTTAACCCACTGAGCCCCCCAGGCACCCCCACAAGGTGTTTTGTACCTATTGTGTCATACCTGGTACACTACCCACATTTATGTTTATTGCACAGCTCCTGTAGATGTTAGTGTTTGCAATTCTTGATCTAGAAGTATGACCTCAAACACTGTATAGAAACACTGTATTTTTACCTTATAGAAATATTACCTGGTCTGACCAACCTGTAAGTTCATATAAAGTCTCATTAACATTAAGGCTAAATAATTATGGTTCTTCCAAATGAAGGGCTGATGGAGGGAGGCAAGTGTGGTCTGGCCTACATGGGTGATGGGTATTAAGAAGGGCACTTGTTATGATGAACACTGGTTATTTTATGTAAGTGATGAATCACTGATTTCTACTCCTGAAACCGGTGTTGCACTGTATGTTAACTAACTAGAATTTAAATAAAAATTTGACAAGAAAAAAATAATAAAGGCTCTTCTCTATGCATGACTCCCCATCATCAGCACCACTTATTTCTGAAAAAATCTCCACGATGTCTCTTATGTCCAAGAAAGAAAAAAAAAAAAAAGAAAGTCCATTCATTTCTTTAACCATCCTGCCAGCAAATCACTTGAGGTAGGGATTGCGTTGTAACCACTGCAGTTGAAGCCTTTCTGGGAAAGCAGCTTTTGGGCTCTCTACTGACCTCAAGGGTGTCTACCACTGGTTGGCCAGTGCTCTGCAGGCCTCACCAGATGTGGCCACTCTCATTTAGACCAGTGATGGAGTGGCTTCTTTTTTCATATTAATTTCAAATTTTTATTTAGATGCCAGAGCCTATAATCTCAGAGCTTTACTGGAAAATACCAGCGTTATCTCTGAATGGAATTTTTCATCCATATACGTTTCAAGACCTATCCTTAAGACTGTCTAGCAGCATGACACCAAGGCACCATATTATTTATCATTTTTTTCTCTGATTTTCCCTAGGTTCTTACAATCCCCAGCTCCCACATACTTCATATTTCCTCCTTCTGGTGAAAAAATACAAAAGCTCTAATGCATTTCAACTTGTCCAAATGGGCCCTCAGTGTGGAAGATGACTTTAGTTTCCCAAACAGGTAAGGGAAATCACTTTTGAAGTAGCAAGACACAGTACTAGATTAATATGACTTAGGGTAAATAACAAACTGCATTTATTTTCATGTTTTTATAGTTTGAACATGTACCCATAATCACATCAATATAAATATATCCACAAGCACAATCTTTGTTGAACCTCTGTTTTAGAGATTCTACTATTCCTCACCTCCTCTAGTAAGTTTTACCTAAACATTCCTTTCCTGCTAGCTTTGGTTTACTGATACCACAATGGTCAAGCTAACCTCTATTCCACTCTTTGTACCTCTACTATGTGAGAGTTAAAGAACCCATGACAGTCTTGCCTTCCATCTTCTCCAAACATGTCAAAACTCAATTCAGTACTTCTGTATGTGAATCTTTTCTTGCTTAATTATGTTTTGTTTTAATCACTGCCATTATATTGGTTCATCACTTTCTGAAAGGTTTTTTTTTTTTTTAATGGAGAACTGTTTTCTTGAAAGATTTTAAAAAGTATTCTTTTGGAGGGATAGGGAAAGAAATTCATGGTCAACTAAATTTGGGTAGTTCTGCTCATTCTATCCACATTTTTCAGTGCACTTGAGTGTATTAAATGTTCTAAGACATTTTCCAGTAAAGAAACTAATTTTGTATCCGGTGTTATTCATAAATGCTCCAATACTCATGTTACATTTGTTACATATTGCAGCTTTGTTAAAGTGCAAATTTCTTAATAAATAAATCTCCTCAATTTCTGTCGTAACTCTCCTTAGTCCCTGATTCAATACTGTGTATAATTTAGTTAAACTCACATATTATAAACTAGACACCATGTTAGGTCCTAAAGTTCAAAGATGGATAATTTTTGTAAAGATTTATGGAATAACAAGTAGCTTTCAGTGAATAGTATTTTGCTGATATTTCGCATTTATTTTATTATAGTAGACCTGGAGTTTGATTTTCAGTTCTAACTGCAACAGTTTACACTTTATTTCTCTGTCCCAATTTAAGGATCTGTTAATCTTTTTCTTCCATTGTTATGTATGAAAAGACTTTTAAAGATTTGAAAACCAAGGTGCAGTTATCAAATGTTACACAGGGATTTATAATTTTGAATAAGTAAAGTAAGTTTACTTATTCTTTGGAATCTAATATTAAGTTAGAAATAGAAAATTTCTAACAAGAGGAATTAAGGGATGGTGAAATAGTCAAACAAGGATTTAAAATAACATTCCTGAAACTCTGACTTCCTCAAAGCAGGAAGCAATAAGAGCTATAGGTAATGTCAGGAAGAGGTGAATGAAATATTTTGTTTCATTGCTGGTAAGCATGTCGGGGTGCTGTTGTGGTTGTTGAAGGAGTTTGGGCTCAGTGGATGGTGCACATCAGTGCTAATTTCTTTCTTTGTTTCTTTTTTTTTTTTTTTTTTCTAGAGAGAAAGGATGGGGCAGTGGGAGAGAATCTTCCAGACAGACTCCGGGCTGAGTGCAGAGCCCAATTGCTGGGCTCAGTCCCACAACCCATGATATCATGACCTGAGCCAAAACCAAGAGTTGGACGCTCAACCGACTGAGCCACCCAGGTGCCCTACCAGTGCTAATTTCTAATACTCAGAAGATTAACAACTTCTGGACTCAGGAGGTAGACAGTTAGATTTCAAAAGGAGTCCTTATTACCTAGGAATTTGCAGTAGTGTTTGGAGTGTTTAACCTATTTGGAGCTAAAAGAATTATGGCTGCAAAATAAATAGTTCTTGGTTGTTTTCTAATTCAGTGAACACCTGTTGGCTCTCAATTTGATGTCACCAATGTGTTAGGCTCTGTAGAGGTGTTCATTGTCATAGTGGTTTAAAGTTAAACAATATATTCTGAAGAGAATATAATCTTTTGGGAGAGATGGGAAGCTTTATGATATATGGAAAGCTTAAAAATATGATATGATAAAGTATATAAAAATGTTAGCATTATGTGATTGAGGAAAACACAACAAAATGTTCAAGAACATCTTGAGGAGTGAATTGGGTTTGCTCTAATTCATTTAAGGGGATGATAAGCTCCAAGATAAAATGCTAAGACACCAAAAAACCCAAAAACAAAATAAGTAATCGCTTGAGGAGGGGAAGGAAAACAAATATTAAGGTTAAAATCTTGGCAAGTGAATGCACATGTTATGTCAAAGAGAAAAAGTTGAAGTAGAAACTACTTCTGGAGTCAGATGAGGGTCTTGTCATAAAATATGAACTCTGACCTTTTCATGAAGCAGAACCTTCCCACATTCTACAAAATGACAGCAGTCTTTGACATTAGCTTTAGGGAAAAAATTTGTGGTCTCCATGGCAAATCACAAGATATGTTAAGATTTTTACAACTCACCAACTTCTACATGCTTCTGCTAATACACCAAGAAGAAAATGATACTACTGAGAAAAATATGTAGAATGTATTTTTTGTAAATTTTAGTTAAACAGAAATGGAACAGTTTGGGTTTACAGACAGAATTGAAAAAAAAAATGTCTTCCTGCTTTTGAAAGTCAGGAGTTTGGAGTAAAAAGATGAATAAGGGAAGTGAAACACTGACTTCACAAATAATGTTGAAGAACATAAATTTTTTGATACCATTCTTTGCGATGAAAAACACGTGGTTCCGTCAAGAGGAGGAAACATCTCATTGCAGCATGCAGGGCTGTCAAGATGATCTCGGATTGGAGAAGAGAATTTAAACTAAAATTTGAGAGCATTTTGGCATAAGAAGAGCAAAAGGAGGAAAGGTGCCAAATGCTTCTTGGGAGAAACTATTATCAGAGGGTCATATATCTATGCTCCAATTCCCAAAATAGAATCACTTACCAAAATAAGAAAAATATTTTAGAAGAATGCTACCACCTGGCTGTCCTCAAGGACTGGCCTGCTTGCAACTCTTGCTTGCTTTCTACTATGGTTTTAGTCCCACTGCTTATGGATGCTAACATGGGCCTCTCGTGCCCTTTTTGGAGTCTCACTTAGACTTCTGCCCTTGTCCTTGGAACCATGATGAAGTTAGTTTCATTTCTTTGTCCTAGATCTGCCTTGTTCCAGCATCTTCCTTTCTCAAACAGTTTAAGTTTAGGCAAGTCCATGCCAGATTGTTCTTATACTTCTGAACCAAACATATTACATAGATTTGTATTCAAATATCAGAGAGGTTCTTAACTACAAAGACCATATTTGTGATTTTGTATTCTTGAGAACGTGGGTATGATTAATTTAAAACGGAGACTACTGGATATTTCTGTCTTTAAGGATAGTCTCTAATAATCTGCCAGTAGCTCATTACTGGGAACAGTGTAAAGAAGGTGTTTTCTGGCCTTTCCTAGGCAGTAAGGGGAGTCCTTTGACTGTGAAGGAAAGAGTATGGGGGATGGTAGAGGAGGAATAGGGGAGGAGAGAAGGAAGAGGAGGGATGATTGTCTCCCTTTCTTTTCCCCACTTTCCTTCATAAAGTTGACCACATGCCCAATATTTAGATCTGCCCTTTGTCCTCTACTACCCATCCAGGCTTTCCTCTGGTCTGCTACTTAATCTCATTTCCACTCCAAATTGAAGTTTTCAAAAGGAACTATTAGTTTGAGGAGATCAGGTATGTGTGTGTGTGTGTGTGTGTGTGTGTGTGTGTGTGTTTTAATAAAAGTGGCAAATTGGGAAAGATTTTTAAAATATTCTGTGTATTCATAAAGATATTTGTGGCACTGTATTTTAACCTAAATACAAGAACAAAGCTAAATTGTGTATTTGTATTAAAATTGTTTCTTAAAACAAAAGATATGTAGGAATAGTGAAGTAAAATAGTATTTCATTAATATTTTCAATAATTTTAAAAGCCAGAGTTTACCAAAAGGCCCAGTATAATAAAATGGGAAGTACTTTTGCTTTCTCGTATTTCTCCAGTTAAAAGTAATTTGCAGATACTGAGAAACCAAAAGCTTTTAAAGATTAAATTCATGTCTTATCTATAAGAAATGGGTGTGAAAGATGCCGTGAGGGCGCCTGGGTGGCACAGTTGGTTGAGCGACTGCCTTCGACTCAGGTCATGATTCTGGACTTCCAGGATCGAGTCCCGCATCAGGCTCCCAGCTCCTTGGGGAGTTTGCTTCTTCCTCTGACCTTCTCCTCTCTCATGCTCTCTCTCACTCATTCTCTCTCAAATAAATAAATAAAAATCTTTTAAAAAAAAGAAAGATGCCATGAAATTATGTGTGTGTATGTTTTTATAATGTCTTGGTTTAGATTATGCTCAAAGCAATATTTCTGTTTATTCAATCTAACATTTGGTTTTGATATTTACTCTTCACTTCCTGAGACAGAGCAATGTGTCTGCAAATGAATCTGTTGATTGTAACATGTGAAATAATTTTCTTTTGGAACTGAGAGTCGTGATTTCTAGAAATCAAAGGTCTTAACACTATGTATTAACTTCAAAAGGGCACAGGAAAAGGGCTAGTCTTTAAGCCCAAGATTTATGTACAAAATATTACTAAATCAAATGTATCCATGAGCTTATAGATCATTCAAAAAAGGTAAGTGAAACCTGATTGTCCAATCAAGCAAGACCATGTTATCAGAGATATGGCAAAATAACACATTTGTTAATTGTGTTGTGATGTCATAATCATAGCCTAGAGATAAAAGAAAGTTTAAGACATTGTTTCTCAAACTTTAAGGGCATATCAATCAGCTGGGGATCTTACTGAAATGCAAATTCTGCTTTAGCAGAATTCAGTGGGCCTTCTTCAATTCTGCATTTCTAAAGGCTTTCAGGAAATGCCTGTGCTCTTGGTCTTCGGATCACACCTCGTAATGTGGATGAGAATTCGGGGTAAGTTTCATGATTCCACTTCGTTTTTCTATTCCTCCCTTTTCTCCAACAGTGGGCCAACCTGCTCATGTGCACAAGTCAGAGTGAATTATGGTACTAAAGGATAAGGTGAGGCAGTTTCTGTAACACTTCACTGTAGATAAGTCAACTAGAAAGGAGTTATGTGTTCTTTCACATATTAGCTTGCTAAGATCACTCCTGGGCCATAATAGAAATGGTGGGATTATTGGTAACATATGTACTCCATGAGATTTTCTTTAGCTTTATGTGTTTTTGTTGATAGTTAAAGGTAGGAAAGTTGGGATTTTCTACTGAACTCTGTATTTAGCACTAATATGTCACTTAATAATTTGAAAAGAAAGAAAAGTATTACCTGGATTGAAAAAAATAAAATGCATAGGTTATACATAAATGATTCGACAGCATTGTAATTAAACAAATGCTTCCATTTCTTTTGGTAATTGGATAGTTTATCATTTCTTACAAATCAATGTGTGACTTCCTCAATGGCAAAGACTGTACCTTGTAAGCTGTGTGTTCTGGATTGTGCGGGCAGTTCTGGGTGCCCCTGAGACTTCATCACATGCAGCTTTTTCTGCTCCTCACTCTGTATTCTCATGTTTTGTTTTGCAAACAAGATGCCTGAGTAGAAAGACTGTCATGCCCTGAAAGCTATAGTTCAGGGTGCACATGTGGTTCCGGTTTTCACTTCCTGAGGATCATTTGTTTTGAGGTGACTCTCATTCTGTTTACTTTTATAGAGAGCCTTGTCTAGCATTTGAAAAGAATTTTGACTAGAGCTGTTGTGTGATCCTCTGGGAACAAATTACATCACTTTTCAGATTGTCAACATCTGCCAAATTATTGTTAAAATTTGGGGATGAGTTGATTATACTCTTCTGTCTTGTGTATGTTTGAAAATCTGCATAAGCAAAATCTGAAAGAAATAGGAACGCAGACAAGGGAAAATAATCTTTTCAAGGTCAAAGTTGTGTAAGAATAGAGAACCTAAAATGAACACAAAGACATGCATATATGTGTGTCTTTAGAACTGTAAATTCAAAGTTTTACCAAAAGATTTGGAAGAACTATAAATTCAAAATTTTACCGGGGCACCTGGGTGGCTTAGTGGATTAAAGCCTCTGCCTTCAGCTCAGGTCATGATCTCAGGACCCTGGGATTGAGCCCTGCATCGGGCTCTTTGCTCAGCGGGGAGCCTGCTTCCTCCTCTCTCTGCCTGCCTCTCTGCCTACTTGTGATCTCTGTCTGTCAAATAAATTAAAAAATAAATCTTTAAAATTTTTTTTTTTTTTAACCAAAGGATTTGTTTGAGTAATGATTCCTAGAGACTAAAAAGGGTCAAGTTTTTAGAAGCTTATTACTATCTTGATCTACTCAACGAGGTTACAAAAGATCCAAAGTAAGAGGATATTTTAAAATGCTACAGTTGGGGGATGTGTAGGTGGCGCAGTAGGTTGAGCCTCGAACTCTTGGTTTTTGGCTTAGGTCCTGATCTCAGGCTTGTAAGATCGAACCCCGCATGGGTCTCCACACTGAATGGAGGAGTCTGCTAAAGTTTCTCTCTCCTCTCCTTCTGCCCTTATCATTACCACCTCCAACCCTTGCCCCAGTCTCTTCCACTCTCTCTCTAAAATAAATAAATAAATCTTAAAAAAAAAAAAAAAAAAGGCTACAGTGCCTAATGAAAGTTCCCTGCTGATGATTAGGATAGAGAATAAGGCTTCAAGTTTGGTGGTTACATGGGTCTGTTGGTTGTCTCATCAGTGCTCATGTACTGAACTTGATTTGTCATTTCAAATATTAGTTACTGAGAAAGAGTACATGAGAGTCTAGACTGATCCATATAAAACCAATACTACAGTTAGTGAAACAACTTGAAGGAAATCAGATCGGGCATTCATGCATTTGTTTGAGTAACAAACATTAACTGCAGGCATATTTTGTATAAGACATTATTCTAATAACTACAGGAAAAGCAATTCATACTAGTTTTTCTTTTCTTGCAGTACCTTGCACTTTAGTTGAGAAGATTTGATTTATGTATTGGACTGTAACATAGAGAGTCTGTAGTAAGTTCTACTGGAAACACCAGTGAAGGTCTAATCAAGTTAGCAGGTAGGCAAAATTACTTTTGCCTAGGAAGGAATCCCTGTAGTTGATGAGTTAATAAGAGTCTTCATGTTAAAAAAAACTCTGGATAGGTCAGTGTGAAAATGATATTTTCTGACTTGAAAGTATCTTAGCCCTTTAGGCTTTACTTACTTAGATAGACATTAATAAGCATAAGGTCAAAACTGTGATTTAACATTTTAGTACCGGGTTATTTATTTTTTTTTAAGATTTTATTTATTTATTTGACAGAGATCACAAGTAGGCAGAGAGACAGGCAGAGAGAGAGAGAGACAGGGAAGCAGGCTCCCCGCTGAACAAAGAGCCGGATGCAGGGCTTGATCCCAGGACCCTGGGCTTGATCCCAGGACCCTGGGATCATAACCTGAGCTGAAGACAAAGGCTTTAACCCACTGAGCCACCTAGGCTCCCCGTTACCAGGTTAGGTTATAACCTGTTGAATACAAATAAAGTTATGACCAGATTGTAGTATGATACAGATTTTGTAACAATTCAGGTGTATATTCATGTACATCTATATATATGTGTATCCAAATTTGGAAAATTTGGGGCAAGATGTACACCAAACTTTAAGAGTCATTAATTCTAGGGGATAGAGCTGGATGGGTAGAATAGGGAGAAAATTTTACTACATAGGTGAACTTTGGGAGATTTTTACTTTTTTTCCTCTTTGGTATTTTTCAAATTAAGAAGTCATAATTTCAGTTCTAATATAGAATCTTTAAAAAGGATTGAGTCCATGTCTCTGTCTTTAGGTAAAATAATAAAATCATGTGTTGTCCATACCACAGGAGAGGAGAGCTGGCCCTTTTTTTATTTTTGGTTTTAGATTTTCCTTTTATGTAAACAAAGCCACTGTGGTATGATTGCATATTGTGGCTTATATCACAATATTAGGAGGAAAATATACCACAATTGAAACTGGTTGTGTGAGACTAGAAAGGTTATGGGTGACCTGTTATGGACAACCTGTTTTCTTTTCCTTATATTCCAAATTTTCTATAATATTTTTGATGTTTTGATTGATATTAATTAATTCAAAGAATAAAATAAAAAGTTATCTAAAATGCATTAGCTTATATAATGACATGCATGTGTATTTTAATACCATTAAAGGATTAAATTTCAATGCATTTTGAAACTCACAAGAATAAGATTACAATTAGATATGTCTTCTTTCTAAAGTATAAATCAGTGAGATAATATCACTTATAAATTATACCATATGTGAGTCATTAACAAATTAACGATGGCTAGCTTCAAGGATGCTCTTGCTTTTGTAATACATGTTGCATTCATATTAAAACCATAACACACAAAGGAGGATATTTCACAAACATCTGCTCAAAGTGTCAGGATGTTTGGTTATTTTTTTCCCTAAAAGTCAATAGTCTAAGTAGGGTTGTAACATTTCAGATATCAAGATGTTTACAGGGACATGTTCATCATGCATTTCCCCTCTTAGCTACATGGCAGCACCACATAGTGAAAAGGCCCCAGATGCTGGTTTTAGACCCAGGTCCACCACATGCAGACCATGGGGAGTGTCGTTGTTGGGTGTCTCTTAAGCTCTCTCACTATTAGTCTATTTGTTTGTTTAAACAAAAAAAAAAAGGAAGGAAGGAGGGCAGGAAGGAAGGAAGGAAAAGGAAAGAAGAGAAAAAAAATGATTCCTTTCTTCCCCTGGTGGATAGATATCTGCTATATTTTGTCTAAGAAACCCCATGCCTTCAATCAGGTGGGTGGGGTTCTGAGAGTGAGGAGATGGCTGGTGGTCAGCAGGGCTGGTTTCATGGGCACGTGACCAGTGAAGTCGTACAGAGCTCCACGTTCAGCAGGGTCTCCCACTTGATTTCAGGTTCTATTGTCACCATTCTAAAATTCTTAGTTATTTTATCTTGATTTTGTGATTCATAAGTGAAGTTGGCTATGATAATGGAGAAGGACTGGGGTCTCCCAGCTGACTCCTTGCCACCCCAAGGTGGATCTTAGCTGCTGGTTCCTTTCCCCCCTGGACTCTGACTGGCCTCCCAGGTCCTCTTCCTTCTGCAGGACAGGTGAGGAGAGGCTCTTGCCCATTCCATTGGTGAGAAGAGCTGGGCTTAGTGCATTGCATATGGCGCGGGGGAGCCTATTATCCACTCCCTATCCAAGTAGCTAGTACAACCCATCTCTTTTGGGCTGGGGTGCTGAGCTTGTAAGAGTGAACGTGCCAGGTTCAGTACTCCTGTCTGCAACCAAGGCAACATGTCTGTGTTGGGTGGCTGGTAGAAGGTATACCTGGCAGCTGATGAGCTGTCCACATGTAGGTGTATACATGCTCCCTGTGATGGGTGAGGCCCTGGCTCTAGCCAGATGTTTCCTCACCCCAGAGGAGCTAACATTGAATAGCAAGTAAGCAAAAAAGAAGGATGAAGAAAGACAGAAGGGAGGGAGGGAGGGAAGAAAGGAAGGAAGGAAGGAAAGGGGGAGGGAGAGAGGGAAGAAAGTAAGGAGGGAGTAAAGGGGAGGGAGGGAGGCAGGAAAAAATAGGGGGAAAATATTAAAAACAAAACCCGAGAGAGATCAACCATGAGTGAAAAGTAAAGTCTTTTCTCTTTTAGTGTCTATGATGACATTTTATACCTGCTTTTTGAACCATGGACCCCACATTTTCATTTTGTGCCAGGCCCCACAAATTATTTAGTCTGTTCTGTGTGTCAGGGTGTGTAAGAGGTTGCTGAAAAGATTGGGTGAGGTAAGATACAGTGGGCACCTCACAAAGGGTCTGGTACATAGTAGGTCTTCACTAAGTAGAACACTTAGGAAGTAAACCGTGTGTCTTCAAAATATAAAAAGATTAGTAAGGAAATTCTGGAAGGGACAAATAATCCACGAGTGAGGAATCCTTTCATTTTGCTTTCCCTCCTCTTTCCCTATCTTCAGTATGGGTGGCTATTTCTAGAGTGTGGCTTGCTCCTTTGATAATAGAGATTTTGTTTTGAGAACTCATTCCACAAGTTTTTGATATCATTATTGGGAAAATGGTTTGCAATGCAAGAGGCCGTTTCTAGAGCCATGTGAGGCGGGATGATCAGCTAAACACATTATGTGTGGTGCCCTTCCATCCAGTCACTGGAGCAGTACTTTGATATGGGTTAAAAGGTAGCCTGGAGGGATGTTAGGACAGGAAGCCCTTATAGAACTTTTACCTCAGCCCTTCTCTCCCAGGCTGACTTGTTCTTGTTCTCCATAGGTGTGTTTAACTTCCAGATGGAGCGTGGCAAGAGCAGCAGGCACCTGTTAAAGGTTGTAGACTCAGCCAGAGAAAAAAATCATCATAGCCTCTGGGACAGGAAAATGCCCTGTTTGTTTTTGTGTCTTAAGAATAGTAGTTTATTGAAAAGGAGTTTACACAGCTCGCTGAGAATCATTTTCCAGAGAATTAAGTCTCTGTTTTCTCTTATCTCATTTTTACCTTTGCCACTAAGCCATGAGCAATAAAACTCCAGAACCTTTTAAAGTCTTATGGCCAATAAAATAATTCAAGAATGTAATATGTTTGGTCTGGGGAAATCTATTTTTATCCATTACATGGTACATGGAGTGCCCTGTACTTTCTTCCAAGTAACTTTCGGAGGATATCTGGTAAAATAATTCAATATGACTAGCAGTTATTTTCTGGAGACTACTATTGTTTTGACATGGAGAGCATTGAAAACATATGGTCTTTCATGTCTCTTGCCTTGTGCTTTCCTGGAAAATGTTTATATTTGCTTGTGGTAAAATGCATTAAGTTTCATAATCCTGAACAACCTTCTGGTATGCAGATTCACTTTCAAGCCGTGCAACTGGGGAAACAGAAGTTTTTACAAAAAGATGAGATTTTCTTATGTAGCTGTGCATTTTGTACAACACAGGTGCCAAATTTTATTCTATTTTTTCTAATGTTCAAATTCCAAAGCAACTGCTAGGCTAGATTATCTTTAGGCTGCCTTCTTGATGGCTTGTATTCTTCCAGAATCAGTATAAGTTTGGCCAGAATTTGTCAGCCTGAAAGAAATGGCAAGGTCTGTACTCGTTTAACCTCAGAATGTGGTTTCTACACTGTTCATTGACCCTTGTGATGATGACGATAACTGTTTCCTGTGCATAGGGTGGAATGAGATGACTTGATTGAAGGCTTTTTCTTGACATAGGTTGACTATAAAAAGTACATTTTCTTCATACGCTAAGATAAATCTACTGGGCATTATTGCTAATGCTGTTTCATTTATGTCCAGAATCAGTAATCTATCTTTCTCCTTAGCATTTGCCGTATTTAAGTCAAGGAAGGAAGAGGTAGTTTTGGCTGTCCTCACTAACAATGGAAATCCAAAGCAAAATTTGAAGACATCTAAATATACATATTTAGAAAAGAGATGGTTTTCAGGTTTGCTGAAATTAAATCTTGATTAGAGATTGCACACTAGTTGTTCAAGATTTATATTTTGATTTATTTTGTTATATGCATTATAATAATGCATATAACTATATGCCATCTTTTTAAGACTTATGCATACCTTTGCTTTCCTGACCTTTGTTTTCAGTTGATGGCAAGTCCAGTCTAAAACATTGGTTGGTACTGAATTTATAGTAGTGTCTCTTAGAGAAGTTCAGCATACCAAAGAAGAATTGGAAAGGATACTCTCTTGCCCCCAAATTTATGACAACACCAATTAAAATATCAGAGTAATTATAATGCCCAAAAGCTCATTTATAATCAGTGTGGTTTTCCAAAACATACAATTTTCCAGTACTTTGGGCCAATTTTCAAAGAAAAATTATTTAATCTTTATTTGAGGTATTAGTTAAAGGAAAAACAGCTTGACTCTAAGCACTTTGGAATTCATTCAAGACTCAAATTGTTAAAAGTGATTCAATCTGTTCACCGTCTTGGGTTTTTCAGAGATTATCCACCTGTAATAAATTGAAAAACCAGAGAAGACTATTGTTAGAACATTTTCCAGTTGGCCCATTAAGTACTTTATGGAGATTTCTTGTCTGAAAAAGATGGGCATGACATGCACTGTTTGTTCTATTTGTTTTGAGAAGATAATAATAGCAAAAAAACTCCAATCATCTTAAAGGTGTACAGATATTCCCATATGGACAGCACATGAATTTTCAAGATGAAGGCACTCTGAAAGGGATTTTGACTCTATGGAAGTTACATGAGCATTGGGATGGGAGAATCAGGCCAATCCTTATTAGTATGATTAAACTATTCTTACACAGGCTCTACCTAGAATAGAAACAAGTCATCCAGAACCTGATTGAAGTAAGGTAATGAATATAATAAGCTATGGAAGCAAGAGAAGTCAGGGTTCTTCCAAATGGTTTAGTTTGATTAGTATTAAAATGAGAAGGCTCTGATTTTGAAGGGACTATTTAAAAGCATCAGTATTTTCAGACACTAAAAATTCCAAGTACTGTGTGATGCAGGCAAAGAGGCTGAGAATAACTCTGATTATCCAGTTTCACTGTGAGCATTTTATTCAAGGAGCAAGCGCTAGAACTTGTGAAATGTACATACCACAAAGTTGTCAGAAATAATAGGACTCTGTCTTATAAGTTCTTGATATTCTGAATATCAATATGGCACGTGTTGTGATCTCTCAGGGGTCCTTGCCCATCTTGAGCTGATGAAATGTTTTGAACCTACTTCTGTTTTAGTGTTAGATTCGGCCAGATTTCTGAGTCTGATGTTGAATGCTTTCAGTTTGGAGCTTTGCAGACTGGAAACACTTTTGTACTGAAAGCCAAAATGGAACAGAGTTTTGCCCTGTGAGTGTATATTCGAAAATCAGTCAAACTTTGATTTAGGTCAAATATTTAAAAATAAATTATTCAACTTTTAAGTTATAAAAATTATTATAAAGATGTTGAGAAATGCTTTTTTTTCTTACTACAAATTACTTTTCAGTATATGAAGATGAACAGAATTCAGGCAGAGAAGAACAATCGATGTACCTTTTGAGGAAACACAGTTCTGATGATTTTATTTTATGTAGACCTGTCCCAGCTGATTCCAGATAATGTGTGAGGAGCCTAGAGACCATGCTGCCCTCCCTCTAACAAGGTTTGGTCAAGAACTGTAACTGAGCCATTAAAACAGATTATATATCCTAATTTGAGGCACTTTTCAGTGTTATTTTGGAGAAACTTTGCACCACTGCCTCTTGCTTAAATAAGGGAATTTGACGAACCCACCCAAGTCCAAGTAGATGCTGACCTTTGGTGAGGAGCTAGTAGGAGCTTAAGGGTCTACTTGGACTGTATGCAGGGAGTAGCTAAAAGAGGTGTCTTTCTCTAATTCTCTTGGCCAGTTAGAAATTCCTCAAAAATGTATCTTGTTTCTAGGAAGTGATCTCAGCCTAACCTATTGAGAAGGCTTGGAAAATTGCTTTTATCCAGTGGCTCATTTTAATTAGTCGTTCTGGAAACTCATACTGGGGGCAATTAGCAAAAATCAAGGTTTTCTGTGAAGCAGATGAAAAAAGCTCTTACTCATCCCAAACATACAATTTAGAGATGTGTTTAAAAAAAAATGGAAGAATAACACAATATATATCGGAGAATCCATTTCCAGAGGGTGTCATAAATTGTCAGACTTGGAAAGTTCTCAAAACTAGAGGTCATTTAGTTAAACCCCTTCACCTCCATTTCTTACCTTAAGTGAATTGAGAACTGGGTTGATTCAGTGATGTAATTGCCAAGGCTTAATATGTGATGAGCTGCAGAAGTAGGTAGCCCCATGGTATACTAAAACTTAAATTCCTGTTTCCCTGCCTAATGATCTAGAGAGTATTTCTCTCTTACAGCCCTATAAAAAGACATACCCATAACCAACAATTACTGTACGCCCTCGACACGGACGTCTCCTGATTTCCTAAATTAACAACTTATGCAATTAAGTTTATGCAACTTACCACATTTTAACAGTCTCTTCAACTTTTAACAAAGTTTCTTCTCTTGCTAAGTGACTAATTTGTACTCTGACTAAAGTATAGGTGAAGACTGCTCTTCAGTTGCTTTAACTTGCTTCTGTTGAAATGTTCATATTAATCCAAGAAACAAAGTCACTGCTGAGTTGACCACTCCAAAGTTGTAGACCACCTTTCACTAGAGCCTACTTTCACTGACTTCTTTGGTTCTATTTCCAGCTCTAGGGTTAAATATCTTGGAGAAGAGAAGTTGGAAATGGTTTGTTTGTTCACATATCAAGAGAGCTGTGTTGAGATAAAATGATGATACTTAGCTGGGCCTACTCAGTAACCAACTTTCTCCTTTGAGTATTACTGACTTTTTTGGGAGGTTAGAAACTTAACCTTCGTGTTAAATTTACTATTTAATTGTGTATTGCATCTCTAATTAACCTAGGGTAAATTCTTTTGGCAAAATCCTTTTAATTTCTGGCAGTACTACACACAATCCATCATCTCCTCTATCTGTCACCCATCCTCTCTATTGAGTGACGTAACATGAAGTAGGTAGACACCACTGGAGATAAGTCTACCAGTCATATACATGGAAACAGATTAACAACAACAACAAAAAAGAGGCCACCTGGAAGTTAAGAACAGGTGTGTTATTTCCCTGAGAATTTTGGTCCCTAATTCTTCACCCAGTAATTGTAAGGCTATGCTGAATCCAGAATCACCAAAAGGTTGCCTTAGTTATCACTGCATATCTAGTTGTTTTTTGGCAATATTCCTATCACTATCCTCTTTTTGCAGTCTCTTTTCAGTTGCTTGATCTTTCTTCATCTCCTCCTCCAATGCAATCAGTAGCTTGCTAATATCTTTGCAGTATTTCTGACATGTGGCTTTTCCCCATTGCCACTCTTGCCACCAAACTCCAACCCTCTTTACCTCTTACTTCGTTGATGAATTGGTCTCTCATTATTTTTTTCCACCTCGATTTTCCCTCTGCAATTAATTTTATTTTCCTTTTATAGAATAAGCTTCTTAAGACACAGGCCATTCATCCACTTAAATCCTCAAAAAATTTCAAAGCTTTACCATCGGCTACCAAATGAAGAAAAAGTGCTTCCAGCTGATGTTCAATGTTTTCTTTTATGATGGAGTAAAAATAGCCCAAATACCTATAGGCATCAGACATATGTGAAGCAAGGTTTAAGAAAAAGTTTTGTCTTTACTACAAACAAGAGGGCAGCCTAGTCATAATAATAAACAGTATCTGACATTTGCAGAAACAATAGGAAGTGATAGGAACTGTGGCCAATGACAGTTTCTGCCCTGCTCAAGAGGTCCACCTCTCATCTCCACTGATGAGTGGGAATGAAAGCCCAGTGTAGATGCCAGAACCTTAGATTTTTTCAAGAGAAGCTAAACATTGAGTTTTATGTACAACCTCCTATTATTTAAATACTAATAGCTTATTCAAATAAAAATATCTCTCTCTCTTTGGGTAAAAAAGAAAACTGAATACTGACCAGGCCAGACAAGTCTTCAGGTAGCTAAATTCAACTCATGGTCTGAATGAGCTGTCTGTAGTATAATTTTCCCCCTATGTAGACTTTATGTTCAGTACCCTACCTTTTTTCTCATCATAATCTCCATGGTCTTGCCTCTTTGCCTTTGTCCTTGTAGTTCTTATACCCAGGAAAGGCTTCTTAACATCCAGTCTATTGAAATCTTACCTATCATGGAAGCCCACCTCAAATTCTATATCCCCTAAAACTACCTCCTCCTCCTCTCAGCCAGGCACTTACTTTCTTACAAACCTTGACTCCTTTCTTCTGTGGCCCTTTCCTTAACTCTGCCTTGAACATTTAGCTGCTTCTACTTGACTCTAAGACCCGTGAGGTAAGTCTGTCTCTAGAACCCCACAATCTTTGCAAAGAGCACCTAAATATAGCTGAAGCTCAATAATTTACCAAGAGATGGGGGAAAGAATGTCCGTATTTGGATATTTCTGTTTCAATTTAGAACTTTCAGTCCCTCTGCTTCTTATCAAAAGAAAGTGGGTCCCTTCAGCCTCTCCCTCCTTTCAGTGCCCAGGTACCCACGTCCACAATGTCTGCAAATACTGACTTTTGTGGCACAAAAGGTGACCTGGAATCTGCCTACTTTAAGGAGGAGAAACCTCACCATACAAGAAGGTCATCTGGTAGGTGGACAGTGGGTCCTGGCCAGGATGATGCTCCGATTCCTTTCTCAATAAAAAGACAATGGATTTGCTCATTCTTGTTCTCAGCTAGAACTCTTTTAATTCCTCTTTCAGTCACCAGACAGTAGAACTCCCATCTTCAGAATTAGTGTTCTGAACTGAACTTTCCCTGTCCTTCCAGTGTTGAGTTCTGAATTGCTTTTACTGATCAGATAGGCAATCAGGCAGGCTGCCACAAAGCAAATAAACAACCACTGGGAACTTAGTCATGCATATTTAAAAGCACTCGGCCTGAGTACAGTTTTTATTGATGAATGATAAATGCTTTGGCATTCCTTACCACCTTAGTGCAATTTAAAAATAAACCAACTGTAGTAGACCCTTACCTTTCAGACATAGAAAAGCCTGTGTAGAAAGCAGACTTCTTTACAGAGCTGATCCTTATTAGGAGTGTCATAATTCTTGTGCTATTGACTAAATTGGTTGGGGGTTTTGGGTTATACTCTAAGAAACTCAAACCAAGGACAGGTCCTAAACTATATTGTAGTAAGCATATTTGTACTTTATATCTAGCATAATAAACATCAAGAAACTATTAAAAATAGGAAGTGTTAGAATAATCACTGAAAGATTTAAGGAAATCTAAGAGAAAAATGCCCATTTTTCAGCTTCCTTACGCATAATCATTAATTTGATTTCTTGTTTCCTTCTAATATTTCTCCATATCTGCAAATACCTTTTACCAGTGTTAAGCATACTTGCTGAACTGCTGTTTTATGTTAAATATTTCCTCACCTAACAAAAATGATTCTGGTATATTCAAGTAGATTGTCGCATCTTTTAATGAAACATGATCTAGAGATATAATAGGAGCTAAATACGTGTATTCTGAGGTATTTGGTTTTCTGAGAGATTTAAGAAATACAGCATAGAATCATAAATCAAGAACAATTTCACCAACCACAAATACAGGTTCTCCCTTAAATGGTTTATTATCACTGATGCTGGAAACACAATCCTGAGATGAGTTTGCAAAATAGAGATTCATATGAAAACTAAAGAAATATTGTAAGAGAGATACTGGTCAGTATTCATCTTTAAATGGGGTTAACTTGTATTTAGAAAAATTTACTCTTAAGAAAGAATGGACACTGTTGCCTTATTGGCCAATTCTGAGTCACATGTGATTCAGGAGGTTTCCTAAGAGAATTCTCTAAGTGGGGGAGATAGGGCCTTCCTCCTAGCTTTGTAGCCTTCAGTATATCACACAGTATTGGAATTTTGTGCATTCAATTAAGTAGGTTTATGGATTATATTTTTAATTAAGAAAAATAAACTCTGACAAAATGGACAAGTGGCTTATAAAATAGTTCAGGAAAGAAGCAGAGGGTTGAAGATAACATGATACAGTACAAGTGAGGCACATTTTAACAAACGTACAAATTTCTTGGCATACTTAGTGGGGAATAAGGAGAAGAAAAAGTACCGAGATTTATTCTGCTATATTATTAAGCAGTGCTCTTCATTCTCTAATTCCTTTCTGCACTATTTTTAAAGGCTTACCCTGCCTCTTGAACATCATTGTAAAGAGGGCCAGAGCAGAATGTCTGTGGTGTGGCCAGGAGCCTAAGGGCCTCTGTGGGTGGGACAGGGCAGCTGCCTGAGGGTCTCAGAAACTGACATGGAGAAGCCACGTGTTGAGCGGACTCAGTGGAGCCAATGTGGATAGAGATGAGGTGGAGATGAGATGGAAGCTCATCACTACTAACCCTTCTCTCCTGCTTTGGTACTTGATAATTCTCCAGCTCCAGTGAAGAGAGAACAAAGGGAAGAAGTGAGAGAAACTTCAGCCACCTTGTGCAACTGGGGGGGCTCCATCTTCAATTTCCAACTCCATCTCCAAATTCCCATAAAAGGGAATTTATGGGGCGCCTGGGTGGCTCAATCCTTAAGCATCTCCCTTAGGCTCAGGTCATGACCCCACGGTCCTGGGATCGAGGCCTACATTGGGGTCCCTGCTTGGCAGGAGCCCTGCTTTTCCCCCTCTCAATCCCCCTATGTGTGTTCCCTCTCTCTCTGTCTCTGTCTCTCTCTCTCTCTCTCTGCCAAATAAATAAATAAATAAATCTTTAAAAAAAAAAAAAAAAAAGGAAACTGCGGTCATTTATAGAGAAACAAAGACTATTTTTTTTCTCTTAATACGTCTGAGTTTGTAACCTGAAAATGATACCAGGTCATTTATGCAGAGATCATTTCCACTTTGTCTTGTTTATCTTCCTTTTTCTAGATTGGTGATTCCCAAACTTGTCTACACATTAGTGATACCTGGGGAACTTAAAAAACTGCCAATGCCTGTGTTCCATCCCCAGAGGTCATCATTTAAGTTGTCTGGAGCGCAGCCCTGGCTTTGCAATTTTAAAAAGATCCTAGGTGGGACACTACAGTGATTCAGCGGGTTAAACTTCTGATTCTTAATTTCAGCTCAGGTCGTGATCTCAGGGTTGCTACACCAACCCCAAGCCCTGCATGGTGAGTGAGGGGCAGGGGGCATCCACTAGGCGCTCAACATGGACCCTGCTTGGGATTCTCTCTCCCTCCCTTACCCTCCATGTATGTGCTCTCTCATGCTCTCTCTCCAAAAAAAAAAAAAAAAATCCTAGGTGATCCTAATGTGCAGGCATTGGTTTACTCTTACACAGAACACTTCAATTTCAGATTGTTTGTGGATTTAAAAACAAAAAGATTTATTTATTCATTTGGCAGAGAAAAAGAACAAGTGGGGGGCAGAGGGAGAGAATCCTCAAGCAGACTCCCCATTGAGTGTGGACCCCAACACAGGGCTCAGTCCTACAACCCAGGAGATCATGAACTGAGCCGAAAACAAGAGTTAGATGTGTAGCCAACTGAGCACCCCACCCCACCCCCGCCAGGCACCCTGGTGTTTGCGGATTCTTAACATTCATATTGCTGCAAGCATTATTGCTGCTTCTGTCATCGTCTGTAGCTCTCCACCATCTACATTTCTCTTCACTGGACAGCAGCCCCCAGAGGACTGGAAGCTGCACCAGGGTGAGGGCCTTGCCATCCTTGCTGGGCATTGCTTTCCAGTGTCCAGCGTGGTTCGTGACACGTAGAAGACACAGAAATAAATATTTATTGCATGAAGGAAGGAATGACAGATAGGTCTTTGCCCCTTTCTTACTCATTGTACCCCACTCCCAGGACCTCTTGAACTAGAAAGCTCTCTGGTGAAGAGCAGGAGCACCCATGTGAGGAAACAGATGCACATGTGCTCCTCAGCTGAACTCCTCAACATCACCAATTTGGAGATTTTGATCAAATGCCAAGTCTGTTGTCATAGCCTTAGAAGTCCTGAGAGGAGGAAAGTGCTGCCTTTTAATTTCTGTAATCAGTCAAGACCATTTTATGTAGAGTGAATAATTAGATATTTAGGAATGGTTTTTGTTAGATTGGTTCAGTTCAGGGTTTCATGTCCTTGTATTCCATATATTGATCTGCCTGTAGTGAAATTCAATAAAATTGACATTCAATAAAATTGACACAGCCCAGTGCAGTGCTCGATCCAGGACCCTGAGATGATGACTTGAGCCGAAGGCAGAGGCTTAACCCACTAAGCCACCCAGGTGCCCTTATAAAAATAGTTTTATTATATATACATAAGCAAAAATATATGCATATATCTGTACAATACATTGTACAATACATTCAATTTTATTGAATTTCACTGCGTATCTAGATTATGTATTCTTGTTCAGGTGCCAGAAATTCGGTTGATCACAATAGCAAATTTAAACTTTAAATTATCAAGTGCCAATCTAAAGGTGTGCTTTAGTTGTAACATTTTGTGCCAAATGTAGATAGTAATAATTAGAAGATGAATAAGTTTCAGAAGCTTTCTTCTTGAATATTTTTATTTTTATTTTTTTTTTTCTTCTTGAATATTTTTAAAAACATTTTGTGCCATATACTTTTCTCTCCGATGCTGCCTTAGCTGGGTATGAAGGAGGACTCTTGTGTTGAGCAGCAGGTGGTGTACATAAGTGATAGTCACCAAATTCTGCACCAGAAACCAATATTATACCATATGTTAACTAATTGGAATTTAAATAAAAACTTGGGAGAAAAAAGGGAAAGGCAGATTCATATTTTAAAAATTGGATGATGGACTTGATTCACCACTACCTGATCTGTACTTATCACTAGGAACACAGAGCTTAGGGCATGCGCAGACACAAAAATATGCCAAATCAAGGTGATTGGCAAGAAGAGAAGAAAAGCAAATAGGCTTCTCTAGTTTTTTTTTTTTTTTTTAAATAAATCTGTTTGCTTTTTCTGCTGTCTCAATAAGTTGCCCAAACAGTTGGTGAATCTTTGAAGGCATCAGCTCTACTCTCCGCTGCCTGCCAAGCAGCGATCACCACAGTAGATTTTGTAAAATGTGAAAGCAAATGTTTTTCTGTTCCATAAAACTCTATCTTTTGACATTTATTACAAAAAGACAAAGTAATGACATGTGGGGTGACTCTCATAAGATCCTCAGTATGACACAAAATACAATAAGGAAAGTCTGTAAAAGCAGAAAGCCTACTTACCACTAATCTTTTAAAGTCGGTCACCATCTTTTTTGGACCCCAGATGCTTGGGATTGAGTTAATCATTATGCGTGGTCTGGGATATACTGTCATTGTTCAAATAAGCAAGACCTTCTTGTATTTGTTTTAATAATATAAAGATGCCCATGAGTCTATAAGCTAACCCAAGAACCAGAATATTATGTTTCTCTTAAGTTTACATGTACACTCTTTTCTGACCCCCTTCACTTGCCTCAGAGGTAAAAAATATCCCATTTTTACTTATTATCCCTTTTATTTTTTTTAAAGATTTTATATATTTATTTGACAGATCACAAGTAGGCAGAGAGGCAGGCAGGGGTGGGGGCAAACAGGCTCCCTGCTGAGCAGAGAGCCCAGTGCAGTGCTCGATCCAGGACCCTGAGATGATGACTTGAGCCGAAGGCAGAGGCTTAACCCACTAAGCCACCCAGGTGCCCTTATAAAAATAGTTTTATTATATATACATAAGCAAAAATATATGCATATATCTGTACAATACATTGTTTGGTTTTGTTGAATTTGTTTCTTTTCAATGTGCATGTTTACTAAGATTCATCCTTGTTGTATCTGTAATTCATTCATCTTTAAGTTTTGTTTTCATACAAACATACACCACACAACCATATACCAGAATTGATCCATTTTCCTGTGAGTGGACATTTGGAATTTTCAAAGCTTTTGCTTTTGAGAACTGTGGTGTAAGAGCTCTTTCATGTGGACCAGTGACTGGTCCACACATGCAAATATTCACCTTGCATATGTACCTTGGAAAGCACTTGCTGGCCAGTGGGTATACAAATGTTTGAATCTACGAGGTCTACAACTTTATAAACTACTTTCATAAAACTGAAACATAGTCTTATTCTCTAGTACTCAGTATTGTCAGACTTCTTATTTTTGCTGCATATAGAGGATGGAGAGCAAATCTTCCCAGGATTTTATCATTTGGAGATAGTGGACATAATCGATTTCCTGTGGGTCTTCTCAGCCTTTAACATGCAACAGTTTTCATTGAGTCCCTTCGTCTGCAACCTTGAGCAGTCTTTCACACATTTAGGTATCAAGGTCAATTCTGAACCAACCCCAATACCTGGAGCCTCGCCAAAGTGGACCTCAGAAATTCCTTGCTTTGTCTTCTCCAGAAAAGTCCAAGTCTCTACCAGAGAAGCCTTTGTGCTAAACCTGTATGTGTCAGAAGAATTGGTCGCCACACTGTGTTCTCTTTTAGGTAGAAACAAATATCACGTATCCAAGTCTTCACGTAGAATAGAGGAAGGAAAGAAAATCGGGGTTTCTGAAATACAGCTCAAAAGTGAGAGGGCAAGTGAAGCCAAGACCATGGGACTTCCGAATCTTTATTTGGCTTTTCTGCTGACTTATGATCATAAAAGTCGCTGCTTAAAAAAATGCAGGTGGGGAAGAAATCAATGTCAGTCTTCTTAAAGTACCCTGAAAGGCTGGATGCATAAATGGCCATCATTTATTATTTTTGTGTCAAGATAAATTAATGTAAGCTTTCTCTTTCTTATTTGAAGAAAGCACTGTGTTGTATTTTTATGTATATATTTTTAATCTCCAGTATTTTATCATGTTTTGATATCTTAACAAAAATCCTTCTGGCCAGGGAGAGACTGTCACCCCACCCCCACCCCCCACCCCTGCTAGCTAATTCTTCAGAGCTAGCCCTAGGCCCAGCGAGGGCAGGCCTTTGATATGCAAACCAACCAAACCCAGTCCGGAGCCAGACATCCTCTATCTGGTTCATCGTCCCAAGGCCAGGTACTGAGCAGCTGGAAAACCACCCCTATAGTCCTATGCCTGCTAAAACTATTCAAATTAGCCAATTCTAAACCGTTTACCTGCCCTAGCTTGCTTTTTCCACAGAAACCCCAGTAAAGGCTGAGGCACAAGGTGTGCCCGCACTCGTGTCTTCTGCTTCCTGACCACCATTGTGGGTGCCTCTGGTCTCTAGGATGTGAGAGTATAATCAACTTGGTCTTCCTGAGTCTCTCCTCTGTCTCTTCTTGTGGCTCTCCCTGACTGACCACATCATAAGAAGATACAAAACAAGTCAGAAATTTGGAAATGGAAAAGCTTAAATCTCAAGTGTAAGAGGGGAATCAGTGCAGGGTTCTGGGGTTGGGAGTCACTTTGCTGCCAGCAGCCCCAAATGTGTTTCCTAGACATTTGCTCAGCAGACCGTGAGCAGCTAAACCTGCCCCTAACTCCCAGCTCCTTGTCCACATGAATGCCACGTGTGGTGGTCTGTGGATGAAGGATGACAACTGTGTGCAGTAAAGAGAGAGGATGGTATTGCCTCAGAATAACACTTCCTGGGGAGGAGTCAAGATGGCGGAGAAGTAGCAGGCTGAGACTATCTCAGCTAGCAGGAGATCAGCTAGAGAGCTTATCTAAAGATTGCAAACACCTGCAAATCCATCGGCAGATCGAAGAGAAGAAGAACAGCAATTCTAGAAACAGAAAAACAACCACTTTCTGAAAGGTAGGACTGGCGGAGAAGTGAATCCAAAGCGACGGGAAGATAGACCCCGGGGGGAGGGGCCAGCTCCCGGCAAGCGGCGGAGCAACGGAGCACAAAATCAGGACTTTTAAAAGTCTGTTCCGCTGAGGGACATCGCTCCGGAGGCTAAACCGGGGCGAAGCCCACGCGGGGTCGGTGTGACCTCAGGTCTCGCAGGGTCACAGAAGGATCGGGGGTGTCTGAGTGTCACAGAGCTTGTGGATATTGGAACGGGAAAGCCGGCTGCAGAGACAGAGCCGACAGTAAGCTCGCAGCTCGGAGTTGCCTTGAACCGGTCGCAGGCTCGGTGAGCTCGGAGCGCGGCCGGAGGTTAGGCAGACGCGAGTTACTAAGAGCTGTTCGCTGAGGGCACACAGGGGAGCGGGGCCTCGGGCTCTCGGCTCCTCCGGGCCGGAGACCAGGAGGCCGCCATTTGTATTCCTGTCCTCTGGAACTCTACGGAAAGCGCTCAGGGAACAAAAGCTCCTGAAAGCAAAGCCGAGCAGATCACTCAGCCCGGCCCCTGGTAAGGGCAGTGTAATTCCGCCTGGGGCAAAGACACTTGAGAATCACTACACCAGGCCCCTCCCCCAGAAGATCAACAAGAAATCCAGGCAAGACCAAGTTCACCTACCAAGGAGTGCAGTTTCAATACCAAGGAGAGAGCAGCAGAATTCCAGAGGAGGAGAAAACAAACCACGGAACTCATGGCTTTCTGCCTGTGATTTTTTAGTCTTGCAGTTAATTTAATTTTTTTCTTTTTCATTTTTTTTCTCTTTTTCTGCTAAAATTTTTTATAACTTTTACCATTTTCTTTTTTAACGTTTTTTAACTAGATTATCTAATATATATATATTTTTCTTTTTTATACTTTTCTTTATTCATTTTCTTTTTTTTAAATTCTTTTTTTCTTTTTTTCTTTCTTTTATTTTTTGAACCTCTTTTTATCCCCAAATCAGAAGAGATCCTAATCTCTTCAATCTTTTTTTTTCTTAATTCTTTTTTAAATTCTTGATTGAATTTTTAATTCATTCTCTTTTTTTTAATTCTTTTTTTCTTTCTTTCTTTTTGAACCTCTTTTTATCCCCAAATCAGAAGAGATCCCAATCAGAAGAGATTGGGAGATCCCAATCAAAGGAGATCCCAATCAGAGGAGATCCCTCACCCAATCGTAAGGGGGGAGAAATCCCCCCTCACGATTTGGGATCTCTTCTGATTTGGTTAAAGCATATTTTCCTGGGATTGTTGCCACCCTTTTAGTATTTTACTTTCTCCTTCATATACTCTTAGCTGGACAAAATGACAAGGCGGAAAAATTCACAACAAAAAAAAGAACAAGAGGCAGTACCAAAGGCTAGGGACCTAATCAATACAGACATTGGTAATATGTCAGATCCAGAGTTCAGAATGACAATTCTCAAGGTTATAGCCGGGCTTGAAAAAGGCATGGAAGATATTAGAGAAACCCTCTCCAGAGATATAAAAGCCCTTTCTGGAGAAATAAAAGAACTAAAATCTAACCAAGTTGAAATCAAAAAAGCTATTAATGAAGTTCAATCAAAAATGGAGGCTCTCACTGCTAGGATAAATGAGGCAGAAGAAAGAATTAGCGATATAGAAGACCAAATGACAGAGAATAAAGAAGCTGAGCAAAAGAGGGACAAACAGCTACTGGACCATGAGGGGAGAATTCGAGAGATGAGTGACACCATAAGACGAAACAACATTAGAATAATTGGGATTCCAGAAGAAGAAGAAAGAGAGAGGGGAGCAGAAGGTATACTGGAGAGAATTATTGGGGAGAATTTCCCCAATATAGCAAAGGGAACGAGCATCAAAATTCAGGAGGTTCAGAGAACGCCCCTCAAAATCAATAAGAATAGGCCCACACCCCGTCACCTAATAGTAAAATTTACAAGCCTTAGTGACAAAGAGAAAATCCTGAAAGCAGCCCGGGAAAAGAAGTCTGTAACATACAATGGTAAAAGTATTAGATTGGCAGCTGACTTATCCACAGAGACCTGGCAGGCCAGAAAGAGCTGGCATGACATTTTCAGAGCACTAAACGAGAAAAACATGCAGCCAAGAATACTATATCCAGCTAGGCTATCATTGAAAATAGGAGGAGAGATTAAAAGCTTCCAGGACAAACAAAAACTGAAAGAATTTGCAAACACCAAACCAGCTCTACAGGAAATACTGAAAGGGGTCCTCTAAGCAAAGAGAGAGCCGAAAAGTAGTAGACTAGGAACAGAGTAGAAAGGAACAGAGACAATATACAGGAACAGTCACCTTACAGGCAATACAATGGCACTAAATTCATATCTCTCAATAGTTACCCTGAATGTTAATGGGCTAAATGCCCCAATCAAAAGACACAGGATATCAGAATGGATAAAAAAACAAAACCCATCTATATGTTGCCTCCAAGAAACTCATTTTAAACCCGAAGACACCTCCAGACTTAAAGTGAGGGGGTGGAAAAGAATTTACCATGCTAATGGACATCAGAAGAAAGCAGGAGTGGCAATCCTTATATCAGATCAATTAGATTTTAAGCCAAAGACTATAATAAGAGATGAGGAAGGACACTATATCATACTCAAAGGGTCTGTCCAACAAGAAGATCTAACAATTTTAAATATCTATGCCCCCAACGTGGGCGCAGCAAACTATATAAACCAATTAATAACAAAATCAAAGAAACACATCAATAATAATACAATAATAGTAGGGGACTTTAACACTCCCCTCACTGAAATGGACAGATCATCCAAGCAAAAGATCAACAGGGAAATAAAGGCCTTAAATGATACACTGGATGAGATGGACATCACAGATATATTCAGAACATTTCATCCCAAAGCAACAGAATACACATCCTTCTCTAGTGCACATGGAACATTCTCCAGAATAGATCACATCCTCGGTCCTAAATCAGGACTCAACCGGTATCAAAAGATTGGGATCATTCCTTGCATATTTTCAGACCACAATGCTCTGAAGCTAGAACTCAACCACAAGAGGAAGTTTGGAAAGAACACAAATGCATGGAGACTAAACAGCATCCTTCTAAAGAATGAATGGGTCAACCGGGAAATTAAAGAAGAATTGAAAAAAATCATGGAAACAAATGATAATGAAAATACAACGGTTCAAAATCTGTGGGACACAACAAAGGCAGTCCTGAGAGGAAAATATATAGCGGTACAAGCTTTTCTCAAGAAACAAGAAAGGTCTCAGGTACACAACCTAACCCTACACCTAAAGGAGCTGGAGAAAGAACAAGAAAGAAACCCTAAGCCCAGCAGGAGAAGAGAAATCATAAAGATCAGAGCAGAAATCAATGAAATAGAAACCAAAAAAACAATAGAACAAATCAACCAAACTAGGAGCTGGTTCTTTGAAAGAATTAATAAAATTGATAAACCCCTGGCCAGACTTATCAAAAAGAAAAGAGAAAGGACCCAAATAAATAAAATCATGAATGAAAGAGGAGAGATCACAACTAACACCAAAGAAATACAAACTATTATAAGAACATACTATGAGCAACTCTACGCCAACAAATTTGACAATCTGGAAGAAATGGATGCATTACTAGAAACATATAAACTACCAAAATTGAACCAGGAAGAAATAGAAAGCCTGAACAGACCCATAACCAGTAAGGAGATTGAAACAGTCATTAAAAATCTCCAAACAAACAAAAGCCCAGGGCCAGATAGCTTCCCGGGGGAATTCTACCAAACATTTAAAGAAGAACTAATTCCTATTCTCCTGAAACTGTTCCAAAAAATAGAAATGGAAGGAAAACTCCCAAACTCATTTTATGAGGCCAGCATCACCTTGATCCCAAAACCAGACAAGGATCCCATCAAAAAAGAGAGCTATAGACCAATATCCTTGATGAACACAGATGCGAAAATTCTCACCAAAATACTAGCCAATAGGATTCAACAGTACATTAAAAGGATTATTCACCACGACCAAGTGGGATTTATTCCAGGGCTGCAAGGTTGGTTCAACATCCGTGAATCAGTCAATGTGATACAACACATCAATAAAAGAAAGAACAAGAACCATATGATACTCTCAATCGATGCTGAAAAAGCATTTGACCAAGTACAGCATCCCTTCCTGATCAAAACCCTTCAAAGTGTAGGGATAGAGGGCACATACCTCAATATCATCAAAGCCATCTATGAAAAACCCACTGCAAATATCATTCTCAATGGAGAAAAACTGAAAGCTTTTCCACTAAGGTCAGGAACACGGCAGGGATGTCCATTATCACCACTGCTATTCAACATAGTACTAGAAGTCCTAGCCTCAGCAATCAGACAACAAAAGGAAATTAAAGGCATCCAAATTAGCAAAGAAGAAGTCAAATTATCACTCTTCGCAGATGATATGATACTCTATGTGGAAAACCCAAAAGACTCCACTCCAAAACTGCTAGAACTTGTACAGGAATTCAGTAAAGTGTCAGGATATAAGATCAATGCACAGAAATCAGTTGCATTTCTCTACACCAACAACAAGACAGAAGAAAGAGAAATTAAGGAGTCAATCCCATTTACAATTGCACCCCAAACCATAAGATATCTAGGAATAAACCTAACCAAAGAGGCTAAGAATCTATACTCAGAAAACTATAAAGTACTCATGAAAGAAATTGAGGAAGACACAAAGAAATGGAAAAATGTTCCATGCTCCTGGATTGGAAGAATAAATATTGTGAAAATGTCTATGCTACCTAAAGCAATCTACACATTTAATGCAATTCCTATCAAAGTACCATCCATCTTTTTCAAAGAAATGGAACAAATAATTCTAAAATTTATATGGAACCAGAAAAGACCTCGAATAGCCAAAGGGATATTGAAAAACAAAGCCAAAGTTGGTGGCATCACAATTCCGGACTTCAAGCTTTACTACAAAGCTGTCATCAACAAGACAGCATGGTACTGGCACAAAAACAGACACATAGACCAATGGAACAGAATAGAGAGCCCAGAAATAGACCCTCAACTCTATGGTCAACTAATCTTCGACAAAGCAGGCAAGAATGTCCAATGGAAAAAAGACAGCCTCTTCAATAAATGGTGTTGGGAAAATTGGACAGCCACGTGCAGAAAAATGAAATTGGACCATTTCCTTACACCACACACAAAAATAGATTCAAAATGGATTAAGGACCTCAATGTGAGAAAGGAATCCATCAAAATCCTTGAGGAGAACACAGGCAGCAACTTCTTCGACCTCAGCCACAGCAACATCTTCCTAGGAACATCGCCAAAGGCAAGGGAAGCAAGGGCAAAAATGAACTTTTGGGATTTCATCAAAATCAAAAGCTTTTGCACAGCAAAGGAAACAGTTAACAAAACCAAAAGACAACTGACAGAATGGGAGAAGATATTTGCAAACGACATATCAGATAAAGGACTAGTGTCCAAAATCTATAAAGAACTTAGCAAACTCAACACCCAAAGAACAAATAATCCAATCAAGAAATGGGCAGAGGACATGAACAGACATTTCTGCAAAGAAGACATCCAGATGGCCAACAGACACATGAAAAAGTGCTCCATATCACTCGGCATCAGGGAAATACAAATCAAAACCGCAATGAGATAGCACCTCACACCAGTCAGAATGGCTAAAATCAACAAGTCAGGAAATGACAGATGCTGGCGAGGATGCGGAGAAAGAAGAACCCTCCTACACTGTTGGTGGGAATGCAAGCTGGTGCAACCACTCTGGAAAACAGCATGGAGGTTCCTCAAAATGTTGAAAATAGAACTGCCCTATGACCCAGCAATTGCACTACTGGGAATCTACCCTAAAGATACAAACGTAGTGATCCAAAGGGGCACATGCACCCGAATGTTTATAGCAGTAATGTCCACAATAGCCAAACTATGGAAAGAACCTAGATGTCCATCAACAGATGAATGGATCAAGAAGATGTGGTATATATACACAATGGAATACTATGCAGCCATCAAAAGAAACAAAATCTTGCCATTTGCGACAACATGGATGGAACTAGAGCGTATCATGCTTAGCGAAATAAGTCAAGCGGAGAAAGACAACTATCATATGATCTCCCTGATATGAGGGAGTGGTGATGCAACATGGGGGCTTAAGTGGGTAGGAGAAGAATCCATGAAACAAGATGGGATAGGGAGGGAGACAAACCATAAGTGACTCTTAATCTCACGAAACAAACTGTGGGTTGCTGGGGGGAGGGGGGTTGGGAGAAGGGGGGTAGGGTTATGGACATTGGGGAGGGTATGTGCTTTTGGGTAAATTGGAAGGGGTGGTGAACCATGAGAGACTATGGACTCTGAAAAACAATCTGAGGGGTTTGAAGTGGCGGGGGGGGGGTGGGAGGTTGGGGTACCAGGTGGTGGGTATTATAGAGGGCACAGCTTGCATGGAGCACTGGGTGTGGTCAAAAAATAATGAATACTGTTTTTCTGAAAATAAATAAATTGGAAAAAAAAAAAAAAAAAGAATAACACTTCCTGTTAGGATTGGTCCTAGTTCACATGCTACTCACTTGTAGAAAAGCATTATCATTGAAAAGGACAACTTGCAAACTTTCTGTTTTTCTTTTATTTAATAGGTTTCTTAGTTGTGTTTTTTGATTAAATGCTTTATTTACTCAACAGTCTTAACCTTGTTGAGTAGAGCAAATACACGTATGAGAAAAATCTCATTATCTTACATATTATCTTACTCATTATCTTACATGAGTGATTCTTTGGCATTCCCTTGGCTTGATGCAGAAGCCAGGACGTTTGGCTTCACAATGGACTTCCTTCCTCTTAGCCACGTGCAGAAATGCAAGCTCTTCAATTGAGCCACAGTTACTCCTTTCGGAGGCCTTAGGCTCTTACACATAAAAGGTTCTTACTAAGCGTTTGTTAAGGGAACAATAGAGTCATCAATTGTTCTTAGCCTATGTGATCTTTATTTTATTGTAATATTTTTCTGAACACTGGCATACTTGAAATTCAAATGGGAAAAAGATCCTGGCTTCTCTGTTGTAGAATGACAGCTATATGTTGGGTTTGTCCTGAAGCTGCTTGTTACATACTGGTTGAGTTTTACTAGTAAGTAATAAAATCTATAATGTTAAAGAAATAATCTGCAGAGAAGTACACCTATCCCTGTATCTTCCTTTCAAATGGCGTCATGGCTACTCAGGATAGAATTCTAAAACTTTCATGGTGGTTATGTATTATAAATTTATTTGATTATTCACTTGAGGTATTGAAGAGATTATTTAGAGACTCTAGGCGTTTTTTTTTATGCTTTTTTTTTTACATGTAGTTCAAATGGAATTTTTTGTATTTAATAAAGGCAGGTTTTGAAATTTTAAGAGCTATGCAAGTCAGGCAAAAACCACATTTATTAGTTCTTGGAGATCATTGTAAAACTCAGGCATAAAATTAATTTCTCAAGACACACAAAAGATAGAACTCCCTATAGATTTTGTCAGATGTCAAAAAAGTGATATATTGTTCCTCTCTATGAAGTTGCTCCACCACCAGCAGGTTTTAGTTAACATTATTATGATGGTGAATGACCCTAAAGAGGGCTCCCTCCTTCATTTAAGGCTCCTTCCTAATAACATACAGCTGTGTGAACACCATCAGCTGTGGGAGTTTCTGATGGGCACATTAAAAGTGTTGGTATGTCACTCCATATGGTTCTTACAGGCTTTCTTTGACGAATCATAATATTCCATCAGTCCAGCTGTCAGTGGCCAATTCCTCAGCTGGGCTGCTGACTTGAACAATGACTCACCAGTCTTTATTCGTCTCTCATTGTTGCTACTAAAAAGTCAGGAGTTCTTTGTCTGCCGTGACAAAATGGAGAGGCAGGCCTTTCAATATGAAGCAGCTCCATCTTTGAGTAGGACAGTCTTCTCAAACCTCAGTAAACTTTTGTTTTACACCCTAACGTCCACTTGGTTGTGGGGATACGAAGTAATTTGGAGAAGAAATTGTTATTGCTTCCACTGCAATAAAATTACATGAAAATGTAATCACACATTTGCAAAAAGAGGCCCCAAATGCAGCATTGGGTGCAAGTTTTAAAAGTGATCCTTTTTTGTTGGCTTATAATGGAGGCATTTAGCTTTCATACTTGTTTTCTGAAGAAAAGCAATGAACAACATATTTCACTAAAAACTTTAGAAAGAATTCATGCGATCATTACATCTTTTATTTGAGGAAACAAGGGCATTATTGACAAATAGCTGAAAACCCTTAAGTTACATATAAAATTAAACAGAATTTAAAGGGAAGAAAGGATAAATATGTAAAGCCTAATTCTGTAATGAGGTAAAACTTTTCTTTTGGTACTAAATCTTAATTTAGTCAGTCTTATAGAGTCTTAGCAATTTATTGTTTAAATTGTTAGAGGAAAATTACATGTGATATTTATATGTGACCCTCGTTTTTGAATTTTAGACGTGTCTTTTTTAAAAAATTGGTGAATCCTACTATTTTAAGAAGTTTTGTAAAAAGGAAGTAGAATTCTAGATTAGAATGCCTGCCTGTGTATCTTTAGGTTTCTCTTATCTAAAAATTAATTTCATTTCTCTGTTTTTTGTTTACCAGCTTTCGTAGCAGGAGGCAGAACACCACACTTACTCCAGGATATGAGGAACGTCTTTATAAATGTTTATAAATACTTTTCAGTAGTTCGAAGGCCTGTGCAAGTAAGGCTGAAACAAAAATGAGGAATCATTATTTCTATTTCATCAGTGAAGTAGTCCTAACTCTTCAAAATCCATTAAGGCCTATTTTTATAGAAACTCGAAACTAAGGACTCTATGGAACATTACTGGAACTTTGTTTATCCAAAATTAATGGGCCCAGATGCAACTGGAATTCCAGAGAAAGACTATCATTGGCATAACTCTCCACTCTCTCACAGCCTCTTTGCTTTCATGCTGTCCTCGCATTGCGGAAGGTTCGTTTATACTGTGGTACCCCCTTACTACTGCCTCTCCCTACTCTGTCTTTCCTCATACACTTCATGTCCTCATTAAGGATAGGGATGACACAGGATTTCTTTTTTTTTTTTTTTTCCATTTAGATTATTTATTTATTTATCTGTCAGAGAGGGTGAGCATAGGCAGACAGAGAGGCAGGCAGAGGCAGAGGGAGAAGCAGGCTCCCCGCCGAGCAAGGAGCCTGATGCGGGACTCCATCCCAGGACCCTGGGATCATGACCTGAGCCAAAGGCAGCCGCTTAACCAACTGAGCCACCCAGGCATCCCGACACAGGATTTCTTAAGGGAAATTTTTACTATACCTTGCAAACAAATGTCAATAATTGGGCACTCAAATCTTTTCTTACATGATGGAAGAAATGTATTAGTTGTTCTTTAAAATGCTCTCTCGAAGTTGGAAAGCAAGTAGGAAAAAGGTGCTTTATCACTTATTAAACTGGTTCACAAAAAGCATCAGTCAAGGCTGAAGGACCTGTCAGAGAAGCAGCTACCAGGTGGATGGGAGGGTTCAAGAATGAACCAACTCATCTTTCCTCCAGAAAGGTATTAGGGAATGTAACTATTAGTTGGAGTTTGCATTTGAGGGCTGGGATGGTAGTTGGTAGGAAAGCAGACATCTGCTTCCATATCTCTGCAAAGAATCTATTTTGCATTTTGTAATGCTTCTTTTGGGGTAGGTTGGAGATAATATACTGATATATACTGAATGAAACAAGTATTAGGCACATAATAGATACTGTATAAAGTTGTAAGTGAATAGAAAATGTATGAGGCAAACTCGACTAGAACTGCATAAGGATAGAGTGTTAAATATAAACATTACATGAAAATATTTTATTAATTTTCCTTTTTTTTCTTGGAAAGCACTATAGCAATTTTATAAGGAGGACATGAAAGTGAGCAGATTTCAAGCTAATGCTTATAGATACATGAAAAAACAAAGAATTTTAAAAGAAAAAGGTTTTTTGTTTGAATTCTAAACTGTGACATAAGGAAATCTCATAGTTCACTCAACTAGAAGGGAGACAAAATAGTGTCCAGGCATTTCTTAATTGGAAATTTCTTTTTCTCAGCCCAAAAAGAAACTTTCCATCTGTTCTAGCATCTGCTTATTGTGGTTCAAGAATTTCTCCAATTTAACAAGTAGGTGTGACAATTGTGACATCTGGGGATTTTTTCTGAGGACACACAAAAAGAGTTTAGGTGGCTGGTAACTGGTTTCATAAGCTTTTCATAGACTTTTTTTTTAAATGTATACACAGAATTAAAATGGGTGATCGCATAGTACTTTTATAGTTCTTTTCTTGAAAAAAGAAGCTTTAAATTGGTGTATCATTAAAATTATACTTTTTGTTGTTGTTATTTGTGTGTTTTCACTCATTCATTGCAAGAAGAGCAGAAAAAAGTTTGCCTGATTGCAGGCCAGTAGGATTTGGGAGCTGTGACTTCCTGGTTTGTTAAGTGGGGCTAATCCCCTTGTGGCTTTTGGAAAGTGATCCTCAATTTGCCCAGTGATAACAAAGTGCAAATTTAAATATCTGCTCATTCTGAAAATACTAGAATGCTGAAGAAGAAAAATACATAAGAAATATAGTTGCTCTAGACTGAATGTTTGTGTCCCCCTCATATTTCCATGTTGAAACCCTAATGTCCAGTGTGATGGTATTAGCAGATGGTGCCTTTGAAGGGTTCTTAAGCCATGAAGGTGGAGCCCTCATGCATGGGATTAGTGCCTTATAAAAGTGGCTCCCAGGAAAATCTCTAGCCCTTCCTCCATGTGAGGACATCATGAGAAGGCACAGGCTATGAACCAGGAAGCTGGCCTTCACTAGACCACAAGTATGCTGACACCAAGGTCTTGGGCTTCCCAGCCTTAAGAACTGTGAGAAATAATCTTATGATCTAGAAATTATTCAGTCTCTTGTATTTTGTTATAGTAGCCAGAATGGGTTAAGACGACAATCTGTAGATGCAAGTAAAGACCATTACAATTGGACTTCCTCCATCTCTTCTGCCTTTTTTGGTAACTCTGAATTCTAAAGTTTTATAATTTCTTGCTCTCATTTGAGGGGGGAAAAAAAACATGATCCAAAAAGTTTAGAGATTTCAAATTTGGCTTGAATGTATAATTTTTTTTTTTACCTCTTAAAAATTATTTTTAGGGACGCCTGGGTGGCTCAGTCAGTTAAGCATCTGTCTTTTGCTCAGGTCATGATCTTGGGGTCCTGGGATGGAGCCCTGCATTGGGCTCCCTGCTCAGCGGGGAGTCTACTTCTCCCTCTCCCTCTACCTCCTCCCCCCAAACCTCAACTCATGTGCTCTCTCTCTCTCTCAAATAAATAAATAAAATCTTAAAAACATGTTTTTACTGTTCATGTTAAATTTATTATTTTTGTTTGTCTTTATAGCTATACAGTGTTTCCAATATTTCACTGTGCTTTTCAACAAGTGTCAGACACCCAGTGAAGCAAGGAGTTTTGTGCAATCATAATCTTTCTTTCACATCTGAAACTTGAAACACTGAGAGTGTGACTATAATTGGTATTATACACTTAAAGCAAATGTTGCTTGGCCCTCTGACTGTAATGTATATTCCAGTTTGATTTGAAGTGATTTTCTGTAGTCTCACAGGTCACCCCAGTGTGGCTATCAGGGGTGGCTCCAAGGTGACCTGAGACTTTTGTGTTCCTGGCCAGCCAACTGGTGTTTAGACCATGACCAGCACTCATGAACCTTTCAGTCACTCAGAGTTATTTTGTGTGAAAGGAGCCCTTTGTAGCCACACTTTCTTCTTTTGATTTGATTGGAATTATGTGAGTGATAGGAATGAGTTGATGTGTGGGAAAGGCTGAAAAAATGGAGGAATTCTGATGCAGAGCTGCCTAATGTAATATAAGGTAAATAATAGTTGGCAGTTAATATTTCCTTACTAGGCCAAAGCATAAGTTTTCTTTCATATATTCCCCTAAAAGCAAAGAATATGAGAGACTATCAAGTGGTCTCTCATATTTTGTTGACTTGTTAGAATCTTTATTTGCTATTCTTATTTGTCTATAATGTTAAGGATTTTAACAGTCAGAAAAGGAGAAAGACAAAAAACACATATATTACCACAAATATAGGAAGAAATGCTCAACCTAGGTTTAATTAGGACAACAAGACCACAGTGAGCTAACGTTTTATACACAATAGACTGGAAAAAAATTTAAAAAATTAAAATTAAAAATTAAGCAGTCTTATAATATCAAGTGTTGGTGAGGATGTGGATCAGCTGGATTTCTCATTCATTGCTGGTAGGAATATAAATGGAAGATTTTTCTTGTAATCATTATTTGGGACCTCCCCTTGTAAATTAGAGCACTGCATACCATTTGACTCCACAATTCTACTCCTTGCTCATATACAGTCATATGTACCAGGAAACATGAGCAAATGTTTATGATAGCCCTCCACTGGAAACAACCTAATTGTGGCCCCCAAATGAATCAATGATAGTGTTGTGAGCCAAGGATAGTAATTCTGCACAATGAATTGCATCCAAAATAAAAGACTAAATAAAACCGGAAAGACTACAAGCATCTAAAAAAGCATCTAAAACATAGAATGTATGTAATTACTTGCTGAATAGATGAATGATTAAAGTCATTGATTCAGGGGTACTCTGTGACTCTAGGTGTTGATGAACATTTAAGAAGACTGCTGACTAATTTTTCTCTGATAAGACAACAAATATTTATTAAGAGCTTCTTTACCAAATAATTTCTCATCACTTAATGATTCTATATTACATTAGTTTGTATTTTGCTGTGTAAACTACTAAAATATTATCACCCTGCCCATTTTGTAATGAAAATCAGATTAAAGATTTCTAGAGGGCAAGGAGCACATTTCTGTTTCCTTTCTCTTTTGTTACAAAACGACATGGCATGTGCCATCAGTAACTGCTTAGGACTTAATGGTGAAACAAAAATCCACTCAGATTTTCCTCCATTCCAAAAATATCTGTTTTGAAAAAAGACGAACCATGGCCAAAGCAGGATCTTTCAATGAGGCTAAGTGCTCTGAGACTTCAAGTGGCTTGATTGATTGACTGATTCATTCATTCATAGTATACAAGTAAGCATGGTGGGGAGGAGAGGGGAAGAGGGAGAGAGAGAATCTTAAGCAGGCTAGAATCTGAGGTGGGGCTCAATTTCGTGACCCTGTGATCATAACCTGAGTCAAAATCAGGAGTCAGATGCTTAACCAACTGAGCCACCCAGGAGCCTCTAAAGTGGATACTTTAAAGAAAAGTTAAACATAAAAAAAAAAAAAGCTTAACCTATATGATGAAATTGTGGCAATTATCTCTGTGCGTAGGAATATGTTTGTGACAAATACAAAGAAAATCTTATGTGGTAATATTGAGATATAATGAAATTCTTAGCACACAAGGCATCAATGATAGAAAAACACTGTATATCTGATATTCATCCAATTAAGAACATGCTAAACAGTATGCTATGCTCATTATCTTGCAAAGAAAAATGGAATCCAGGAAGCTGTTGATATTTCAGTTCTAAGAGGTTATTTTTGTTGTTGTTGTTTAATCAAGTACTAATCAGGAGAGATGCATTTTATAACAAGAGAGCCAATTTATCTGACTTCAAAACTACCTAGGCAGTTAGCCTTAGATGATTATTCTTAGAAGTATGTTAGCCCATTTCCAATTAAACTGTACTTCCTGTTGTTATAGTGGTTACAAGAGGCACAAATTGAAAGAAAAAAGGAAAATATGCTTCCCCACCCTTTTCCTTCTACCCAGTTTATCACCAATTGAAACCCTCTGATACGCTAACTGATTCACAGGTATCAGAGGAGACTCTTTTGAGAGAAAGCAACAAAAATCCCAAACCAAAATAACTCATCCAGAAAGGGAGTTTATTGATTAATTAACTGAGTACTCTTTATCTGCTGTGACCAGGATTTATAGCTAGTTGTATTTCCTCTGGGTTGACTCCATTTTAAAACAGGCTTTTTAGTAGTGGTTCTGTGTCTTGTCTAACAGGAAAGAGAACTACTGTCCTTCAAGAGTAGAGCAAAAACAAGGTTCTTGTAGGCTCATATTGAGCCATCCCTTAATTACTGTGTCCAGGGAAAGAGAATTAGTTTAGTTTTATGATACATGTTTACCTCTTAGCTATGTGAGTAGGGGGTATCAGTTGACTGCAAATCCGTAGACTGAATGTAGAACAACCTGATATTTGGACAAAAATTTGTGTACTATTATCCAAGGTAACTATGCTAAATGTTGCCATTATCTATTACATTATACTCTTCAAGTTGATGGTACATTTTCTTATAGCTTAAAAACTATGGGCTATATATTTTCCTGGACATAGAGGTATGAGATATACCCAGCAAGATAGAACAATTTTTTGTTTCTTGGTTGGTGAAAGAAAGTGCAAGCAACTTTTTTGCTAGGTGACTTACAAAGGGTCAATTTGGAGCTGTTTTTCTTATTTCTGAACCAATGTATGAGAATACTTTGTGGCTTGATAAAGTTTTCTCCAAAGAAACTTTGCAGTGCAGGCTTGGGGAAAACTGAAGTAAATTTGCATTGTTACAGACTTCTCAGGGGGAAATAGAATCTTCCCATTCCAGTGGAGGTCACCTATCAGAACATCAGATAGATTGAAATGATTTCAAGTAAGTTTCCCTGTGTCTTCAAAGGAAGATTTGCCCTGAGAGAATACAGGTGTTTGACTGGCAAGTAGTAGGAAATCATGAAGCAAGATTTATTCCATAACAGTCTGTGGCTGGAAGATCTCTCTTTCACAATGGGTGCACTGTGAAAACAATGGCCCTTGACTGAAAGGGTAAAAGGAGACATGGAACTTCAGAAACCTGTGCATGGTGGACCTCTGCAGCATGTGCGGCATCACTGGAGAGGGTAGAAAGGCTCAAATGATCCACTAGATAAGATCTGTTAAGTGCAATAATTTTGTGTGGCAGTGACAACAGAAATGACGATTGTTAGGGCTGGCATGAAATTGGTCAGGCAGCTTGAGTGCCTGCCTTCTCTCCTCCTCCTTTAGAATTTCTCTTTCCCTCCATCCCTTTCTCCTTGCCTCCTTCTCTTCCTTTGGTAATTCTGCTAACAACAAGTAGCTGAGAAACAGGGATGACCCCTTTGGGTTACACAAGCATCCATAGTTCTTGACAACTTGGTTAAAGGAAAAGGTTTCAAGAGGTAGCCATTGGATTTCCTTTTAAAATGGTCCTGTGAGGAATTGAGTGATTAATTTGAATATTAAAAAGATTTATGATCTTAATTATACCTCAAGCTGGTAATGCAGGCCACATTGATTTTACCAGATTAATTAAAAACACACACACACACACACACACACAAAAATAAGACCCAAAACTTAGAGAGTAATTCCTAAGAATTCTGCTACTCCTTCTACTTTCTAGCTTCCAAATCTGAGCAGGCTTCAAATTATCTTTAAAATAAATTATTCCCATACCATCAAGTGTGGGTGTGGGTATAACTAAAGAAAGAGTAAAACAAGTGGAAGAGGGGAGGGGTTGTCATAATAAAGGAAAAACTGTACTCTAACATGGCCGACCAAACCAGTAAGGGAATTCTAGTCCCTGTCTCAGAGCCATTCCGGGTTCTTCTCTACCCTGTTTCCCACGCATGCCAAAAGTCAAGTATGTGGAAGTAGAAGGGTATAAATTATTCTCCCTGCCTGTGCTTGGGGCTCAGACCTTTGGAGAACAGTCCCCTCTGAGTCCACCTGTGTTAAATAAAGCTCTGATCCTCCAAAGGCTCCAAGTACTGGTTGGTTCTTCTGTCGGGATCCAGTCCAGGTCCATGACAGTTGGTCAGCAGAGAAAAATGGGGACCCAGGGAGTGGAGAGTCAAGCATTGGCACTTCTCATTTCTGCAGAGGGAATGCTGCTCATGGAGCTGGCAGACATCTTGGTGGGAGTATATTCTCAGTCAAGTTTCCTTAGCCAGATACCATTGAATAATCAAATCAAAGAATTAGTTCCCTTCATTTTCAAATTCCATGTTCATAAAGCAAACTTATGTTAGCTCTCCCTAGGAAAATCGTTTACTGAGTAAAGTATATGTTCAGCTGACTCCTTGGTGGCACAGAGGACGGCAACATTAAACTGAGCTTTGAAAACACCAAATTCAAAATTAATAGAATGAGCACATTGGAAAATGTAAAAATAAATGAAGACAGTCTGGTTCCCAGTTCAAACTAAAATGATTGAAGGATGGCAGCTTTCTCACAAAGACTGTCAAAACTGTAAAAAGTTGATATTGGACTTTTATTCTTCATTTTTTGAGATATTCTTATGTGAGATGTGGGGTACACAGCACAGAACATGAGACTCATGTTTTCTGCCTGGTTCTGATCCAAGGGCTTCAAGAAGTCTTCCTTGGAGAAATAGCATGTGACCTGGGATATGGGAACATTATTGGTAGCAGAAGACAGTGAGGAAGATTTCTAAATTGTATCAGTCAGGGTTTTGGATTACAAACAATAGAAGCCAACTAACTATCAGATTAAAAAACAAATCACTGAAAAAACATTGGGCAGGCCGCAGAATCAATTGGGAGACTGGGAAATAGGATTAGAGAACAAGAATCCAAAATAAAAGTTAGACAATGGAAAATAGTCCAGAACACACCATGCTAATTTTTGCTTTAGATGCTGTAACTGGTGCTGTTTGACCTGATATTTGTGCTGAGCTGTAAGTAAGCTGACCAGTACTGTGTCCTTGTTTCATTTCTACGGTTCAGAATCTGGCAGGAGCATCTGATTGGCCAAGTATGGTAGCCATTTTCTGAGATGGGCTCCTATTGATGATTACTACTTGGTGTTCATCCTTTTGTGTAGTTCCCCTCCTTCCCACCCGCATCCCAATATCATATTAATGTTGATCTCTGTGACCAGTAGAATACAGAAGAAGTAATGTTATGTAATTTATGAGGCCAGATCATAAAAGAAAATGTCATTTCTGCCTTGTTCTCTCTTGGACCACTTGCATCAGAGGAAGCCAGCTGCCATATTCTGAGGGCACTTACACACTTCTCCTTTTGGAGAAGTACACATGGTGAGGAACTAAGGCCTCCTGCCAAAACCAGCACCAACTAGTTGGCCATGTTTGTGAGCTATCTTGGAAGCGGATCCTCCAGTCACAATTAAGATTCAGCTGATGCCTTGATTATAGCTTCATGAGAGATTAAGCTGGAATGTCCCAGCTAAGCTACTCCTAAATTCCTGTCCCACAGAAACTGTGTGACATAATAAATGTTTATTTTGTTTTAAATTGCTAAATTTAATGCAAAAATAAGTCACTAATATACATGGCTGATTCTTGTCTGGAAGAGAGAAAAGGCATCTCATTTAAGAAATGAGGAAATTAACTCATTTAAAAAGTATAAATTTTTTTCAAAATCACTTAGCAAATATTTGCATGGGCCTACCATATACCACTCAGTGTTCTAAGTGCTTTACAGATATTAACTCGCGTCATTCTCCTAGTAACCCTGTGAAGTAGACACTCTGAATACCCTATTAGAGACTGAATTGTGTCTCCCCAAAACTGGTTATGTAGCAGCCCTAGCCTCCAGTGTGACTGTATTTGGAACCCCAAAGAAGTAATTAAGGTTAAATGAGGTCATACATGTGGGAATCCTAACACACTATGGTTGATGTCCTTTTAAGAAGAGAAAGAGCCACCAGGGATGTATAAGCACAGAGAAAGAGCCATCTGCCAGTCAAGGAGGGTAGGCCTCAGGAAGAACCAAGCCTACAAACACTTTCTTCTTAGACTTCCAACCTACAAATGAGAAAATAGCTTTCTGTTGTGCAAGCTATCCAGTCTGGGATGTCAGGTGTGGCAGTCTTAGCTAATACTAGTCAACACAATAGGTTGGTGTGACTTGGACTATTCTGATTGCTGCTTTCACTCTGCTGTTCATTACACCAATCACCCCCACTTTGTCTTTACTGGTTGAGGTTGTAAGTAAAGAAATTGAAGTAATCAGGGAAGTGACTAGTCCACAGTCACATAGTTAGGAATAGTAAATTGGGATTTGAACTCGTAAAATGAATCCACTGTACTGCACGTTAATCAATCCAGGCAAGAAGATTTTAACAGATACACTTTCCCCTGTGAATTTTGTGTCCTGTACATTTTTTATTTGAAATTATTGACATAGATTCCAAATAAGCTTAAGAAGTTTTAAAGATTATTTTGGTCTCGGTGTTGGGAAAACTGGACAGCTATGTAAGAAAGAATGAAACTGGACCATTTTCTCACACCATACACAAAAATAAACTCAAAATGGATTAAGGGCCTAAATGAGAGACCTGAAACTGTAAAAATCCTAGGAAAGAACACAGGCAGTAATTTCTTTGATGTTGGCCATAGCAACAATTTTTCTAGGTATGTCTCTTGAGGCAAGGGAAACAAAAGCAAAAATAAATTATTGGGACCACATCAAAATAAAAAGCTTCTGCACAGCAAAGGAAGTAATCAACAAATCCAAAAGAAAACGTATGGAACAGGAGAAGATATTTGTAAATGACCTGTCCAATAAAGGGTTAGTATCCAAAATATATAAAGAGCTTATACAACTCACCATCAAAAAACCAAATAATCCAATTAAAAACGCACAGATGGCAGGAACAGACATTTCTCCAAATTAGACATACAGATGGCTAACAGACTCATGAAAAGATGCTCAGCATCACTAATCATCAGAGAAATGCAAATCAAAACCACAATGAGGTATCACCTCACACCTGTCAGAATGTCTAAAATCAAAAACACAAGAAACAATAAGTATTGGTGAGGCCGTGGAGAAAAAGGAACCCTCTTGCACTGTTGGTGGGAATGCAAACTGGTGCTGCCACAGTATCCCATAATTATGCTACTGAGTTATTTACCCAAAGAATATGCAAACACTAATTCAGAAAGACATATGTTCCCCTATGTTTATTGAAGCATTATTTATAATAGCCAAATTATGGAAGCAGCCTAAGTGTCCATGGACAGATGAATGGATAAAAAAGACGTGGTATATGTATATATATGATGGAGTATTACTTAGCCATAAAAAAGAATACTTAGCCATAAAAAAGAATAAAGTCCTGCCATTTGCAACAACATGGATGGATCTAGAGAGTATAATGCTAGTAAGTAAAATAAGTGAGAGAAAGACAAATATCATGTGATTTCACTCATATGAAATTTAAGAAACAAAAAGAGATTAACCAAATAACACTTTTTAAGTATAGAGAAAAAACTATTGGTTACCAGAGGGGAGGTAGGTGGGGGATACATGAAATAGGAGAAGGGGATTAAGGGTATATGGATCATGATGACCCCTGGTTAAAGTACAGCATTGCTGAATCACTAAATTGTACACCTGAAACTAATATAGCCTGTACTAGAATTTTAAAAATTGTTTTGGTCTTCATTGGAAAAGAATAGAAGATCCATTCTGAATTTTCTGGACTATTTGAAAAATGTCATTTATGTCTAAATGTTTGCCTGGAATGCACTGAACAGTAAATAAGTTCTGACCATCACTGTGTCCTTCTCCTTCACCCTCTCAAGCTTCCAAATGCCTGCAGCAACATCTGATTGGCTGAGCCTTGATCATGGACCCAACACCTTCCTGCTAGTTAAATGCAGGACACTTTCTTAGCTGTGTGGCAGGAAACTCTCATGTCATAGCTTAGATGGAGAAAGAATCCCCAATACTCTTTTGTGTTAACCCAAATGTAGTTCAAGATACCCTCAGTCCTTGCTTTGTACTAAGACACTCAGAACTTGCTTGGTTTTTCAGAACATACCTATTTTTTTCATACATTTGTGAGGTATTAATATTTTACTAAAACCTCTGTACAGAGGGTAGGATTCCCTTTGCCTAGAGTCTAGCAGAACCTTCATGTGATTGGTTTGCATCCTCAAAGTTGCTCTCCTTGCCATTAGTCTCAACTGCCATTTTACCCCCTTCTCTTCCCTTCCATAGACCCTAAAAATCCCCTCTGCTGTCCTGATCATTTTAGTTCCATGCAGACTCCACTCAGCAAGACAAATGTCCTCTCTCTATTGGAGCAGCAACTACTATTGCAGACTCCACTGCCTGTAGTTAACACTGGTGTGGGAAGATTTGTGTAAAGAAAGAAGGAGTAGAGGAAGCCATTGATGGGCTGGGGCTGCCTGGCTTGCTTTAAAGATGCTCAGATTTAATGAAAAGCATATACACACTCTGTGAAACCACAAAGACACCTGTGCTAGCTAAAGAAAATATTTCTGTAAGCTGTGTTTAGTTGGTTTGCTGCTCCTTCAGTGTCCTCACCTACCTTAAATGACTTTTCCCAAAATATTCACTCCAGTAACAGGAAGCTGAGATAGTAGTGTATAATGAAGTAATGAGAGAAGTAATGTAGAAGTAATGAGAGAGTTGTATAGATCACCAGTGATGTCACGGTTTGTAGATAGAAAAACTGGTGAATTCATATTGAAATCGCAAGAGTAAAATTTCAGCTCAAATCTGAAAACCAACTGTCTATTTTATAATTTCACTGACAGCCTGCATTCTTATCCTGCACTTACTTTGCCACGTGTCATTGGGTTTTCTACTCTAGGACAATGTTCAGGGCTCTAACCCAGTGCCAGCTGATGGAGAGGCTTAAATTATAAAAGCAGAGCGACACGTGCCAATTGGTAAGGACCTGGCATTTTGGCAATTTTCTTCTTTTGCCAATTAGAGCATTGCCATTGTTTGAGCCACTTCAGGGCCAAAATATATGTTACACACATATGTGAAACCAAGTAATCAAATCTTGGTGGGAGATGGTATGGATTAACCTATTCTGTTTAGGTCCCCCCTCCACACCACCAAGTAGTAGTTTTTCAGTAAGAGATTTTGTAGCAGCTCTGTGTGTGGTGTTTTCAGAGAAATGCTGTAACTGAATAAAGTATTAACGCACTTAAAACTAAACATTGATGATGTGTAATGAACAATCTGCTAAATGCTAATATAATTTATCCTTTTTAAAATTTATAAACATGACATATTGCATGCACTTAGTGCTAATCTATTTTAGACATTTATTTGGTTTGACCTATGACCATAATACATTATGTTCCTTGAGATATTTATCTTGTCATTTGGAAACAAGATTACAATTAATGCGACACACATGACTTTAAATTACTACCTCAACTAGAGATGTGTGAGTAATGAATTAGCCACAGCTTTGAACCCTCTGCTTGTAATTTAAATTACCAGCCCTTAGCTGATGCCTCATTGTAATCCTTTAAACAAGTCATGGAATCAAAGAACCACATCTAGTTTTTGATACTAGGCTTAGCGGTATTTTTCCATTTAGTTTACCTAACCCTAAGCTGATGTATTCAAATTTGTACAAGGAAAATAATTGTAAAAAAGAGATTTACTAATGATCTTAATATTAGAATAAAATCATAGCCAGAGTATATCTAAACTAGATGTACAAAAACATTATCCCTTTTTCCTGTATTCCACGTTTAATGAGGGAAAAATGCTATTGGAAAAAGCTCATCCCAAGGATTTAGTGCATGAAACATTTCTCAGGAGAGGGCTCCATAAGAAAAAGTCCAATTTGTTATGTTTTCTATACCTCCTTCTCGGCATTGACTTTGTCAGACTGTAAGTTTTGTTTAGAAACATACTAAATATTTGTTGAAGTTCTGTGGTGATAAATGATAACCATTTATCATGGATAATTGTAGATTAAATTTTGCCCGCTATCTTCCATTTGCTGTGACTGGATGGATACTTTAAGAATAACTGACAGACAATGTTGTATTAGTTTCAGGTGTACAACATAGTGATTTGGTATTTGTGTACCTTACAAAATGGTCACCACAATGGGTCTAATTACAATCTGTCACCATACAAAGTTGATATAGTATTATTGACCATATTCCTTATGCTGTATATCATATTGCCATGTCTTTTTTATTTTCTAGCTGGGAGATTGTACCTCTTAATACCTTTCACCTATTTCATCCATCCCTCCATCCCCTCTTCTTAATAAATTATTTAAGCTCTTACTGTATGCCAGGCACTGTACTAAATCATATTTTATGTATAAATTCATGCTTTTTATGTTTACTCGTATACATATATAGCATATATACTTACATGTAACATATACTTAATAAATATTATATACATATATAATTTAATATAGGTAAAATATCTCTCCAACAAAATACTAAGGGTCTTAAGAGTAGAGACTGTCTTAAGCCTTTTTATTATTTTCCCCCAGGTGCCAGGCAAAATGTTATCACAAAATTGTCACTCAATAAAGATTTGGTGAATTAAGATGTTCCTTTGAAACTTCACATTTTATATTGCACTTCAAGGCAAATAGTTCCACAGGGTGACTAGAACTACAGATAACCCAAAGCAGTGGCAAAATAGTAATCATCTGAGAAGCATGGCTTTCTCTCTGATATATTAAAATGCTGTAGATTAACTAGATTGAATCTATCAACAAGTGAAATGCCTGGTATTAGGCTTGAGTGTTGGGTTAATAAACTTCTCTGCATTTATAGTCTAACTGAAGAGCCCAGAGTAGGATATATGAACACAAGACCTATTAAGTACTGAATCATTTGCTACTATCTAAAACATGAGTTCAGATAGGAAGGTATTAGAAAGGGAACAAAATAACCGAGTAATTCCTCAACTACACAGGTGTTTGGATCAGCTGGATGGGGCATGAATCTGGACTCTCCTGCTTTTTTACTGTTTATCTTGAGACAGGTGACCTAATTGTTCCGAGCTTTTTGCATCTCTACCTCCCTGCAAAGCTGTGATAGATAATATCACGTATGTGAAATACCTAGAACATTGCCATACACATGCTAAACAGTCCTTTGGATTAATCAAAGGTTTCAAGGTAAAATGATACTTTACCTAAATCTGAAAGAGTAAATCTGAAAGAATGCGGGCAAAGGAAGAGCAAAAGCAAGAAAAGGCAAGAATGAGAACAGTACATATTAGCAAGATTCAGGGAGTCTTTTATTTTTATTTATTTATTTATTTAAGATTTTATTTATTTATTTGACAGAGATCACAAGGAGGCAGAGAGGCAGGCAGAGAGAGAAGAAGGGAAACAGACTCCTTGCCAAGCAGAGAGCCTGATTCAGGGCTCGATGCGGGGCTCGATCCCAGCACCCTGGGATCATGACCTGAGCCGAAGGCAGAGGCTTTAACCCACTGAGCCATCCAGGCACCCCTCAGGGAATCTTTTAAAGTGGAGTGGAAGAAGTTAGCAGCAAGAGAAGCATGAAAATTTTTTCAGTAAAATGGGTTCTGCTAGTTGGGAGCCTCCTAGAGGTGTTTAGGTGGGAAATGACAGGCAGATAGAGACTCCTCAACTGGTCCATTCTCTGCCTGTAGTATCACAACGTACGTTGTGGATGGCACATGGTTGTACCTGAATACTCCTTTATCTTTGCTTTTCTTCCCCAGAACTTGGCATGTTGTCTTGTATTATGAGAAATAACTGTATTTTTTAAACAAATTACTGAGTTTGCATGCTGACAGTCCCTCTTTGCTTTTTGTTGGATAGTTCTACAAAAGAGAATAAGTATATACATATTAAAGATGACCAATAAGGGCTTAGGCATCTTAGACTTAAAGCTCTATGAAAGTCTAATATGAATAGTATTTAATGAATAGTATCTAATATGAATAGTATTTACAAAGAGTATATCTTTGTAAATGCCCTCCCTCAGTGCCAAATTCTTTGGTATGACTCATAGTATATTAAGATAGTACTCTAAAATGTTTTAATAATAAAATTAATTATAGTGAATATTGACTTAGAATATCTTATATCAAAGCTTTTCCTTAATTTTTTTAAAATAAGAAATTTAATCTTTTGGCAATTTGCATTTTAGTTTATTGAACTTATTGTGAAGTTTCACAAATTAAGGCCACTGATAACTTCATCTATAGAATGACTCAATATGACACGTTGTAGAAAAAGAAAATAGGACATTTTCCAAAATACCAGGCCTTATTTTAAGTGAAATTAATCTGTTAGCTGCCTGCTAGGTAGTTCGGTTTTCCCATTCCCAAAGAAGTGGGAATAATTTGTTTTTATTGAACTCGACGATTGTATTCCAAGAAAAATGTCTTTGAAAAAATAAATTGTTATTTTCTGTCCTTTAGAAATAGCTATTTGAGGAGTTTATAGGATTTTCCTAGGTGTCTGATTGAAACTGTCTGATTCTTATGTAGATTTTCCCTAACATACAGCATTTGGTTTGCAGAATAGTGGCTCACAGGAAAATGGCTGCCTAACAGAGGCAGAAGTATAATTATGATATCATTAGAAATATTTAAATATAAATAACATTCTATATTTGTCCTTGTCACTTGTCTAGGTTTTGACAGGAGGAGCTGGTTTTGATGGGATTCCTGTGGCCCCATAGATTTTATCCTGTTATCCAATTTTCCGCTGCACTGATCTCCTTCTGTCAAACTGACTGCCAGCCAGCCTTACATTTTCCCGAGAGGAGGAGCAAAGCTTTGTATTATAGTGGACAGAAAAAGGAGAACAAAAAACTGAATTTTTCCCCCCAAGTACTATATTCGCTCTTTGTAATGGAAAATTCCACCATCTGAGGGGTTGGGAGAATAGGGGGTTAGGGGACAGGGAAGATGTCACCTTTTCATTCAGTTGTGCAAGATAATGTTGCAAAGCTGACCGGACACCAAGCTGAGCAGCATACAGATCAGCAGAGTTTTCCAGGATGCTCAGAGTCACAAGAGTGGCTGAGAAGCTGCCAAAACTGGTTTGTCTGAGTATTCCCTCACATTTCAAATATTGGTTTGCTATTGTGTAAAATGAAAGCATACTTACGAGTCACAGTGCAAGGAAAAAGAATTGGGGCGTTTTTCCCTCCATGTGAAGATGTTGCTGTGGATGGTGTTTTATTTTGAGGTTTTTCCATTGACATTGGCTCATGGTTCAGGGACTACCGCAGAGATCAGACAGATTAGAAAAATGAGTGGATTTGACGGAATGTTAAACAGTAGGGAAAAGTGAGAAGTGGGGTGAGGTAGCAAGGTCAGGCCCCAACTAAAAGCCTTCAAAATACCGAACTGCAAAAACCAAACCAAACTGAGAAGAGGTCTTAATGCCACACCTATTTTTAAGCTCAGTGTGGCCTATGGCATTTTGGATGCAATCTCTGGATTAAAGAAAGAATGGTCCGATGGGCTTTCCAAGTGATACTTTCAGTGATACTGAAAGGACAGGTTTTTAGAACTATGATCACTAATTGTTTAGATCAAGACCTTATCAAGTCTCAGGAACTGTACTTATCCTTTATTGGTAAAATTTAAAACTTAATAATCTTTGAAAAACTGATTGATTACATGCATAAAAAGGCATAAAGTTCATCAAATATTTTCCTTCTTATTTACATTATAAGAAAAAGGTTTGTGTTTAGAATCTTGGGACTATATCTAGCATCATGTGGGTCAGTTTCTATAGCTGTAAGTACAAATGTGTTATACAGAATGGAAAATGTTGAACTGGGGCGCCTGGGAGGCTCAGTTGGTTAAGTGTCTACCTTGGGCTCATGTCATGATCCCAGCATCCTAGGATCAAGCACCATGTTAGGTTCCCTGCTCAGCAGGGAGCCTGCTTCTTTCTCTCCCTTTGTGCCTCCCCGCAACTTGTGCTCATTCTATCTTGCTTTCTCTCAAACAAATAAAATCTTTTAAAAAAAAAAAGTTGAACTATAGAAGAAAACAGTTTATTATAAGAAATTCTCATGTCAACCATTAAAATGTAAAGTTCCATTCTGAATTTAGTGAAATGCCTTGCTGAATAGATGTGATATCCTCTCAAGGGCATGTGCATAGTTAAGATAGTGGGATCAAATGTGAAAGAAATTCATCCATCTTACTTTTCTGGGGAGTCTGTTCTTTAAAATGGAGGTTGTACAACACTATGGATTAGAGATATTTGTTTTCACCCTCAGTCAATAGCAAATGAAAAAAAAACCTAATTTACCTTCTGATATCAAAGGAAGTTGTGATGCCTATCAGAGTTCTGGAGCTTTGGGGAATTAATTCTTGAGTATTTGCCAATTTGATATAGGAATCAGATCATTTAAATCCATTGTATCCTGCTTGTGGGTACAAATACAGTATTCAAGGCTATACTTTGAAATGCTTTGAGCACATTCAGTAAAATTAAATTCCTACAGTAATTTAGAGTGTTAGGTGGGTCCAGGGTGTATGACTAATGTTTTGAAAAGAGTTCAACACCTGAAACCCCACCTAATTTGCTTTTTGACTCACGTTAATGTATCAAGTCACTCATGTACCATCTTTTTCCTCTGTCTTAAGAGACATGGTTATGAGACAAATTAAGAAAAAAGGAAGTTGTGGTTAATAACAGTATTTTAGTGTCCTCACTAATTTTGAACAAAGTTAAACTCAGGTAAGTATTATATCTGTAGTAGAAGAAGCTGAACATCCAACTATTGAAAAACATTATAATTTCTGTTGTTGTCAAATCTACATACCTTAGCTCCTGAAATTCTGTTCTATTTTAGTATTAAAGTTAATAAATGTGCATATATTCTGCACATCTTTCCTTATAAAGTATTCTGCTCAGTAAGCATCTGTAATTCATTGAAAACTATAACACACTTACCAGGTGAATAAGATTAATCAAATCTTTAGGTAGGTAGGTAGGCAACCAGATTGAATTGCTGGTTACCTAGTTGAAAGTACACTGAAAGCATGTATATAAATAAAAAACAACAAAAAACTAAACATATAAAATCACCAGAAACTACTTCCATGTGTGTGGGTATATTTTTTAATAGAGCAGAGGCCATGGGAGATCCCCTGAAGATCTTCTGGCTTCTTGTTTGTGTCCTGCCTGTATCATTAAACTCTTTCGTCTGCACCATTTTTTAATTTATGGCTTCCCACGGTATTTTTTAAAATTTAATTTAATTTAATTTAACTTGTGTGTGTGTGTTCCAGCATTCATTGTTTGTGCACCACACCCAGTGCTCCATGGAATATGTGCCCTTCATAATACCCACCACCAGGCTCACCCAGTCCCCCACCCCTCTCCCCTCCAAAACCCCGTTTGTTTCTCAGAGTCCACAGTCTTTCATGGTTTGTCTCCCCCTCCAATTTCCCTCAGCTCACTTCTCCCTATCTCCCAGTGTCCTCCGTGTTACTCCTTATTGCTCAGAAGTGTTCCGGGGTGCACCTTGCCTGGATCGTGGTTGATACATTCAGCTACGCCTCCCCTCAACCACCTCTCACCAAGATGACTAGGAGGAGGAACACCCAACAGAGGAAAAATTCAGAGACTGTGCCCTCTCCATCAGAACTATTGGATATGGACATAAACAGTATGTTGGAAAGGGAATTCAGGGTAACAACTATCCAGGCAATGGCTAGGTTGGAGAAAACCATTGGTGACAAAGTGGAATCTCTAAGGGCAGAAGTGAAAGCCACCCAGGAGGGAGTTAGAAATGCTATCAATGAGATCCAAACTAATCTAGATACTCTAACAGGGTAACTGAGACATAAGATAGAATTAGTGATCTAGAGGACAAACTGATGTCGAAAAAGGATCAGGAGGAGGCCTGGAACAAATAGCTCAGAAGCCATGAAAACAGAATCAGGGAAGTAAATGACACCATAAAACACTCCAACGTCAGAATTATTGGGATCCCCGAGGGGGAGGAGAAAGAAAGAAGACTAGAAAATACAGTTGAACAAATTCTCAATGAAAATTTTCTGATGGTATTTTAATGGCGTCTTTTTTTGCAGGCGCATATGGAGGACATTGATTTTGTTGTTCCAATAACAGTATGAGATATGTTTGTGGTTGTATTTTGGGCTAAAAGAAACTCATTACAGCTTCCTGTTCCTCCGTATGTTGCTGAAAATGTTATTGTTGGTCAGGTCTGGAGATACCTTCTGTATGGTTAATATTTCTTTTAGAATTTCACATCACATTTTGTACATGTAGCGAAATTTGTTGCAATGGTTGGACTTAAAATAATCAGGACTCTCTCTACCAAAGACAGAAAAGCAATCAAATTAACCTTTTGGAGTGAGCAATTCTTCCAGATTTCTAAGGAAATTCTGTGTGTGCAGTTCTCTTTATGTACTAAGGAATATAGATGAATGGAACACTTAGCTAGTCTCAAGGTTAAAATTCTAAATGAATCCATCTCAAATTGTAAAGGAAGAAAGTGGGAAATATTTAATGAAAAATTCTAGTTCTCTAAAGCCTCATTACTTAAAACGTGACCTGCTGACAAGCAGCTTCAGCCTCACCTGAAATGAGTGACTGAAATGGTGAGGCTTAGACTTTACCATGTAGATCAGAATATGTATGTTAACAAGATCCCAGGGATGTGTGTACAACATTCAGGTCCCAGAAGCACAGAGTTGGATTCTATGCAGTCACTACAATAATTCAAAATTTGGACTTCTTGGTGATGTTTTCAGAAAGCATTAAGGTTTATAGAGGTACACTGCTTTGTAAATATAGCACGAATTATTTCTGTTTCAATCTGCAACACAAATAAATTTACCTCTCCAGTATGGCCAGTTTAATTTTTAATTACTGTTGGAAGCTTAAAGATAGTTAAGCTTAGAACACAAAACACAAAATGAAATGAAACCTCAAAGGTCACATTTGAAAAGCCAAAATACCTACAAACATGCTGCAAAATGTCCATGTATTTTTAAGTGTATGAACCTTTAAAATCATGCATTTTTTATAGTATTGAGTTATTGACAGAATAGTTAGTTTTGACTTATTTGAGGGTAAAAATGCCACTGGGCAAGGAAACATATGTTCTTCTCTTCTCCACATTCAAAACTGGGTGAATGAACTAAACTCAAACTTATGAAAATAATTCACCTTCAGGCTGAGCCTTTCTTATTACAGAGGCAACGCTAGTTCAGGCCGACTTGATGGGAATTTGTCAACACCTATAATCATGGGCTTTAATAAGGCCGTTTCCCCCTTTATCATCATGCCCAAGAATTGATGGTATAGGTGATCACTGATATTTGCCCTCTTGTTTGGATGCCTCTTGATCTGATGGTCGAGATGTGTTTGTTTTCTTGGATATTCTCATTTTTCCCCTCCTCTCCTCTGGACTTTCTTCCTTTTCTCTCTTTCTCTCTCTCTCTCAATCAAGTATTTGAGTGCCTCTTTGTTTCAGTCTATAAAAAGATTCAAAAGGAACAGAAGACATAGCTCTCATCTTAGAATCTTCTAAGTTCCTAATATTCTGAGATAAAACACCATCTTGACATGACCTTAGCGTTTTTCTTGTTGTCATCATATAGTCAAGGCCAGTTACTTCTATTTTTTACTCTAGTTTCTTTTTCTTTCTTCCACAGCACTCGTGTTTCTTTGTAAATATATTGGTTACTACGGAAACGTCACTCTTCTGGGTGTGGCGAGCACCACAATTTATGTATGATTCTCACAATTTGAGTCCGTGAAACCGAGATCACGTAACACTCTTCCATTATACTTCATGCTTTGTTTGTAGATATACTTGACTTTGACGGAGATGGCATCCTCCTGTAAAATAGTTTTTACTTGGTTCAGTACATTTGAAGTTTTAATTTAGGCATACTTAGCAAAAAAAAAAATGTTAACCACAAACATTTGTATTAAGCAAAAATTCTTTTTTTTTTTAACATCTTGCAAAAATTAACAAGATGTAGTAGAGGCATGCTGATGTGGTCCTTGAATAGGGGAGTAGCATCTTATCCTGTAACAAAACTTACCAAATGCCATAAACTTTGAAAAAAAATCAAGACAAATGAATATAAACCATTAAAAAGTTGTTTAAATTGTAGTTTTCACATCTATGGTTGGTTGCCTGTAGAGTAAAGGGGAAGAATTTTTTTTCCCCCTCATTTCATGTCCCAAAGTGAATGGTTCCAATTTAGGTTTCAGTCATGGGGCCCATGAATTGTCAATAGACAGTTTAACAATAGAAGAGTTTATTATGCCAGTGAGAGAACTCAGTAGTAACTAGCAGAATAACCAGAGGTAAGTATTTGGATATCCATGTGTGATGTGTGTGTGTGCGTGTGTGGCGGGCGTGGGGCAGGGCTTCAGTGTGAAAGTATGGAAGGTTCTTCGGGGCAGCCTCCTTCCTGAAAGGAGGCTGGAATCTGCCCTATAAGGGGGTTGTGGCAACTATATTTACAGGAGGCTCTACTTTAATAAGCTAAGGAAAATTCTGATAAGATTTCTTGATGATGATCCCTTCAATGACTTTTCCAAACTTTCTCAGTGTACTGGTGTTTAAAAAGTTATATTTAGCATTTGTAATATGCATGAATCCTCATTCAATTCAAATGTAGAAAATGTGTCTTGGGATATACTTAGAAAGTATGTCTCTATCTTAAAAAAGGAATGTGAGATTTAGCCTCTATGCTCTCCTATGAAATATTAGAACTAATCTGAATGGTTAGCATAGCCTGTTTCAGTTACTGCATAATTAATTGTACATCATCGTGCCATTGAGCAAATGTGCCATATTCTTCACCTCACAAAAGATACTTTAAAAAGGGAAACGTGGGCTCCTGGGTGGCTCAGTCACTAAGCATCTGCCTTTAGCTCAGGTCATGATGCCAGAGTCCTGGGATCGAGGCCCACATTGGGCTCCCTGCTCAGTGGGAAACCTGCTTCTCCCTCTCCCACTCCCCTTGCTATTGTTCCCTCTCTCTCTGTGTCTCTCTCTGTCAAATAAATAAATAAAATCTTAAAAAAAGAAAAAAGGAAACTTAAGGAATGATCAGGGAATCATGAACACAAATGGAAAAATGGGCAATGGTAGAAGCATTTGTGTTTGGCTTCCATCTACCAACTCCAAGTTCCCCAGGATTTTTGGATTGTGCTCCCAGTCAGTGTTTTCTTCTTGGGTCTTTGATTTCTGGCTTCTTTTCCTGATCCCTTAACTGTCCACATGCCCATCTTTCTTCCATCACACTGAAGCTTCCCAATGGAAAGGAAAGGGGCGCTGCTCATCTCTTCTCTCCTGTATATTGTGCCTGGTCCATTGTAAGTGGACTACATTTTGCACCAAATACTTAAGGAACCAAATTTTTATTTGTCCTTTCCCAAATCACCAGTGATGGGAAAGTTTAAGGATTGGTGGATACTTTGGAACCTGAAATTATTCCTTTTGGATGATTGATTCTCTGCTTAGCCCCATCATCTGGAATGTAGACCAAGGGTATTCCTCCTTTACTTGTTCCTTTCCCATACATAGGTGTATTACACCAGGAAAAGCTGTGAGATACAGACAACTGTCTCACTGAAAGGAATCCAGGGACACTGGGGAAGGTGTAGATATTATAACATCTTTTTCCAGTTGGTTTCTCCTTAGAATAACTACTACCAATGTTTTTTTAAAAATCACTATTGCAACTGTAATTACTATTACAAGCATTCACCATTTACTAAGCGCTGTGCCTGGCAACTGGTGTATATTTCTTGTTTATTTCTTCCTACAGCCCTAAAAAAGGGAAGATAGTGTCTCCATTTTACGTTCAAGAAAACCAAAGCTCGGAGAAGCTATATCACTTGACCAAATTTACATGGATCAGTAGAAAAACATTCCAAAGCCAGCTGCCCCAACACAAAGTTGAGGTGGATGACGCCCCCTGCCACCCTATATAGCAGCACAGGCAGTCAGATTGTTCTACCATCATTGGAGAACTAGTACAGTTGGAAACACAAAGTAGGTTTTGATTGGTTGTTTCACGTGTGTATCCAGGATATGCATGGCTGAGGAATTTATAACACAGAGAATGGGTTCACATGTAAGCCTCATTATTATTATCATTTTAAAATCTCCAATCACACTTAATTTGCTTTTTAAAGTCAAATCTTTGGGAAAGTAAGTTGAATTACCTATAATTTCACCTTTCATATTGAGATTGGCTCTCAAGAAGTGTTCAGTTATTAGACTAGTGTAACTTTGGGGGGACTTCAAACAATCTAGATCAAAGTAATACGTAGACATACCCATGTCTGTAGCTTTCCTGCGGAAGACAGTAGTCATCACATTGGGAAATAAAAGTGTTAAATAATTAAAATAAGGCATGTAAAAAGGATGATTCTAATGACTGTTTTCCTTTGGAGGTACTATGCCTTTATCTGTCAGCCTGGCTTTCCTACCTTATTTACAACATGCTTTTATGTTTGGAAAATTTGAGACTGGTAATATTATCTAGAAGGAGATAGAAACTGCAGAATGTGTTCCACTGTATTTGTGCCACTGGTCAGTGCCCTCTGGTGACAGGAGCAGCCGAGGGGACTGACACCTTCCTTGTGGATCAGCCTTAGTGTCAGAGGCAGTAGGAATGGAGGGCTCCGGACTCCTGCAAAGTGGGGCCCACATTGTGCTGCAGAAGATCCCTAAACAACTTCTGTCCTTGGATAGAAGCACCTAGGTCCAAAACAAGATTTTGTGGACATTTTCTTTGAACAAAACTATTGCTTTCAGTCAGACAACATACAGTGTTTTATTACAACATGTATCTTTAAAGTAACCCATTTTATCTAAGCGTTGCTTAAATTGTAGATTTCTAGATTACTTTTAATGCGAGTAAGTTGACAGCAGAGTGAAGACAGTGCTAACACAAGTTCGGTATTTGGAAAATGAAAGAAAATTGGAATGATTTAAAAGTAATTTTGGGAATGTTTATGTTTAAGAAAAACAGCACATCAGTTTCAAATATATATTTCTTTTTATTTGTTCAAGTTTTATTTAGGACTTGGTCAATACCTATTTCAATGATTTGTGACTTTTTTTTTTAAAGATTTTATTTATTTATTTGAGAATGAGAGAGTGAGTGAACACACAGTCGGGGGCGGGAAGGGGCAGAGGGAGAGGGAGAAGCAGACTCTCCCTTGAGCAGGGAGCCCAACATGGGGCTCAATCCCAGGACCCTGGCATCATGACCTGAGCCAAAGGCAGACACTTAACCCACTGAGTCACCTAGGTGCCCCTTGTGACTAGTTTTTTTTTTTTTTAATATATGCAATTTAAAAAGTGAGTGATTTATGGTAAGATTACAACCAAATATGTTTATTCTCTTCTCCTTTTTTGATATCCATTACTGATTCTTTATTATACTTTAGTATCAGTTATTACCCATGTAACTGGCATGTTTATATAATGCAATAATTGTTTAATTCTCCAGGATCCTGTATCTATACATTTCTAAGTGTTAATCAAGATTAAACTCTTTTCCTTCCTCCCTCCCTTCCTCTCTCCCTTTTTTTCCCTCCCTCCTTCCCTCCCTCTTTCTCTTTCTCTTTATCCCTTCCTTCCTTCCTTCTAAAATAAAGTTACCTTTCTTGTAAGATTAACATTCTGAAAAACACTCAAGTGTTTTCCATTGATAAGAAATGAAGACCAGCATTTCATCTGAAACCGTTATCAAGTACATGGAGGCATACCAAGTCATCCTCATTCTCTATCATGGAGGATCACTAGAAAGAGGGAGAGAGCGTGTGTTTGGCTTCCTCTCACCACCTCTTTAACACAAGCTTCCTCTACAAGCCTGGCTACAGGGCCTGAAGCTGGCTTCTCTGCTGACAGTGACAGAAAGTCCTTTATCCCCAAACATGAGCCTTTGTCTTTTATTCCACTATGATTGCTTCATTCTATGGGGTCTAGAAAGTTTTCTGGGGTTCCAAAAGAGCCTTTAAAATATGCAGATTCTCTTGAGATCGCTTAGTTATCATTGCCTCTTTAATAGGATCAGTTAATAGTAACAGAGAGTAAGATGGCACTTAAAACAGGCATAATGAATGGGGGGGGGTGTCCCTGAAGAGTTGAAAAGTTCTGAGGAATGAGGGCTGATTCGGATAATTCTACATTGTGTATCAGTCAGCACTTTCTAGGCAGAATTGATCGATAACATAGGGTTTGACTGTTGAGGAGTATATTTGAAAATGTATTGGACATAATCTTATAGAAAGCACCTGACGTGGAACTGATGTCATAGTTACATAGGGGGCTTTTGGGGCCCTACTGGCTCGGTCACAGGATGCAGACTGGCCCAGACAGGGAGAAGCTGTGGACGAGCTGGCACTCTGCAATTCAAGCCAATCCCGGAGGAGCAGATTGCCAGAGGCTCTGCTCTGGAGGTGAGGGCAACGAGGGGGTGAGGGCAGCGCGTCTCCGAGTGTTCAGGAAGTCCAGTTCTATGATGCCTTATTCAGTCCCTCGTCTCTCTCTAATCGGTTGAGTATTAACTTAGTGAGTTTCCTAATCACCTTACCCTATTGGTTTCTTTACCCACAGTGCTAGAGCTTAGAGCCACTACGACCTGTGTGTTGCGTAGAGATGAAGAGTTGGGTCTTTGCCTCCATCGCCTACTAGCTCTTTCATCAGGACTAGGTTTCTTAACCTCACTAACCCTCAGCAGCCCCATGAGTGAGTCAGTGAATGATTAAATGAGGAACGCATGTATGAATTCACTGGCTCAGTATCTGGCAGAGTATATGGGCCCAATGTTAGTTATTAGTGGTAATAAGGTTTTTGTTATCATTATTCTCTACCCTCACTTGATCCAGAATTGAGAGGTTGAGACATTTTCCAGAGGCACCGGTCAATATTAGAAGAAGAAACCTACTCAGAAATCTATCTGCCTATTAAGCATCATGGTAGCAGAACAAAAAGTAAGTTAAAATAATTAAATAAGTGCAAGGCAAGGGGTGAGAGAAAACACCATCTGCCAGCTCTCCGTGAGTCATTTAGGAGTGAGTTGGAAGATAATGAAGGCTATTGCATTCTGGTCATGGATGGGTCCTTCTGCTTGGCTGGTGCTATCGCCTTTCTCTGAATAAAAATAGCCCATGCATCCTTTACTGCAGCTCAGTAAACACAGATGATGTGAATAAAAATAAAAGGATGCACAACAAAATCTTTGGGGAGATTTGCTGCAATTTATTTTGCTTCTTAGCAAACCCATGAATTTCGGTATAATCAACAGTTTAATCTGAACAGCAAGGCATTCATTTTTTTGGCTGTTTATAGTGAGTTTTATACTACTTCCTAGCAGCACTGATCATCTGAAATGCTCATTAGAGCCACGAAACCGTCTTCTCTAAAGCAATGTGGTGGGTTGAGTGTGACACCGCACATGTCACAAACAAAGGCTCAAATTTGGGTTCGGCCACCCACTACCTGTGAGGATGGTTGGTGTTCCCTAAGGCGTGGTTTCTCTTCAACCAAAAGGTGATGCTAATCGATCTTGTAATGTTTAAGTGAGATCATATGAGAGATGAGTAAATGTTCTTTTTAAAATGCTTTGGGAAATACTGTTTTATCATGATCATTTATGGGAAGCTACTTTTGAAGGACAGTTTCACAATTTTTGAGATTCAACTGACTACCAGTTCCTAGCCATGCAAAATTGCTTGAATTGAAGGGATTGGGGGAAAAAACTTGAATTTTGGTGGCTCATTTTTCATTTCCACAAAATGGGAATGATAATATACTGACCTCATCAAGTAGTTGTGAGAATGCACTGAGATGATCTAGATCTAACGCTCGGAGTACAGGGCCTGGCACAGAGGGCTTACTTGGCTGCTACTTTTCTGATTTAATCCGAGAGCAATTGGGAGTCATTTCTTTGTGTGTGGCACTGTTAAAGCAGTACTTTTTTTGGCAGTTCTGGAATGGTTTACTAATATTTTCATTCTGATTCTGGAGTTATGTAGTAGACACCGATTAACTTGGAGTTGGTATTCCAGAGATTATATTAATAGAAAAATAGGAGATAAGGAAGAGGCCTTTGGAAAGGGGAGAATAGAGAGTGGATCTAGGTTTGGTTTCGTTTTTTAAAATATTTCTGTCTCCCATGGATTCTGTTTTTTGTTTTGCTTTGTTTTTTAAAAGCACAGATCCTAAGAGGTATATAATATAAAGGAAAATCCACAGGCGGGGAGGTCTAGAGCCTGACGTTATAGTCGTGCCTCTGTCACGAACACATGTCTATGGACATTGAAGAAAAAAATTTCATATTGCTGGCACCAAAAAAGATGGGTCAGCAAGATCGGTGCTTCTCAAGCCTGGCCACACATAGAAATCACAGGGAGTGCTTTTGAAAAATAATGTATCGGTCTACATCAGGTCCGTCGAAGTGTAATCTCTCTGGGGAAGAACCAGTCCCTCACCAGGTGTCTGGGATACACAGTGAGGCTCACTGACCACTCAGCTGGGTCATCAGTGGGTCTCCGACTCTGAAGCCTTGCACATCTGTACATTTTTCTGTGCCGTCGTCATGTCCAGAAAGAGTGATTCTTAAACTCGAAACAGAGCAGTAGCTAGGGAAGGTTAAGGAATTTGATTCAGCTATTAGCTTCTGAAAAAGAGCAAGCTATTTTCTAAGCCTCAGTGTAAACTATAAAGCTCTCTCCTTATGGAGAGATGGGGTCACTGTATGTCACCTGTATAGGCTTCATACTGGATTCAGCTACCTTTTCAGTTTACCTGTTCTTTGTGTGGAAAGTTGTACCGTTGGAGAAGTTTGGTTCCAGTTCAAGCAGAGACTTCATACGACACTTAAAAGTCACACGTAAGGCCTCACCTCTGCGTATGGGCAATAAGAAAAGAAAGAAAAAGAAAAAAAAAGGAAGACCATTTCCAGAGAGGGATTTTCTCACTCACTGATCTCAGCACAGAGCGTCAGTCTGGAAGGAACGTTTTTGTAATAGAAATATTCAGTGAAGAGGCACCAGTGATTTCCATTTATATCCTTAAAATGATAGAGGGAACATATGGCTTAGATTAGGAAAGTGAGAGTTAGCTATGAGGGTGCATTTGCAGGAGACATTAATTAGGACTGAGAGTACCTCAAGTACTTGGGAAACAAATTTGTTTAATAAGCTTCATGGTTTGCAGATGCCTTTCCCTCTTCCTCCCCCATGATTCCAAGTGAAGCGGTTTTATCTGTTCAGAGCTAAGCACACTTGAGAAGCCACGTGAGTTTTGTGCTTCACCCAGTTCATGTTTGGAAGCAAGTTGACAGGACCTTCGCAGAAGTGAGATCCCTCTTACCACCGTGTACACCAGAGTGAGGACATCGTCATGCTAAATCAGGATCTTATTTTCAGGGCTTTGCCTTTCAGGAGCCCTCCATTCATTGGACTCCTACAACTGAATGCTGATGTGCCGTCTGTTCCTCGAGAGGCCCTGCCCTGGGGTGCGCTTGTGCGGAGGACACTGCACACATCCTGTCTTATGTTTGCCTCAGCTCCTGCTGCTTCCTTTGATCAGTGGCTAATGAAATATCTCCTGAGCTTTGTGGAGTGGATGAAGGCCATGTGTCTGGGCTAAAGTATTTGGAACTTGTTTTTTGGCATTGTCATAATGTTAATATTCTTTAGGAAGCTTTAAAACATGAGCATCAGGCCTAGCTACATGGAATTCTCTGGTGAATACTGGCTGGGGCAGCTGACATATGGGTTATTTTGAATCCTCAAAAGCATTTACTGTATCACTTTCTTAAGCTAGGAGGGCTGTAATGACTCTCTCGGGACAAATAAACATTTCCTGTGAGGTCCCTACTAGCTTAATTGCTAGCCTTGAGTTTTAAAATCCTTACTACCCTAAGTGAACTTATTTTAATAAAATAAAAATTTTCGGCTGTTTTATTGGTGCTTGTTGGAGAAGGCAAAGATCAAATGGGAATTTGAAAGAGCTTGCTCTTTCATTGAGGCAGCATTTGTGAGGTAAAATAGAAAGGTGAGGTATGTGCCAGTAGACCAGGGTAAGTGATTAAGACTGAAGATTCTGGAGCCAGACTTCAGGCTTTGAGTCCTAGCCCTACTACTTGCTTGCTTTAAATCTTGGGCTAGTAAAGCAGATAAACTCTGTGTATCTCTGTTTCCTCATCTACTAAATGGGGATAATGACAGACTGAATGAACTAATGCTCACAAAGCAGTTGGTTTTTGCACATCAGAAGTACTTAATAAATGCAAGTGTCCGTTGGACGGAACCCAATGCTGGTAGTCGTGTTAATTTCAAGTGACTGTCTGCCTTCAGAACTAGTTTGAGTCTATGGGCTTAATCTGTGAATCTCCTTCTTTCCTGAGGCCGGTGCTAAATGGTTTTCTGATGCTAGATATAGATATGAAACTCAAATACCTACCTGTCCCTGTTTATAGAATATAGATTAATTCAATGCTGCTTATAGCTATGTTAGAAAAAAATAAGACAATTTTTATAAACACTTTCCATTCCCCTGGAATGGTGTACATTATAGCAGGGTCAGAAAATGATTTGTATATTAACTCAACTTGTTAATCAAAATTTTTCTAAAATAATAGCATTAATGCTATGATATAAGAAACTTTCTTATCAACATTATTTTTAGTATCTAGATACTAAATACATAATAATACATACATAAATAAATAATAATACATACATAAATAAATACATAATAATACATAATATTATTGAAATATAACTGATTCCCAGATTGTGTCCACTAACATTCAATTTTGGTCAGTCATTTATTACAAACAAAACTAAAATTCATTTGTTTTTTTGTTTCTAAGTTACCCCGCCTAGTTCCAAAAAGGATTTAAGACCGCTGAAAAGCACTTGTTGCATGTGCTCGAAAAACAGGAGTTACTAACTTTTATCATCTGTTGCTTTCAATATTAATACTCAATGGAAAGAAGTCAATGATATTTTTCTTCTCAGTTTCATCTGAACACATCTTTGCTGCATGTGTCATTTATTAAATCCAACAGAAACTGGGTAAGAAACTCTTTCCTTAGAAACAGAGACGTGTTAGAAAAGTTGGGATTAAATAGCCATGTTCTTTATTTTTAGATTAGGAACTAACTATAAGTTGACAGCAAGGGGTCATGTTATCATAGTCTTTGGCATGTCATGGGAGGCCCTTCTTTCTGACCCCACCCAATCTTCAGTTCCTCTAATGTGTTTGTGGTTACTCCTCTCACAGTTCAGTAGCTGGGATCCTCAGATAAGCCATGAATGTGTGTGTTGGGGTGGGGGTGGTGAGGGAGTTATTTCCCTTCACACCTACCAGGATGTCAGTACATGTTGCTAATGGTCTATGTTTCTTTCCTACAGAACATAATAAATTTGAGGACAATCAAGGGAGAACAGGAAACTTGAATCCTAGTGTTACCATCCAACTGACTGTGGGAATTCAGGCCACTTTGTTTTCTTCAAACCCTGCTCTTCATCTGTTAAGCGAAGAGGATGATCTGGTTCTAAACTCTCCTTTCTAACTATTGTGCGATGATCGCAAGATACTAGGAATCAGCATAATCATAGATCCTATAGCAGTTGTTTTACAATTTGAGTGGATAGTTCTTTAAAATTGTGTTTATTTTATTCTTATAACACAAAATCAAAATTTGGAGATTTTAATATATAGGTTACCTGACACAGGTATAACCAAAGATTTTCATTCTGTTTTGTACCATTTTAGTGTCCTAGTCTTATTAACATCTGTCCCTTGACTTCTGTCTTACTCACTCTTGGGGGTAGGTGCATTTATGTACTTATTTGTTTTTTGCATAAAATGGGAACATATAATTGATTGAGAAGGAGTATATTCTTGTCAGGCAACTTGCTAAAAATTAATATGGATGATTTCAAGAAATTTTTATTCAGTAATCTAGTAAATAGGACAAAATAATGCATAACACATGGGCCTTACCTCAAAGAAGCTTATGGTCTAGTGGGGATACAGAAAAGTAAGTGGATAATTACAAAACTGCGCGATGCAGATGATGATTGGAATGTATAGAGTGCAAAATGAGCATAGGTGGGCACCTGATCCAAGCCAGGGATGTCACTGAGGTGAGGACGTCCCAGAAGACATGACATGTGAGTGGATGACTGGAGTTAGGCAGAATATGGGACTGTTTCCGACAGAGTAAAGCAGCATATGCAGGAGCCTAGAGATGAGAAAGAACCATAAATGTCCAGGAACTGAAAGTAATTCATAGTATGTATCTAGAGGGGGGAGAAAAAGGGGGAGCAGCAGGGAAGGATAAAGCTGCAAATGAACACTGAGAATTTGAGTTTGATCCTGAGGGTAAATTGAAGGGTTTCTACAAGGGAGTGACATACAATATTAACATTAGAAAACAAACGAAACAGGGGAGCCTGGATGGCTCAGTCAGTTAAGTGTCTGCCTTCAGCTCAAGGCGTCATCCTGGGGTCCTGGGATTGAGCCCCCAATAGCAGGGAGCCCGCTTCTCCCTCTGCCTCTACTGCTTATGTTCTCTTACTCTCTCTCTCTCAAATATGTAAAATCTTAAAAAATAAAAACCCAAACCAAAATGAAACACTGATTGCAGTGTGGAAAATGATTTGGATTCGGAGTGGGGCAGAACTGGAGGCAAGAAGGTTGGAGTGCCATACCGAGTTAAGTCAGGGTAGAGACAATGGTGGCAGAACCTAAGGGGGAGGCACTAAGGAAGAAGAAAAGATCGATTCAAGGCATATTAAGATGATAAAATCAGTAGAATTTGATGATTAGTCATTTAAAAAATAGTCCTTGGATTTCTGTGTCTGAATGTTGTGGAGTAGCTGGAGTTAGATACACCTGCTCCTTGTAAATGACTACAAAAGTGGGACAAAATGAATACAATTGTATCTGCAGGTATCACATAGCAGCTCAGTGCTGGGCTATAGTGCTTGGGAAAGGGGAACACATGAGGTCAGCTCTAGACTCACACAGTTCCTCTTGAAGGCCTTTGTCCAGACTATCATGCTGGGGGAGAGAACTCAAGTGGAGAGCGTCAGTTTTGCAGAATGAAGGCTGTGTTGGTGGCTGTTCCGTTGGCTGATATTTGGGTTTAGGACATCAAAATGGGAGACTGGGAGGGAAGAAACTCAAGAAATTTGAGTGGAAGTTCTTCTCAGGTCCTTCATCAACTCCTGGACTATACACATGTGGGTCAAAATTCCAAAAGGTCTGGAAGAGAGCTAAGGAGACGTTTCAGCGCAGGGTGTACTGGAGTGCAGGCCTACCCAGAGTGAACATTCCCCAGTGAAACCCCTAGACACTTAACTGGGCCCTAGGAAGCACACAGTAGGAGTAAGTATTATGTCTTCAGAGTGAAAGGAAAATGAGAATAGACTAACAAAGCCTAAAACCAGGTCTCAACAGGATAAGACACACCCGCAGTAACGTAACTGCCATGACAAAACTCAACCATATGGAGAAAAAAATCATGCAGAGCCTCTCATGTATATTATCCACAAGGTTGAGCATTCAATAAAAAATTACGATATATTCAAAGGGATAGGAAAAACACCTGATAATCAGGCGATAAAACAATAAAAGAGAACCTAGAAGTTAGGCTACCAGGAAGTTTATAGAGTTTAATACATGCAGATACTACTTCAGCAGCGTGTGAGACCAAATCAGAGAATTTATATCTTAGCACAAACAGACCATAGACAAGATGGATCAGTAAAATATTTAGTATGTTAGAGTATGCAAAGTTCTTCGGAGAAAAAGAAAGCATGGAAAGGAGATAGGGAGTACTGAGAGGGTGGAATTTATGCTGGGGGCCAGGGAAACAATGTGTTGGGTTGATGGAAAGGGAAATTAGAAGATGACAATCATGTTTTGAGCTTGTGCTTTTATATCGCCTTGAGATGGGCAACACAAGAGGAGCGGGATTATTTGTCAGAAGATGGTATTTTGGGAATGTTTCATGTGAGATATTGGTGAGGCTTTAATTGGGCACATGGATTTGGAGAGCAGAAGATGTCTATTCTAAAGATGTTAATTTGGAATTGATCAGCATGCGATAAACGCTATGACTAACAGATAGTGTAAAGTGAGAAGGGAAAAACCATGAAGTACTTCAGGATTTAAAATATAGACATGATCAAAAGAGAGGCGGCATGTTCAGACAAAGAAAGATGGGGCCCTGTGCAGAGGCCACTTCCAAAGATGACTCGATGAATTGAAACGATTCCCTAGACACATCTTGAGAAGAGGAAGCTGAGAAGGGCAGGGCCACATTAAGGAGAGTGACACATCAGTGTCACCCCCCAGAAGAGTAGATTGCCCCTTCTAGGACACTGGACTAAATGTGGGATGCAGACTGCACTGACATCCATGAAAATCTCAGACCCTGCCAGGTCCACCGTTGTCTCCTGTGTTGTCACAGCTGGACATATAAGCTCTTGGTTGGTATCTCTGGGGACACCCTTCAGTTCAGAGCACCTGCCCTCCATGACCCCTGGCCCCAGCCTCGGGCAAAAACTAGGATAAGAGGAGTCTTGAGCAGATCCTTGGAACCTTTGTTGTGACACCAGGCTTCTGTGAATGGGGGTCAATGAGCCTTACCCAGGGACAGGTCCCCCTGTGTCTGACACACACGTGTGGAAGAAGGAAATGGTATGGCCCTTCAGGTGTGCTGTAGGGCCCAGTGAGCCAAGAGAGCCAAGAGAGACCTCCAGGCTGTAGTCAGCCAGTGGACATCCCCCCGAACCATGTAAATAGTCTCCCTTTATTTCTATGTATCGAGCAGAGAAGAGGAAGGCAGCAGGGTCTTCTAGAACCCAGTTGCCCCTCTCCCCAGTGTAACTAATGTTAGCCCCGGTTGCCGGGTGCTGATTTGTATTGGAGACAGAAACCTCCTTGGGGATCTGAGTGGTTACCTGTGGCCCAGAGGACACTGGTGATCAGAGGCAAAGCATGGAGGCCCTTCAGAGACATGGAGGGCCAGCTGATGGCCACCATAAGATCTCTCCAGCCAGTCCTGGGAAGCTCTCCTGGACTACTCTCCTGGTGATATAAGCCAGGTGACACAAGCCAGGAGTCTCTGGGTGTCAACTGGGAGATCCTGGTGTGCACTATGATGGTAGTGTTCATAGTAACTAGTCAACACGGTTTAATGAGAAGAGATGGGCTGCTCAGGAGTGATGTGCCCAGGGTGACGTGTCTGAGAAAGGCATGGAGAAGATGGGACCAGAGAGGCAAGACCGTGAAGCTCTCATGTCACCTGTGGGGAGGCCAGTCCTCTCGCAATATAAACGCTCGCTCTGACCACCCTGAATGGAAATCCCAGCTGGTCTTCAGTGGAGCACATGGTGCAACAGCTTAAGGAAGGTCAGGGGGCCAGCCTGCTAACCTTTCCCAGGTGAAAGCTTGTCTTGGGAGCATCATGGAGAACCTTCTGGGAGGAAAACATCAGATAGCTCCAATGACAGCCCTGATATGCAGGGACATCCAGACCCACTGGTCCAAGAAAACACCAGTTAATTGCAGGTATAGAATACAGGCAAAGGCAGAGGAGAAAGGAAGACAGGCACTCCAGAATCCAGGAGGGCAGCAGGCCACCAGTGAGGGCCGAAGGCAACTCCAGACCATGGGCCAGACCATGCTGAAGATGCTGCATGTGCTAGAGCTCATGAGGTGTCACACACAGGGTGGGGGCTCAGAAGGAGAGGGGAGCAGGAAGGCAGAGACTGGTGATGGCCCTGTCCGCCTGGCCACAGTCCCTCAGAAGGGCACCACTGACCATGGTGACTTCAATGTGCCCTTGAACAGCCCCGATGCAGAGATAGAAGAGCTGTCTAGGGAATGATGGAGGAAAATCAGAGGACTGCGGTGCTCAGAGGACAAATAACACACCTCCCGGGAAGTGTTTTTGCATATCAAAAATGCCCAGCACAGAGGTGAGATTCAGAAGCTCCCATTGAATTTCCAAATACAGTCTGAGGTTTGTGAGGAGAATGTCCTGTAACTGGAGAGAAAGTGGGTTGAGGAGGAAACACACCACATGGAAATAGAGAAGATGCTTCCCAAGGCAGGCAGGAGCAGGATGCTACCCATCATATCCGCAGCCTTAGGAAGACAGCTGAGGACGTGGCAGAGAACCAACCCCTCTCACAATGAGGAGGTCCTTCTGTGGAGGAGGGAGGTCAGAAGAACCAGAGGGCCACTCTGTTGGCAGAGAGAGCTCCAGGAGCTGAGGAGAGAAAGCCACAGCCTTAGGCAGAGGTCACATCAGGTCAAGGGTCCAGCCTGTCCCACAGGGACCTCATGCACCTGGTGCTCCTCCTGCCACCCTCGAGGGCCAGGGGCTCCCCTGCATCCCCAGGTGCCCCAGGAGAGGCACAGGTGCACTTGCTGGGTTCCAGGGCTTGGGGTCGCCTGCAGGTCTGACTAAGCTTCCCAGTAGCCAGGCCCCGGATGCCCACACCCAGGGCATAATATAGTTCCCGTGCTTCCCCCCAAAGCTATGGCCATTGCTTTTTTTTTTTTTTAAAGATTTTATTTGTTTATTGGACAGAGATCACAAGTAGGCAGAGAGGCAGGCAGAGAGAGAGGAAGAAGCAGGCTCCCTGCTGAGCAGAGAGCCCAATGTGGGGCTCGATCCCAGGACCCTGGGATCATGACCCGAGCCAAAGGCAGAGGCTTTAACCCTGTTATTTAGTGGATGCTACATAGTTCTTTGTGAAGTTCCTTCTACCAGATGAGTGTGAGGTGGTATTTTTCAATAATTGTTTATTAAACATAAAATAAAATAAAATACAGATATGAGACATAAAAGTGTATCAGTGAAACTAAGAAATAACTGGATAGATGGGATAATCTAGTAGACTGTATTTCACGGAAGTCAAATGTTTTTCTGGGAGGAAGTGGTGAGCGATACCAGACCCTGACAAATCAAACTGTTTTCTTGGATTTAGAGACAAAGAAGTCTATATTGCGAGAGGACTGGCCTCCCCACAGGTGGATAAAAATTGATGAGAATTATGATTAAAATGTGAGACAGGATTCAGAGGGCATTGAGATGAGGAGAAAATAAAAGGTAAACTTGTGAGGGTATAAACAACTGTGAATCTGGCTTTAAGGGCACTAGTTGAAGAGGATTGTCAGGTTCTGGGAGAGAGAAGTGTGTGTGTGTGTGTGTGTGTGAAGAATGAAAGACTTAAACACATTGAAGTGTACTTATACTTTTTGAAGGACTACTTAACTATGCAGTGTAGATTGGAAAAAGATGAGAGCATGATGATGTCTAGATTAGGTACACGATATTTTAATTTCTAGGATGATTCTCTAGTGACACTCTTGAGTCACAGAGGAAAATTTTAAGTCTTGTTCCACAGTTACTCAAGTGATATTAATGTCAAATCTTGCACACTGGAACTTCTAGCTTTATCTCAGATTGTCTCTCATTTAACTAGTTATAAGTAGTTTTTTTTATTCAAAATACTAAAAAAAAATACAAACTTTATGGCAATTTTTCTTTATTAGTTTATTTAACATTGGCTGAAGTGAAGTTTTAGTTTAGCTCAATTTATTTATATCTGAAATTAAACTAAAAACATTGCTGTGATCACTATTTGTGAGATTGGAATCTCAAAATTAATTTTAAATGGCTGCGTCTTTTGTTATGTACATAGTTAAAATCTCTTTTGTGTGCACATATTTGTCTTTGAACAGAATCCCTTAAGATGTTTCTCATGATTTTTAACTACTGAGCCTGAATTACAATCACTGATAATTAGTTAGTAATTGAATATTTCCAAAACTTTTAAAGATTGTATGCTAATGGAATTTCTTCTATTAATGGATGTTTATGTATAATGTGTACATACTTTTAGAAGTCCATTATTTTCATTCTTCAAGTTCAAATAAAAAATACTAATTCAAGATGGTCCTGATTAAACTTCCAGGAATAAAGTGATAACAAGTCCTAATATTTCTGAGAACTTGTGCCATAGTACCTCCCCAAAAAAAGAAATTTTGAAGGGCATTTTTATGTCAGTGGAAATGAATTGTGATAAAAACATACTCATTGAATGTATTAAAATTGATTGTATTAAAATGGGCTTACCATTTTAATACATTTAATACAATAGATAACAATACTAAAAACTGATAATAATTACAGAAAGATTTACTAATAGAGATGCATATTTTCCTAAGGCTCACCAGCTGATGTTTGACGCATTCAGTTTTTCAGACTAATTTGGAAACTTTTTTCTGAGTTTTGATGGTTTTACAGATAGTTTGTTATTCATTTTGATATCTTTTGCACTAAAACCATCTCATTATCCTAAAGTGTCTCTTTATTCATAAAAGGAGATCACCAAGAAAGATAAACCATTTCAAGAAGTTATTTTGAAGAACTAATTATTGTTTTATTATACTTCAACTGCTCAAAGTGATCATATGACACTTAACTTATCTTGGTTCTGATAAACTTAAAATAACCAAAAGACTTTAGTGGGAATAACAATACTCTGTTATGTTGCTTGAGGGAGTATATTGAACAGCATGACCTGCTACGCTCTTCAAACCAATGAGTGAGATTATTCTTAGCAGGGTATGAAACCAGATATTGATCTGTGTTCAACTAGCATTTTTGAAAGTCTAGAAACACCTTGAAATATATAGTGTAGTATGTGGTTTATATTTCATAAGGTTCATATTCTAAAGATGATATGATTCGTTACTTGGGAATTAAAGTCAAATTTTCACCTCGATAGGCTAAAGGTAGCTTAGAGGGATGCGCAATTCATATTTTGCACATAACTACCTCTTCTAAAGGAACTTGCATAGTTGACCTGGTATAATGGAGTATTTGGGTTTGACGTTGGACTCCCAAACTTTTTCTTCCTTATGTGAATGGAGGCTGAAGGAAAGAAACACACATCTTTTTTACCCTGCTGACCAGTAGTTTTTTCATCTGAGTTGTGGTTGCTTTCCATCCACAGAAGGTCTGACACAGTGGTCATGCCTCCCTATAGGTCAAACAAACCAAGGTTACTCAAAGAAAAGCTTCAGCCTTGGTCTTCCCTCCCTCCCCCTCATACCTTAGTAAGAGTACTACTGGGTTCTTTGTCTTATCTTTCGGGCCTTTTGGATGGCACTAAATAGCCATGCTCTTAGGAAATTAAATGTCTAATTTCCATACAAGAACTAGGTCTGATAAAGGAAATAAAGAGTAAGTCACTTTACCTCCCATTGGGAAGGTATTTTACACACGGTCTGCTGGATTATAATTTCCCTTTCCTGTTTGGAATGGAGGATCTGAGCTTTATGTCTTT